>NC_054758.1:6183750-6523125 GCF_018143015.1 Lytechinus variegatus | reverse complement strand
TCGGAGTGCTGATTTGTCTAGTTCAAATTTGAACTAGACAAATCAGCACACAAATCCGAAGTGTAGTCACTATACACACTCTTTAAGAGCTAAATTAGCACTTCATTTTTTAGAGTGATGCATATGCGAAGAAAACAAAATGTATGCATTATCTATTTCGACATACGATGATCGATTTTGTTCTTTCGTATAGAACTACAAGAAGCTGCACTAATGGTTCCTGGTTTGTGGCATGTTAACATGGTTAAGATTCCTCTTTTTTTATTTAAGTAGTTCATCGTTCGAGAGAGAGTTGTTTGTTTTCTTGGGTTTTCATTGTTTCTAAAAGGTGTTTTCTCATTTGGAAACAAGGTAATATGAAAGCAAAGTATGAAAATAGATATATTAAAGCAAAGCTAACACTAAAGATTTGTGGGAAACTGTATTAAAGGAAACGTGGTTATCACCTATATAATAGTTTTTTTTAAGCGACTAAGTTATAGCAGAAACCAATATACATCCATGTACAACGTGTCGTTAGGGATTCGAATGAGCACAGTTGATGATGTCACATATCCCCTTTCCTTTTAAATCGTATCACGTGACATCTTCATAATTTGTGCATAGTCTGCAGGCACAGACCCTGATTGAAACTTTGATCATGAAGTGTGTCTCCACGCAAAGACTAACACATACAAAACATGCTGTTTCAATTCAGGGCCTTCAGTTCACAAGGCACGAGTAGGCTGCAATTCAGACCCTTAACTGGAGTGAAGTTTGCACAGCAGACTAATTTGTGCATGTGATTGAAGACATACAGGTATGTCTTCGGGTATACCCAGCGTTAATTGTCTCTATAAACAAAGCATTAGATTAGAGCAAGATTGCATGTAAACATTCCGATAGTCATCAACCTCGGGATTTCTGTGAATGAATTGGATTCTGTGATTGATCGCCCATGATCACCATGATCACGGTGGATTTTCGGGCGGGAGAAATCGGAAGATGTGGACGTCGTTTGGCACACACATTGTTAAAGAGTACATTATATTAAATATGTTAAAGGGAAATGTCTACCCTGACAAAATGTTTAATGTAAAACAACACTCTAAAAAATGGAATGTTAAATCAACATTTTGAAAGGTTGGAGGAGTGACAACATTTTCTAAATGTTGCAATTACCACTTTAAATGGTTCTACCCAACACTTAAAATGTTGGATTTAGCTCTATACAAAGTTGGATGTAACATTTGGAAAAGGTTGTCACTCCTCCAACCTTTTAAATGTTGATTTAACATTCCATTTTAGAGTGAAGCATAAAAATGATGGAATATTGGTGAAGGTTGGTAGAAAGTTATTAGAATTCTAATTTTTGGATTTGTGACGTCATATGCGAGCAGCTTCTCATGTCTCTCGAATTGAGAATATCAATGCAATGTCATTTTCTAAAAAAAAAAGGAAAATGGGTTTTATTGTATCATTAGCATGTTTAGTATATCAACGACAAGTTATTTCACACCCGCTCCTGAAAGAAGACATTTCTTAGTCTTTACGAACCATCAAACAATTTGAATTCACAAACCTTATGGGGCAGCGGCTCTTATATGATGTCACAAATAAAAATCTTGAAATTCAAATGACTTTCTTACTCTTTAATGGATTTTCCTTAAACCTTTACCAATTTATTTTTCTTTCTTTTTTTATGTTTGTATTTCTTAATTAAACACAATTTTGTTAGGATGAATTTCCCCTTTAATATCAAGTGAGGGAACGTCCGCAATTAATACTCATTGCGCAAAAGATATTGTCGTTGCTCAGTTCATTTAATATCTGCAAGTTTTAAAATGATACTGCCATATTTCTATCTAATTTATTTTGTGGATGGGTTATTTATTATTCATTTAAAATGCTATGTTTTTTGTCACGTGTGTGCCTGTGTTTGGTGATAAAAGATAGATGTTGGTTCCGTGCCTGGTAAAAATCGACATTCTGCAAACGAGTCCATTTCGAATAGCACTAGATGAATAATTTATTTTTTGTTTTTCATTTTTTGCAAGCAAAACAGTTTGACTTGGGACATTTATATTCACACAATTTCTCACACTTCTACATGGTCATCTTTATATGAATTAGAATTAATGTATAGAATCTAATACTGATTATTAACATAATAAGTTTGCCCGTCATGTAGGGATGATTAATGCCTGTCAAAATTAGTCTTGCACTTTCAAATGTTACCTTTAATGATTTTGGTGTGACGTGTGTGTGTATGTTTTCGTCTGTGAGCGATTAGTGCTTTCTGGTAGTGATGGTATCAATAAAAGGAATTAGTTTCATGTAATGAAGTACAATGCAACTTTCATCATTTGTGTCAGTATTGCTTCAAGCGCAACTGCACCCCAAAACAACAAAATCATTTGAATATAATGGGGGGGGGGGAGAAAACACATACATACAAGCTTTAACACTGGACGAAGAACTCTATTTCATTTTTAATATTGTCAGGTTTCTATAGGGGGGTTCATTTCTTTACATTTCACTCGGTAATTTCAATTAGGTTTTACATGCATTTCATCCCCCTAGATAACCGAAAAGTGAATAACATTCATCAACACAACGTTGAGCTATTATCAAATGGCGAAGCATTCTCTTGCTTCGTTTTAATTGAGATATGATCTAGATGCTGGTATCCCATTTTATCTGACGCTCGTCGCATGCTATGATTCAGTATATTTTTCTGCTTACAATAAACTCTTACATTAATATCATAAACATTTGTGATATAGGACCAATTCGAGAAATGAGATCCCACATGGGACACGCAAATAAAAAAAAACACGATCGAAATTGAGGAAATAATAAAAACATAAACTCACAAAAGTTCTGGTCGTGGCGGCCTCCAGCCAGCCACAAAGCGCAATAAATCTCCTCCCATTTGCTAATGACATTAGTGACGTCACAGCAAAGTGCACACCTGTCTCGTTCTTCGGGATGTCATCGGGAGGGGGTACTGGTAGACATCATAGAGGGGGTGTAAGGGGTGCAACGTTACCCCCTTTGGTGTTATGGTGAAGCTATCGGAGGCTGTGGCTCCCTGTAGTCGTGCAAAAGATTAACGAGTTCTTTCTTGTGTTGTAAGGAATGATAGAAAAGTTCAAGCTAATAGCGCATTGTTAGTTTTCTCTTGCAAACTTTAATTCAAACTACTATCATGATTATTACAATACGATGACATGTTATTGAAGACAAGACTGAGAGCACAATGCTAAGAATATCAGAGGTAGATTTACAGCAAGTTAATATGGTTTTTAAAACTAAAATAGTGTGTTATTTTGTTATGTTCAAAATGCATTTGGTATTATAGCCTACAGTTAATTTCCCCGATAAATTATAGGTTTTAACATCTTACATAAGCGTAATTAAACGTTTGTAAAAAAGAAAATATCAATGATTAAAACATGGGCAAGAAAATCTCATTCTAATAGTTCATTTCCTTTGTACACGCTCATCACTATAATTTCTTCAAATATTCGTGCAGCCTGAAATTCCTTATTTATAATATTGTATATGAAATCAATAAAAGGTCCAGGAACGAGAAAAAAAAATTAGTGGGTATCCATACAGAGAAAAAGAGGAAAGACATTCTTAAAGCAAATAAACAGAAACACCGTGAATACATTTTAAACGGAGAAAAGAAAAATATGTATTGATTGAGATACCAGGAGAGTACTAAACGGAAATACGAGAGAAAATCAAGGCGAAAGCAGGATGAAGTTTGATATAATCTAGACATACCCTTCAAAATTATATGTTTTCACTTACGTATTTAGGGATAAACATAAATGAAATGGACTAGACCTAAGATTACTAGTCTCCTTTTCCTATAACACTTCGCAGAAAATAACACAAAATGTCCGAGCCCCACTTCTGTTAGCACACACTCCCTCAGTCGCCCCACCCTCCTAAGATCAACGAATGCCATTCACATTGGCGTAGAGGAGTAGTCCATCACGATCATCCATATATTCCAAACATCGGACTATAGCAGAGAGGGGACCCTTAATCTCGACATCAAGCATCCTTAAAGCGTTTCCCCCACACGTGTCAATCCATCAACCCATTCGACCCCATCCAGCCTCGCCACCTCCCTGATTTCACCAGAGTTGAAGGTGGAGGTGCTTATCCGGGGCGCGAGGGGTTAAGGCGGACTAGCTTAGCATCTCGCTGGTTTCGGACGCCGATGTCGCGTTTATCGGGAAGCTGGCTGACTCGACTCGACGCACCAAAATATTCGGCAGTCTTGTGCAGAAGGAATAGGCGCATCATCCACGCAGATCACGACCGGTGGTGATGGTAACTCGCATCTCGGAGACCGCCAGACCTGTCGGCGTCTAACAAGGGAAGTTGTACGATCCAAGGTGGGTAAATGTCATCCTATCTTACTGACTGACCCGGTGTTTTAACTTGTAACCTGTAAACCAAATACAATCACCTCTAATATTGCATCTAACTTTACATGATCAGCATTCAGCAGTGAGATAGAAAATAGACGGAATGGAATACCACGCACCCTGCATACATAGTCAGTCCATATTTTGAATATCGAATGGCATATTTGAAATAATGTACTGTTGCGAAAGCTATGGTCACCTTTTCAATGTCCTATTACTGATTTTGATTGTTTTTCAATGTTTTTATCGCAAGATGAAAAGTTTAGAATGTTCGCTTATTTCCTTTCCATTTAACTTTTTATGATCTATAAACTGACGAGGGTTAATATGAATCCATTTACCATGTTTACTAGTAACATGGTTATAACGGGTGATAAACGTGCCTTGAGGAATGAAATACAAAAAGGCTTTAATCAATTTTTCCTTGAAAGGAATGTCAATCTTATTGAAAATCACATTTATTTCCTTCAAACAGATACAAAATAATATTTGACATAGTAACGAATACAGTATATATTTCGACACAAATTTGAAGGAGGCGAAAACCCGAAAAGCAGAGCTTGAGTTGGGGTCGCCAGATACAAGTAAATAACAAGTTACGTAATGACATCATATGTAATTGCATATAAAAAAAAAAGAAAGTTAAGAGTATAAAAGAAACATACAGCAGATGGAGAAGAGGGAGAAGAAATGTAGGCATTATCTGGCAATTGCTATAAAGTTCCATCTTTTAATCACGACTTGTTTTTTTTTTCATCTTCATTTGAACTTGAACAATTACCCAACGCTCAAGACAACAGTCGTGCTGTACTCGTGCTTCCATTTTCTTATTTTATTTTTACAGTATTCAAAGTAGGTCAGATATATAACAGTGCATAATTTCAGTTGTTTTATTCCTTAATAATGCTTTCTCTTTCATCGGTTTATTTTCATGTTGTTTGATACAACAACGTCAACTAATTCAGAGGAACTACCTGTAACCATGACTACAGTCATATGGTAATATACTTCATCGTGATCGTATTTTGTTTAGCATTTTAACAACACAATTAACTTCTCTGGACTGAGGTTTTCATTTGAACTTACGCTCGAAATGCATATGAACCACATGCCGGAAAAATTTATCTGGTAATTCTCTGAAACTAAATATTAATGATTTTTTTTTATTTCTGTCCATCGAATACACTTTTATTGATGAGATCATCAGCGTTGGAGATCATTAAAAAACCAATTACACAAAAACTTAAACAACTATTGAACCTGAAGGGACGAGGGGTCTAAAAATATCTGTTATCACTGCAATTATAATATTTGTTCAACAAAATGAATGAAATTTCTAACATGGGCTAATAGATTCTGATTAGCTACTTTTTTGTTTTGAATTATTGAATAAATCAAAACAATAGACTTACTTTTATATTCAAATACGTTTACATAATAAATATATGTCTGAATCTGACACATTATCACTGTTCCTTCATTTTGACCTATTTATATTTACTCGAAATCGCTGCAATTATCGTTCTATCATGTCTATTGACTTAATTGCTCACTCCTATGAAAAATTGACTTCCTTCTATGATATCCATGTGATTAATTCATTCATGTAAATTGATTTTATAACGTATTTGTTACAACCATTCCGTTATACTATATCAGGTATGGTACATGATTTTTACTTCTGATGTATAGGTGTGCCGCGTTATACTCACTAGCATACATTCCACAAACATTATTTAAAACAACTTAACACCGAAGTACTTGGAACCAACCACAACATAAATCACACGGAGCTCAAACGGCACATCCGAACGATAAAAAAATACTCAAAATTGAAACCAGATTTCTCTCGCCGCTTTACGGGTAGATCCCAACCCGGAAACATTAAATGTTGCAATTGTCATTTAAGGTTCATTTCAAGGATATAGCGACGACGATAAAATTCACATCCTTTTGGATGTTGGCCGACCACGGATGTATTAGATATTAATGTATCTTTAGTTTTACGATGCAGCGTCTTATCTTTGGGCGCCACATTCTGACAACAAGAGTTTGTAACACATGGATTAAAAGCAAAATGGTATCAGCCCATCGAAATCCTCCTTGTATAATGTATGATCATGAAAGTTCATAGGTCTGTGTTGGTTGAGGATAACATAAAGTTGAAACTTTTGATCTCAACCCGAGAATCGTCGCATCGAATCGGGTGACTTCGAAAGGTTTGCAGTTAACAGCCGAAAATTTCGAGGTGATTCTCCGAATTTTTTCTAGTCTTGAGATTTCCATTTTTATCCATAACAGTTCTTTATCAATTAATCAAATTTGTCGTTTGAAATTTGCAATATTTATATCGCGGGGACATAGATCGAGGCTCAAGAGATTATGATGGGCATAAGAAAATATCCACGACTTTAAATCACTGGATTTAGATAAATAAGAAAAATGCGAACGCGCATGTCTAGGTGCTACTGAATAATCTACTTGATAATATTTTGTTGGACATGATGTTCATCACAAACAAAATAGGCCTACATTATTACATGGTGAACAATTAATCGTTAGGAAGAGTAGAATCATACATACAGCAATTGTATTGGCATGTATCATGTCGACAAGCCTCTCCTCGGATATGTCGTGCATGTCGGCCTGCTTGTTACCCGCCCAGATAATTTTGATTTAATTTAATTTCATCGGGTTGTAAATCTATCTCTCATTGAATGCTAAAGCATGGGTGTACGGGTTTCGAGAGGCTTGGGGGTATTTGCACCCCCCCCCCCCATTAAAAAAAATCACGACCAAGATAACAACAGAAGAAAGGGAAAGAAAAGGAAATGGATAATGATAAAATTTGATATTATTTTTCCGAATATTTGTCAAAATCTATCACAAACTTGGATTTTTCTTTAAGAAAAATGTCGAAATTTTTATCGCGAGCGAGCGAACGTCTTAATAATTTTACGAGATAGCCATATCAAGCCCCTCAGTCAAAGGGTTATTTACGTCACTATGCTAAAGAAATGAAAATTTGGCGGACATGGATTTATTCCAATACTGACGTATACACATGTCGTTATTTTGAATCGTAAAGCAAAGAGAATCACAGCATAAATAAGTCCAGGTTTTTGCATTTTAAGAGTTATGATATTTGAGTTATTCAATAAAACGATATCCCTACTTTAAAAAAAAGATCAGTGAGGGATGTATACAACTGACACTATGGCACTGGTATTGAAGTAACATGTTCATTGTTCTGCAAGATCAAATCATCTGTAATTCAACCACAAACAATGAAGTTAAAACACATCATGATGTTGTTGTTTTTTCAAACAATTCATCGTTTATGTAATTAATTCGTCAAATCCCATAGATGTAAAGGATTATTGATATTGATAAAGGGTGTTTTTTATAAAGCATAAATTTTGTAATGTATACTTTAAAAGGATGCTCCAGGCTTAGAAGATTTATATCTAAATAATTAAAGTGAAATTTCATCAAAATCGGATAACAAACAACGAAGTTATTGAATTTTAAAGTTTAGCAATATTTTGTGAAAACAGAATATAGGCTATGCACGTCGTCATGAATATCCATTCGGTGGGCTGATAATGTCAGATCCCCTTATTCCTTTTTCTTATTACTTTTATATTTCATGAATCATAATTGTTTCATTTTTCATACATGTGTAAATGATGTGTCTTCATTATACTGAAATAAGTTGCAGCAATACATAACTAATGCACTTAATTAGTTGTCAATCCAATGGTTTTAATTCTTGTTGGAAATTTTTTGAATAAACCTAATTTCATAAACTTTGAAAACAAAAGAATAAGTAAGGATATGATATCATTAGCCCACCTAATGAATATTCATAAAGACCTGCCTAGAAATGTTTCAGTGGAATAACGCAAATCTTTAAAATTCCTAACTTTTTTATTTGTTATCCGATTTCGATCAAATATTCAGTATTTTCCTTTGTGAATTTTACTCTATTTATTGAAATATAAATATCTTCGCCCCGGAGCATCCCTATAAATACAGACTTAACACATCGCTTGGCTGTTACTGTTATTATTTGTGTATGTGTGTGTGTGTGTGTTATGTTGTGGGAACATTTCGAAATATATTTCGGAGCTCCCGTAAAGAGATCCCCAGCCGACATACAAGGTCAAAATCGTTCTATATCTTGGGCGCCGAATCGATTTAGAGAGCGTTCAAACTGCCTACATCCGGGGTACCTAGGGTCTCATAAAACATTTTAACGTGCATAAAACTAAAAAGATTACAGTTTATAAATGGCAATGAAAGTCATGAAAAGTCGATTTAACTCACAGAATCGTAATTTTGTTGATCCAGCAAAATTCCTTGTTCGCATTCACGCCCTTGTAAGGATGTGTCTTAGACATTCTACATATTTTTGGGACAAAACAAGTTTGCCTTAAAACAATAAACACAATACATTAAATAATTCTCGAAATGTGATCCAGTGAGCTTGAGTGTAACCTTTATCCTTCTGTCAGTATCACACCTTTCGAAGTGTCACCCACCCCTTTTCTCTATCACACCCTTTCTCCCTCGCTTGTTCTTTCTCTTTCACCCCTTCCCCCTGTCTTTTCAACCTCCTATTGTCACTTCTCGCTTGATCATTTATCTCTTCCACAAATGTGATTATTTCCCAATAATGTTTCTTTACCATGCCCATATGTTTTCTTTCTGTTTTGGGGGTTATCTGTATTGATTTTCAAAAACGAATCTTCCGAAAAATTCATCACAAAACAGTACATTGCTAACCCCCCCCCCCCCCCTGAAAAATATAGTAATGTTGAATATGAAATTTAAAGGGGAATGAAAGCTTTGGAACAAGTAGGCTTGTGTCCAAACAGAAAAATCAAAGAACAAGAACAAAGAAAGTTTGAGAAAAATCGGACAAATAATGAGAAAGTAAAGGTAATTTGAATATTGCAATCACTAATGCAATGGAGATCCTCTCATTGGCAATGCGACAAGGATGTGTGATGTCACATGTGAACAACTTTACCTTTGACGGACTATAAAATACTCTAAAAATGTCTCTTTTTGCTTTTTTTTATTATGATACAAACCCTGTATCCATGATGTATTCTTTAAAAATCTGTATTACATACCCTCCTATAGAAAGAACACATGTTCTACTGATAGATGTAATAAAAGAGGCAGTTTAAGTGAAAAATATACTAAAGTAATGGGGAGAGTTGTTCACAAGTGACATCACACATCTTTGTCGCATTGCCAATTTGAAGATCTCCATAGCATTTGTGATCGCAATTATTCAAATGCTCATAACTTTCTTATTATTTGTCTGATTTTTCTCCAACTTTTGTTGATCTGTTTCTTTGATTTTTCTGTTTTCACTCAAGCTATCTTGTTCCAAAGGTTTTATTCTCCTTAAAAAAAGTATTATGACAGCTCAAGTTCCTTTTTGACCCTGTCTTCTTCCTTTTTCGTTTTGTTTATTTCTGCTCTTTGTGATGTTTCTGTGTGTTTTCGACGAGTCTGTTCCGGATGCCACTGCGTTACGATTATATATTTGATCTTATAACACTTTTGCCATGTTTGCCTTTCCACATACTGAGTAACATAAATGATTAACATCATTCCTTTTCCATACAAATTGTCAAAATAACCGCTCTTACAGTGATTTTTTTTAAATCTTTAACCACACCTACATATACCATAGGCGTTTAAATTGTATACTATTAGATTTTGTAAGTGCCAGGAAACAGTCTTTTTTAGGTTTGTCCCATTATATAAGCCCTATATAAAATTATTTTAAAGATACATGTGCTATAAGGTTCATTTTTTTTCCTAAAAAGGAGGTCCATGCAAGTTGTGCTATGTAATGTTTGTCATTCGAATTGAAAAAAATCTTATGATGCAGCCTGTTCAAACTTAAAAAAGATAAGTGACAAAATCCATACTCATTTTTATTACATTACGGAAAGCAACGGTGAGACATATCAAAGATTGTCAGATCAGTATGAAATTCAACTTCATTCAGTGATATCTATAATCTAGGCCTCTTGGTAGAGTAGTTGAATATATATTGAAATTAAACTGAAAATTGCATTTCAGTGCACCTTCTAAAAGATTTAATACAAGTATTTTTTAGGTATTGAAACACACCTGCAGTATAAAACTAATCAAGTTTGTTATTTCTCTTCCTTTCATTTGCAGATGGGCTTCCTTTGGATGTCACATTGAGACCTAGATATGTGATTTATCGACTTACATTTGCCGGATGCAAAGAATAATTAATACGTATAATTTTGAAGATATATCAGCTTTGAAAACCTCATTTTTACTTGGGAGCCTGCATTAGAAAGTTGGTGGGGGACAATGTACCCATACAGCGAAGTTACATCTGATAGCTATTCGATGTCTATGAGCGAAAGCAACGGTCATTCATGCGCCTACGCGTCGGCGCACTGCCGAGGACGAAACGACCAGGACTCCGAACGCAGCGACACGCTGATCATCAGTTCGAACAACGCTTCCATCGATAACGGCTACGGTCACCATCACCACCACCACCACCGACACTCGCACGTCCTGGCCCCCGTGTGCAGCTCGGAGCACGGCGAGCGACGATGCTTGCTGTGGGCGTGTTCGGCCTGCAAAAAGAAGAAGAAATCGAGCCTGTTCGACAAGCGGCGGGCGGCGACCCAACGGGAGAGGCGGCGGCTGTGTAAGGTGAACGCCGCGTTCGAAATCCTCAAGCAACGGACTTGCTCGAATCCGGAGCAACGGATGCCCAAAGTGACTATTTTGAGGAATGCTATCCAATATATTGAACGATTACAATTGATGCTACACGAAGCTGACGATCAGGAGGCGTATTTGAGTTCCTATGGTGGCATGGATTGCCGAGATATTGATTTATGCGATGAGGTAAGAATGGTAAACCATTGTTACTTTTTTAACAAAATATATTACGATCATAAATCAATAAACTACAATGATGTTACTCTTAGAAATTTCATCGTGAATCATCAGCATAGACTAAAATAAGATGATTGTATCCTACCATTGCCTACTGTCATCTCGTCTTGATAAAAAGTAATGGGACATGATCTATGCTGAAACATTCATTTCACGCACTATGTTCTGCCTATTTAGGGCACCTCCTATAAAAATTGGCTGTAAGTTATTGGACAATAATTTATATACGTTTCTATACTCTGGAACTCTGGACTGTTATCATGGTCAGACTGTGGTACTCAAAACATAATTCTTTGAGAATTATTTTAATATACCTCTTTGATGAACGGTCTAATTGAGGGCAAAGTTCCAAAATGGATGCGAACCCACTCATTTGCTCGTGTCTTGCTATGTGGTGAATTGCCAATTCGTCTACCGCCTAACGCTTCAATTCACGACATATGGTCTACCTTAATTTACTCTTATACCATTCCGTCAATCAACATTTCGTCTAACAACCATTTGGTTCAATAACCATTTCGTCCAATCATCACTTCTTCTAATGAACAGTTCGTCTTTGACCATTTCGCCTCTTGGTCAGTTGGTCTAATATCCATTTTAGTTTCATTCATTTGCCAAATCAACACTTGATCCAATTAGACCAAATGGTTTATGGACTAAATGGATATTGGACCAACTGGTTATTAGACGAAATGGTGAGTGGACGAAATTGCAATTAGACCATGTTGATAGTGGACGAACTGATGGTAGACCTAATGATAGTAGACGAGTTGGTAATTGGACGAATTGGCAGGAGACCAATAATTGACAATAAACCTTGTTATTTGACCCATATTGTTTCGTGTGGGATGGACAATCGATATATAGGCCTATAACTGCATACACTGTGAAAAAAAGAGTAAATTTACGTTGGTCATTTTTTTGTTGGGTAATATATACGTTGGTTATTGTTTGTTGGGCATTATGTGCCCAATACTTAGGCAAATTTTTACTCTGCCGCTGCCAAAATACAGATGTCCAATTGTTGGGCTAGTAATTGCCCTGCTGAGTGGTAAATGTTGCGAAACTTTACGATCACGAGTTGCGCTTGCAGCATGCTACACACGGTCGATAAGATATGGAGGAGCTTCTAGATGACTGGGGGCTGGGGAGCCTCGCTGAATCTTTCATAGATGAGTTGCTTAAACGTTTTTTTAATTTTTTTATTTTGGACTTTACGTTAAGCATAATTTGTAAGGAATTTGTCAGAATAGGCCTACATACATGACATATATCTGACGCTGTTTTGTTTTTGCTTCACTCACTTGAGATATGCACTTGCACTTGTATGCAGCGTTATTGTGCATGCAAAGCACTTTCGGATAAGGTCTCCGGATCGACACGGACCAGGTACACGAAGTGAGTGTAGGCCTTGCCCAGATGTTGGGTTAATAACTTTATTAAAAAGTTGGGCAAATTAATGTCCCCCAAAATGTAGTTCAAAATATTACCCAACAGTTGGGCACATTAATGCCCCAACAACGTTGGGTAAAATATTGCCCAGTAGTTGGTAGGGTTGACTATCGGCCCAACGTTGGGCAAAATATTGGGTAAAATATTGCCCAATTTTTTCACAGTGTAACATAAAAGGGGGGTTCCTCGGTCAATAAAAAGGAGGTGAAAGTATACGAATTTATCACGAAATTATATTTTTTTATTAAAAGTATCATAATTTTTCTTTTAAAACACCCCCATACGCCATGTATGACCCCTTGGCGTTTATGTTTAGGTGAGCGTTAAGTTATAGTTTTATTTTTTGCAAAACTGTTGAGCACGTTACTCCCATCTTTTAAGTAGAAATGCTGTGATTTTTTTAAACCAAGCTAGCTCATCTACCTAGTTCGAATTCTTAATTGTAGCATTTTACTTCAAAAGATTGAATTGAAGAAGAAATTGACCTATTACCTTGAATTTAAAGAGGAATCCAGCCTTGGCCATAAAATGTTGTATTGGGAAGGAGAAAAATAAATTGAAATAAAGGGTGAAAGTTTGAAAGAAATCTGAAAAGCAATAAAAAATAGTTCCAGCTGCTTTAAAATTGATATCACTAATACTATGTAGATTTCAAATTAGCAACTGCGTAAGTTAATTATGACCTATTAGAGATTTGTGGTTTTCTCCTAAGTACCCATTCCCCTGGGGCAGTAATCTAAATATATATATTTCATATTTCATATATTGTGTCATATCCTCATGAAATAAAAATATAATTTGAGATAAAGCTTTTGGGAACATTTTAGCCATTATATTAGAGTACATCGAAGAGTAGTCCTTGCCTACACCACTATGACATCTCATATGCGGCCAATTTGAAGTCTTAATGGGTATAGTGATCACCAATATTTACAACTTTAAAAAAAATCATAACTTTCTTGCTGTTTGTCCAATATTGTTCAACTGATTTTTCCTTTTCTTACAAAAACAAGTTTTTATTTGAGTCAGATTCTCCTTTAAATCAAATCGAGTCAAATCAAATTTGAGATGGCATTATTCATATAATTCATGACATCATATATAACCCTAAGCCCATACAAACTAACCAGTGTAGCGATAGGCCTATATCATAATTATGATGAGCGACTAAGAAGTACAGTTGTGTGTCATGAACTTTTGTCCTACAGTAAGCAGTACATGGTGTGTCGAAAAAAAATGTTTGTCCAATGTAGCTTCTATACAGAGAAAGTTTTAGGAATTATATTAAGGCAGATAAAAAAGAATGATACATCTAAACAATTTAGATTACAAACTATGATCTACGTAAGATATGCAATCAATTTGTTTTTAAAGTCATTTCCTGGGTCTATTTTCTTCAAGAAAGTGCAATCTTGACCGTTTGACACTGATTGTCAGAACGGAAAATTATTTACCTGATATAATACCTGAAAACATTCTACTAAATGCTTCTGTCAAAAAAATACCACGTCGGAAGAACATTTCATAGAGCTTGATTCTTGTCAAAATGAATAGATAATGAATATTGAATTAACTTTTTATTGGCAAAATCCTAACCCACCTTAGCATTTATGTGCTTGAATTTTAGAATGTTATCCATCTTCATTTCAGTCTGTTGATCTATAATTGACCATAATTTACTACTCAATAAAAATATTCTCCACGATAAATGATCGAACCATGGACATATTGGATTTCCGAACATTCATAGACACTATGGTTATGAGTTCATTTCATTCTGTTCATTTTCATGAAGCACCCTATACTGTTATCAACCTACAGCAGACAGGCCCTGCTCAAAATATGAATGCTATTATGAAGATGTTTTCTTAAGATGTCTCAATGGCTGCATCTAGAAGAAGCTCTGCGACCGTCAGCTAGCTAGGCCGACTTGGCGGCAAAATATAGTTTAGCAGGCGATCCCTATGTGCATGCTATACAGATAATTACTTGGCATTCGTCTAAATTGTCGACTAAATTTTTAATTTTTAATTTTTCCAATTCACAAATTGAGAAGGTTGATATGGTTAAAGTTATAGAGATGATGGCTACTTTCATGGAGTTTTGTAGTTATTTTTTTTAATGAGTAGATTCTCTATACTATAATTTGTTTGATTTTGAATTAACCACTTACATTAATGTTACCATGGACCTATAGATCCATGATTTTACTGAGATGCCCGTAACTTGGTGTGTTGTAACTGCCTAGTTTCAATGTTCAACGTTAACGATTGCGTCGTCATATGTGTTTAAGGAAGTTACTTTTTTGCCCACCAAGTCAACATGTTTAAAGAGTTTTGCTCCAGCATTCAACTTCAGCTGGTGTCCCCCCCCCCCCCGACCCCCTCACCTTAGAAGATAGGAGTTGGGGCTCGAAGTCAAACTCGGAGGACATAATTTTATCCGCCCAAGCCAGAATCTTCTAAGACCGGTGTCGAGGAATGAAATGCTAAACCAGTAAGGTGTTGTCCCCCTTCGTGCTGTTTGTTTATCTCGACCCGACCAGAGCACTTTCAAGTACTCGTATAGACCATGGATTATGATATTCATGTTCGTCTTCCAGAGGAAAGTGCAGATGATCCCCTGACTCCTTAAAGGGGTACGTCGTGTTACCCTTCGTGTAAAGAGGGTTAAGCATCATGCACCATTTACTATCGGAAGAAGTGTTACCCCTAACATGCCTATTGGAGAAAGGGGTGAGCAGAAGGCAGCGTTATCGTTCAGGAGAAAGTGCAGATTAAATCGTCAGATTAGCAATAGGCAACATTTCATCCTGCAAGAAATGCTGATCACCCCCCCCCCCCCCCCCCCCTCCCACACACACACACACATCCCCACACTGCTACGACTCAGTGATATGCTGCATGCTACCCTTCAAAAAGAAGGAGTAAGCTGTTTTATTTCGGAAGAAACGATAATAATTATCATACCCTCGCTCATTTAGGTGTTGCCAATGACAGACTCCACACAGCTAGAAAACTCTTCCCAAAAGTCAGTAAAGAGCAGATGAGGGCTTTATCGTGTAGGCCCTATCCATAACATTGCAAAGGGGTATAGAGGCACCCCCAATTTTGATGTATCTAGGTCCATGGATGAACAATTAACAAGCCACAAAAAACATAGTTCCGATTTTTAAAAAATGGAATTAATGAATAGTAACGGTTAATAACATGTATGCCTATAGATTACATTTAGGTCTAGGGCCTACATGGTCTAGAAAGGAGAAAACCAATTTTAGTTTGAAGATTTTGACATGATATAAAAGATTCTTTACTGTCGTAAATAATGGTATTATCTAAAGAAAAGTATTGTAACACAAGAAGTTCTAGACGTATTAAATGTATGGATCCGCGGCACTGGTCCGTCAATAACAAATTCGGAAGATGGTAAAGTAAAACAAGCTTGTGATCGAATTGGAAACTATTGGAGAACAAAAATCATAATTTCCCCATTACCAGGTGTGCCGGTAGCAAATACCCTAGTCTTACCGGTAGGGTGCTACCACTAACCCCCATAACTAAACCACGCTTGATCTTGGTGGATTAATATGGTGTTGGCATTTCTTTATTAATCTCTGGAAAATAGCGGCTTCCGTGGAACTTACAGGTATGTGGTTGGACTTTCCTGAAATGTCCATCGAAATTAGGTCCCCTCGGAAACAGCGGTAGACACTTTTGCTTCCATTATACACTTTTTTTAATGAATGCTTTTAAATTTTCAGGATTTCGATTGATTCGAACCACTTAAAGTCATAAGGCCTAATAAAGACTGCTATAAACTATTTTTGTTTTTCGGAAACTTGATATAAAAGGTAAGATATTGATTATTTGCCATTCGTCATTTCCATGACGTCACTGCCTATCCATATGGCAAAAATGTAGGGCCTATTATAGCATCATAATGAAAGTGATATTTTCTCTCAATGTCTCTTTTTACAATTCTCATTTGGGTAAATATATATTTATATTCTTCTATTCGTAATTTTCTATTTTCATTTTTTTTTGGGGGGGTACATGTAATTATCATGCTTAGTTTGCCGATTTTTTTTTAATGCATTCAAAATCGTCTGTGAATAGCAAAATTGGGACAACTTTCCTCAAATCGGAATATTTTCTCGTCGACACAATTTCAAGGCCGCAGTATACCACCGCGGTGAACAACTTCCAGGCGGCTTGAACAAAGCCTAACGAAGGTGTGAAATAGCTGGTCTCATTTGATCCATTTGAGGATGGACATGTCGGTTATATACTCATGGCATTTCAGAAGGGGTGGAGAAAGAAAGGGCAGTTCTTATATCCAGTCTGATGTTGTTTCGCCGTCATCCGAGAAATTCCACCATTGTTTCCAAATAATCCGAGAGGAAATATGTCACACCTTGCAATTTCCGTTCGAACCTCCTCCACTTTTCAGTAAGTCTTTAGCTCTTGAAACTTTCAACCTAATGAAGAGCCCGGATGAAGAGAAAGGTGGAGAAAGAACGGAGAAAATACTGCTAAACGTAATACGTGTGTTCCATAAATTCGAAACACATAACTGTGTTCCTATTTTAAGGATTATGTGTTATATGCAGTGCAAATGGCAGTGTGTTTCAATTCAAGGTCATATATAATTCGTTTTTCTCATGTCCAGATCAAAAAGCAAAAGCAGAGCTCTTAGTTTAAAACAGAAATCTACTCGTTTATTAATTATTTTTATCAGGAATGCAATAATTGAAATATCGAATACTTGAAAAAAAATGTCGTTTTACCATATTCCAGTGATTTTTTTTCTATTCATATTTTCCTCTGCATATTATGTAAAAAAAAAATAAACTTCTTTGATATTTCTTTGTTGTTGTTAAGATTAAGAAAGTCAAACGCTTTTTGCAATTGGTTTTTACTGTTTTCTATAACAAAACAGAAAATTGAACACATCTTCTCATTTTCTTTTTCTTTTTGGTCGTTTGTGTTTGGTGTTTGGCAAAACAAAAATAATTGAAGCACGCCCTCTACGTTGGTATTGGCACCAAAGCCAGAGTCTTGAGTTTGTTTATTTCATATCGTTTATTGCCATTTTCACATTTAAAATTTGTATCTAACATTTTGGTATGTGCAGATAAAAAAACATATTGTAAATTTATGCGTGAAAAGAAATATGTCGAGATTATCAAACTGAGAGCGAGACAAGATACGGCCGGAAAGGGAGAAATAAGAGAAAGGGGAGGGGGAAAATGAAGGGTCACAACATGTCGGCCTAATATATTGGAATTATACCTAAAGATAAAGCAAACATTTATACCTTCTTTTAATAAGAATCTGAAATTGTAGATTTTTACAAAGTAGGCCTACCCAAAAATGTATCTCATCATGTTTCATTTCCTTTTTTTGATTTTGTTGTTTTTCTTATTAGTGTAAATGTTTAGGAATTGAAACTACCGCCCCCCCCCCCCCCCTGCACAGTGCTATAGTATATCATGTTTTAAATGATTAGCTTGTGTCTAATGGGTCTAGTTTACCGTTATTTTTGTTGTTATTATTTCCTTATTTTTATTCTTTTTTTATTTCTTTATTTCTTTTAGATAAGGCATGGAGGAAACATTATGAATGGCGGAAATCATACTAGTCTTGGACATGAGTCTAGTTGCAGGAGAGGTGAGAATCAATTATTTTGTTCGACTGACCCTGTTGCTTCTTTGTCACTTTTTGTTCAAACTTTTATTATTGTCCCTGTCCATAATATTATTTCAATAATATTTTTATATCATGTTTGTTGCTTCTGATGATGTTGCTGTTAGTGCTAAAAATAGTAATAATAGATGTAGTAGTACTAGTAGTAGTAGTAGAAGTAGTAGTAGTAGTAGTAGTAGTAGTACTACTACTAGTAGTAGTAATAGTAGTAGTAGTAGTAGTAGTAGTAGTAGTAGTAGTAGTAGTAGTAGTAGTAGTAGTAGTAGTAGTAGTAGTAGTAGTAGTAGTAGTAGTAGTAGTAGTAGTAGTAGTAGTAGTAGTAGTGGTAGTAGTAGTAGTAGTAGCAGTAGTAGTAGTAGAAGTAGTAGTGTAGTAGTAGTAGTAGTAGTAGTAGTAGTAGTAGTAGTAGTAGTAGTAGTAGTAGTAGTAGTAGTAGTAGTAGTAGTAGTAGTAGTAGTAGTAGCAGTAGTAGTATTCATTTCTCGCCGTTGTAATCCTTGTTATCAAAATCATTTAATACGTCTTATTATTTTTTTACCTTTGCTATGTGAATTCTTATTTTTCTTATTCTTATTTGCAATTAACACTAGTGCATATAGTCAACTACTCCTCTACTATTTATCTACCATGATAAACACTTGATTTAGCAGGGATGGGTGTAATATTCACCCTTTCTACATTCAGCTTTATTGAAAAGGAGCACTCATCGCCTTCGCTTTATTGTGATTAATGCTATCCTGGATAGGTTCAAGTGTTGTGCCAGTTCACAAGCTATGGGTCTACCGGCACTGCAATCTAATAATTTTCCAAATATTACGACTTGTCCTTGGGACTCGACACTATCCCCGGGGACGAGGTTGATGTCACTTTCGGATACCATAGCCCATGAATCAAACGGAGCGCGATGTGGCTGCGCAGCCGAGTTGATATACGACAAGGTAGTGGAGGAGACACCGGGGCGCCGTGGGGTGCTAGCGGTGCAGCGTGCCGGTCGATCCCAAGGCCCGCGAACTTTTATTTCTTACCATATTTGCCGAATGACATTCGTAATCATTCTTACCCCGATGTTGCGTGAGAGAGTCGAATTAAGCTGCACGAATCGTCAGAATTTCTTTTCTTTCTCTAACTATAAAAAAAAATGTCGCGTTAATGTTTTCTTATCTTTCAATTTCATATCTCGAAGTATGTTTTGTCTGAAGGTAAAACTACGAGGGACAGAGGAAGGCTGTGTGTGTGTGGGTATGTGCGTTTGTGTGGGAAGGATGTGGGTTTGTATGTTAGAGCCTGTGGTTTGCCGAAGGAACTATTGCTCATATTGTTTATCATAGACTACCAAAAGCCTCAAAATGCAAATCAACTTGATATTTTACATTATAATGAACTATTTAATATTCTTATTCATTGAAAATTTAGGCCTATATGATTAACTTGGGGATTCTGAGAAAACTAATAATGCAGACAACATGCTTACCAAGGAACAACTAATTGATAGCAAAACATTAACGAGAAACTATGTTCAATCCATAAGTGAAGTGCAACTTTGAAAATAAATTACGTTGCAGGAAAGAAAAAAAACATATGAAAACAAAATGGCGAAATGTTGAAAGAAACCAGAATAGGAATGAGAAATGGTTGTTTCACAACTTCAAATAGACCTTATGCATAAATATTATCATGTCAAAATATCATAGCGCCCTCCCTCGGGAATACGCGTAAACAAAGATGCGTCAGTGAAATTGGTACAGTAAGGACGGCATTTAAAATTCATAGCACAGTATTATTCATCCTCACGCTACAAAATTGATGTCATAACTTTCACTTTTACGAAAGCCAACGTAAAGAAAGTGCAAATTTCACCTCACTTTAAATTCAATATTTTAGCATTTATTAGTTTAATTTTTCATTTACTTATTCATATGTTTATTTTGTTATCATGGTTAATATTCATAAAGGTGTCATTTTAGTAGGTTGGTTACATCAGTAGTTGGCGTACTGTCAGGGCGGACCTACAACATACATACAAGTACACTGTACTAATACAACCACATTTATGAAAAAATATTGCAATGTGAAGCCAGCACGAACAATTCCAAACAGATGAGAAGAAAACAATGAGCAAAGGGGTAGCTCGTTGATATGGTGATGCCGAAATAAGAGACTAAATGAGGAATCGCAATGGGCATTTCTTAAAAAAAAAGGAAATTATTCAAAATTGATGCACCAGTAAAAGAAACTCTTTGTTTACCTTTTTTTTTATTAATCGTGTTCGTATGCTATGAACAGTTTCAGTTGTTGGTGTTTTATGTTTCAGGCCCGATTTCGATTAAGAAAAAAAATAAGAAAGATCCTTGACGTGTTACTAGTTAAAAGTACACGAACCTTTTCGGATATTTCCCTCTGGAATTGAGGAGGCAGACGTGCCCCTGTGGCCGGCAGGCATGGTAGGTTTAAGTATGGACCTGGTTTAAGCCAATATATGGGGTCAAAATTGTCATTTGGTCTACATCCACTTCGTCTACTTTCCGATTAGTCATATTTCTTATGGTTTAATCCCAATTTGTCTGTACTTTTTGGTCCAATTGTCATTCGCCTTTTGTGTCTAATTTTCATATTCTGAATTGATTGGCCTAGTATTGGGGTAACACTCGCTTTATTATGTAGGCGTAGGCCGATATTGTTGGATGAATTGTTTTGTGATCCGAAGGTATATTTTGACAGGTGAAAACAAATACAACTATAGACGAAGTGGATATTAGGCCCCGCATTAGACTAAATGAGCATTAGACTAAGTGAGGATTAGACCAAAGTGTAGAGTAAACCGTGTGACTGTAAATCGTGTTTTTCGGGCGACAAAAGCAAGTTACTGGTATACTCTCTTTCCATTTCAACCATGTTTGTTAACATTTCGTATTTCACAATTTCACTTAATTCATGATAATAGTTAAATTTGGCAATGTTAATAAGAGGTAAATTATAAAGGGCTTTCTGATCATTTCTTTTTGTTTTACTTTTCATATATCCTTCATTCGTATTCCCAAACATTAATATGAAATCTGTTTGTTTGTACTTTGCACGATTGGTGATGAAACGCTGACAATTTATCCTTCCGCCACCGAGAAATATGTGAACGTTTCTTTCGCCTCAAGGGCACGCCGAACTCTGGGGCCGGAGTGCGAGCAATGTCCGTAGCCTTAAACCTTGCGAGAGAAGATTGGGAATGTCTGATTAAAGTAAAGCCGAAAACAAAATGCCCCTCAAGAGAGTGATAGAAATAAGTAATGTAACGGATGTTGTTTTATTGTCATCTTTGAAACGATCAAGGGTGTGTAGGCATGATAAGGTTTTTGGTTTGTTTGTCTGTTTATTTTGTTTGTTATGTTTGTTTTTAGTTAGTGTTTGCAAGCAATTTTGGCTAGCTTCGCTCTCAGATATCTTGTGAAAAACCTAGGGATAACCCAACAATAACCCCACAAATTTTATTACATGTATACGAAGAAGTATCTTCGTTTAGATTTCAATCCCTTTTGAATAAAAGGCTACTGGGCGTATAGCCTACATTAACTTCCTGAGAGGAGGCAAAACGATATCTTGATAGGGGCGACAAGATTTTTTTCTCTCTAAAAATAATCACTTGATGTGCATGTACAGCCCAACTCACAGCACAAAGCACTCTTTTTTCCATATTATTTTTCTTTGTTTCTCCCATAGTCAGTTTTTTCGTACAGATTATCATTCTCAAAAATAAAAGGGCGGTTGTCATTTTCACATTGGCGCCCCTCCTGAATTTTACGCGTGTTCTTGTCGGAGCCCAGATTGCCCTTTTCTCTCGCAAAAAAAGGTATAAAGTCCCCACGATCCCTCTCCTCTCGCGTCCGTAACAACCCCTCCTTCTTCACACATACACACGCACAACCTTCACCCTCACGCACACACACCCTCTCACATACACACTTACGCATGCGTGAACTTCCCTGCCCCTCGCATTTTTTTTTCTTTTATCCCTCTCCTTTCCGGCTTCTTCATCGCGGTAAACACAGCCAGAAAATTCATCCTGAAAGCCCCCCTTGGGTTGCCCAAATCCAACCAATTTAGGCAAAGAAAACAAAGATGTGCGATATGGAATCTTTGTACGACATCAACGCGCCTGGATTTCCAGCTCAAAACTTAGGCCCACAGTCAGCCGCAATCAAGGCAAAAGAAAATTATTGTCCCGTTTTGCCAACTATCATTTGGTTGTAAGTCAAGTTCATGTCTTGTCAAGCATGTCACCAAAAAACGTCAAATTACGGCCATCAAAAAATACTTTCAAATAATACTTTAAAATGCGTTTACTGCAGGTATGGCCTTGTTGGGGGATTCACGATTTTATCATTTCACTACTCCAATTGGCATGGGTGTCAAGATGACAAAATGGGCCTTTTTTTCAACTTTCATTTTTTGTTTGTATTTTATGTGATAGGTCACATCAATACAGACCTAGACTTTAATGCGTGAGAAAATGCATGGTTAAAAAATCATTAACAATCACTAAGAAAAATGAAATAAGCAATATAGGCCTTTTAATATGGCTTGTATACTTTTAAGGAATGAGGGGTATAGTGGTTACCCTTTCCTCTGATTTTCCTGATAAGTGGTGGAAAGACGAATTTTTATAACAGGCCTTGGTGAATTGGTTTCGCAATACTCGCACACTCTTAAAATAGTTGGGCATTTTCTCTTGGTTAACATCTGCCCAAATGGGGTAATAAAACTAATAATTAGGTAATAAATTTGCTCAATTCGATAATAATTGACGAGAAAATTACCAACATATAATACCCAACACAGTGGACAGTATGTTGCCCAATATTTTGAGTTTGTATCATTTATATTATTTTTATATTGAATAGTTTATATTATTATTCAATTTTTTTAGTATTCTTTGTTTTCTTTTTTGGGGGGGCGTCAAAAAGATATATGTCACACTTACTATCAGAGTAGTAGCTGTACGAAATATGCAACCCCTATATTTTAAACAAAAACGTTTATTCGTTTTTTATCATTTAATATTCATGCGTGTTCACAGGGTCCATGCTATGACTACAATGTGTTAGATTAAACAAATGATATGTAAAAGTATATTACACGAGTATTATTTATATAACCGAGGTGATGCAGCATAAGCTTAAAGTTTCATCATTATTGTTATATAAATACCAAAGTATCTTTTTTATAATTTCATAATTGCCCGCTCAAATTTATCTCAGTAATTCAATCTTCATAAAGGTCTTTAGAACTGCATGTAATTTCCAATTGTGGAACAAGACGGGTGGGACATTAATTTAGACGGACCGAAATCCCAATAACATTAACCTGTAGACCCACTTAACACAAAGGTTGAAAACAAAAGCTCTCTCCTTTTCGGCATCTTTTCCTCCACCTTCTCGACTCTAAACTTTGAAATAAGAATTCAAAAAGGAAGCGAAATAGACCAAAACAAGAAGAGGTGCTAAGTCCTTTTCCCGTCCTCTAGTGTGAAAAAGAATCTCCAAACTGTCAAGCTTGGGAGCAGCTCGTTGGGTCTTTGTTGGTAAATGTTATCATGGGTCAAAAGCTATTATCAACAGTGTAAACTACCAAAAGGACAAAAGGGAACCAAAGTTTGAAACAATTTTAGAGCTTTTCGTAACATATTGAAGGGAACTATAGTAACTGATGCATGACATTTACTGAAAATTTGAGGGCCTGTGTGTCCCAAATCTAAAGAAAAAGACGCAATTTTTTTTTACCACCTTGGTACATTTATATTTTGCGAATGTTTTAATTCTCTATGACTTTTATACATTTGCTTAAGATTAAAACTATTTTATGTGTATTTTTAACTTTGATTTAACAAGAATATTTACATTTTCCCCTAAATATATGTATTATTTAGAATTTTACATTTATACATTTAAAAATCAGATAAGTCAGTTATTATAAAAAAAATAGATAAACCCCAGCGAAGTTCAAAATAGAACAAAAATCCCTATTTACTATGTTTACTACCCAACCCCCCCCCCCTTCAATTTGACACAATTCTACAGTGCATCACTTCACTTTTTCTAAATAAATTTGATGATTTTCATCTTTTGCAAGCCTGCCACAACCTTGCCATTCTTGCAATGGGCATGTAGGCCCATATAGGGCGCACAAGGGTAATTCAGGCTCACATACTCATGCGTTAAAATCTCAAGTCATTTAAATTTTTAAAAATTCATTGCAAGTGAAAGAAAAGGTAGATTGTTAGCTTTTTATCTTAACTGTTAATTGTTTATCAGCTGAAAAGAAATATCAGTCCTGAAATAAGACCAGTTCTACATGTATCAGAATTCTATTCATTTCAGAATGAGAAACACTGTACAAATTAATCGGCGAATACATTCAATCAATAAATGTATCATAGCTTCTCAAAAGAGCCAATCACAAAAGACTAAGAAAATAGTTTTAAAACTGATAACGTAACGTGGTTTCTTTTTTCTACGCCTTTCAAGGCCTTTCCGAGGCATGATTGGATGAATTACCCGTGTGTGCCCTATATACATACCGTTACTTCAATCAGTATTCGTAATTACATGTCATGTCGTCCAAACATCCCACTTACTGACTAAATGACTACCCCCCCCCCCCCCCTTACCAATCCCTCTACCAGTCGATGCTCGTGTGTGTTCTATTGCTTCGGGCGGGGTCTCGACACGGGTGATGACGTCCCCTATTTAGGTATCGTCGATAGACGTGGATGACTCGTCGCGATGGCGTATCCAGACATGACGAGAATCAAGGGGAAAGTGAAAAGATTGCGTTAATGAACTCAAACGACTAGTTCATTTCATTTCGTATATTTCCAGCGATTAAGATATTTTGGATTCCGTACATCTTCATAATTAAAAAAGTATATATTATATACTTTTTTTAATTATGAAGATGTACGGAATCCAAAATATCTTAATCGCTGGAAATGGAAATATACGAAATGATAAATTTGTTATTAACAAATTCATCCGTACGAAAATTGTAACGTCAATAAATTATCGTGCCGACAGGTTAGGTTAGTTTCTGCTGTGGTTTTAATGAATGGATATTCTTTTTTTTTACATGTATTGTTTTCAGGGCAGTAATTTTTTTTCAGGTGGACCTGCTGCTTTTTCTGACTTTCTATGCTTTAGTTTTGTTGTGTATATTTTTTTCAATAGAATGCTTTTTTTAATAGTCATTACCGTGCGCTGTTATGGTTCTTTCTTTTTCATTGAATACCATGTTGTATCATTTAAAAAAATGTGTTGTTGTCCTTACTCGACATGTTTGACAAACAAGTAACTCCTGAATTATCGTATTCCTGTTTGATATAACCCCCATCCTGCTTATTAGAGGGGAGGGGCACATCCTTGCCAACACCCCCCCCCCCCCCCCCTTCAAGAAACATGCGATTCCTGTACCGACTCCGCAATGCCAAGACGGAGTGCCCTCTTACCGGTGCACTTTCCTCTTTAGAAAAAACAAAATAACTCTTAGCTGCTCCCCACGGGCTGCGAGATGTGTAACCCAGACCTCAATTGGAATACCCAATAATGATTTAACTTTCCATTTCATTCATTTTATAAAAATAAAAAAGGGGCATTGTTATCTGGAATAGAACTCGAAATATATTACGGGGGAATATCAATACACGTTTTAAAACGGATAATTCCGAAAGAAAGAAATATTTGGGAGAAAATATATCTTGTTAAGTTGGATGAAATCTCCAACCATAACGCAAAATATAATTTACCAGGATTTACTAAGCAACCTTCTGCAGGTTTTACAAAGCTCATACCCTTGCCCTAACCCTATACATAATTATGTTCATAGACATGTATTGTGCAGGCTTGAAGTAAAACAGATTATTATAAGTTATACAAATACGAGTTTTTATTCTAGCTTCGATCGATAACATGTACTCTTAATGTGATGTTCTTCTTTTCTTTTTATTTTCGTTTCAGTTAAAATTGAAGAACGAGTATCAAGCTTGGACCACCTTTCTTTGATGGTAGAAAATATCAACACACCTTGTACTTTTCCTGGGGGCAGGGAATGTCGGGATAAAGACAAGGGCGCCACCTAGAAAGAAGTTCAAAATTTCGCATAAAGACAAATTACGTATCACCGCCTCTCTGATTGGACTTCGTACCCAACACGTGACGTTGCCTGATAGATTCAAATTGGCGATCGCTCCTAAGGACAAGGGCGCCACCTACGATGTATATTAAGATACCACTCGGAACTGACTTGTTTTATCATCATGGGCTATTCGATCGGATATCTTTACAAAAAATGTTGTTTCTATTTCTTAATGAGCAAATCAGAATTCGCACCAAACATTCTTCAATATTTCTGTTGAACATCATTATCTCTGATGAGTAGTCGGGAGTGCAGATGTGACAGAGGAGCGACATGGTCAGCATTGACGTGTATTCTATGTATCTGTGAATTTAGATGAAAAGGGAACTCACAAACTGCCCCGCCGTAGTTTGATTGTTTAAAATGGATATTCGCTCATCATTGTATTTGACGTGATGTGATTAGAAGAAGGTGGACCAAATTATACATCGTTCTACGGAAAAATCTTAAACTAAAAATGTATCTTAAATAATACAAAATAACATTTTTTTCATGAAAGGTCATTATTACAACGATTTTGTACTGTAAATAAAGAGATGAATCGTGTGTCATGTCGAGTGTACATACAAAATGATGCAAAATTTTAAGAAATGGTTTCTGACAAATTAAGTAGTGACAATTCCACACTCCGGGTATGTTTTAGACTCTTGAAATCACAAAAATGATTTTAAAAAAATCATAAATCTGGCAGGATTCTGACGCATTGCCGCATTATACGTGAACGAGACCATCTAATGTAAATCGATGTATAAAGAGGTTTTCTACATACCCAACGACGAGCAACAGTGTCTCGTTAATTAGCCAAAAAAAATGATGTGTTAAAATGAATTTGTATCTTAACGACGCGTTCGTTTGAATTTTTTTCTTTTTCTTTTTTTTTGCAAAATATAAGTTGTTATCATTGACATGCCATTTCTGCTCTTGGCTACTGTGATGTTTCGATTTGTGATCGTAACAACTAAAATATCCTCGACACACTTTATTTCGAGCTTGATTGTCAATGTTGCTTTTGATTGCATTGGGTCACTCTGTATGGCCCGTAATACGGTAAAATGTCAACACGGATGCCTTTAAGTATAAGATTGAGAAACATAAATTATGCATAACAAGTCTTGTGTTGTCTGGTTTATTATTTTTAGTTATTTACCACTCGCCCCCCCCCCCCCCTCTCTCTCTCTCTCTCTCTGTATTTGTGTAAGTGTGTATAAATGTGGATGGGTGTTTGTCTCTCTCCGTCTCTTCACTTCTCTCCCTCTCTCACCTATTCCCTTACATGCCTTACTTTTATAATCTTTCCCTCTATCTTGGAGATTTTCCATCGATTTTTTATAATTATTATTTTAACATGCAAATCAATCATAAAATTATAGTCAATGATAGGTATCTCAGCCCTTCTTATTAAAGGACAAGTCCACCTTATGTTTCTCTGAATAAAAAGACAAAAATCCACCAGCATAACACTGAAATGTCATCAAAATCGGATGTGAAATAAGAAAGTTAAGACAATTTTAAGTTTCGCTTAATAAAAAAAGGGCACAACCTGGTCGGTATGGAAATTATGAGACCGATGACGTCATCCACTCACTATTTTCTTTGTATTTTATTATATGAAATATGATATTTTCTCATTGTCATGTGCAACAAAGATTAATTCCTCCCTGAACTTGTGGAATTACCATTGTTTTAACACTACATGTATATGGTTCAGTCAAGTTGATTTTTACTGTCAAATCTGTAAAAAAATGAAATATTGTATAAATTAAACCATAAAACACAAAAGAAATAGTAAAAGACATATTACATCAATTTGAATGTCACTGAATTGTGCATATAACTGTTTTGTGGAAAATAAGCGAAACTTTAAAATGCCATATCTTCCTCACTTTACGTCCAATTAATATCTCCATTTAATCCAATCAACAATTTTTCTGGGGTGGACTTGACCTTTAAAAACTTTTTAACCCTTGTTAGATAAAAAGGAAGGCGCCTTTCAGACAGAAAAATACCTCTGAAGGTATAGCATTGCACCCTCTTACATTGTTGGCGTTTCCGTGTGACATTGGTTGTCATTCATGGTGAAATCAGTGGGGGCAGTCTGGAGGAATTGTAGCATAATGAAATTAAAGGACAAGTTCACCTCAACAAAAAGTTGATTTGAATAAAAAGAGAAAAGTACAATAAGCATCACATTGAAAATTACATCAAAATCGGAGGTAAGATGAGAAAGTTAGGACATTTAAAGTTTTCGCTTAATTTCAGAAAACAGTAATATGCACATCCTGGTCGGTATGCAGATTAGGAGACTGATGATGTCATCCACTCAATATTTCTTTTGTATTTTATTATCATGAAATATTCTAAATTTCTCCTCATTGTCAAGTGATGCAACGATTAATTCCTCCCTGAACATGTGGAATTGGCACTGTTTTAATACTATATGATTCAGACAATGAAATATTGTATGATTCAAACAATAAAGAACAAAATAAATAGTGAATTAGGGACATCATCGACTGTCTCATTTGCATGTCAGTGAATTGTGCATATAATTGTTTTGTGAAAAATAAGCGAAAATTCAAAATGTCATAACTTTTTTATTTTACATCTGATTTTGATGAAATTTTCAGCGTTATGCTAGTTTGATTTTTTTCTATGTACATATTCAAATCAACATTTTCTGGGGTGGACTTGACCTTTAACCACAAGTCTCATATATAATGATTTTATAGAGAATCGGTAAAGTTTCTCTAGGTAGATATTTTGGGAAGTTCGGTGATTCGCATGAATAGTGGAAGAGTTGTAGAAGGAGGAAATGCTTAAAGATGAAAATTAGAATAAAAGTATAAAGGAGTAAGGAACGATGTTTTTAAATGGATAAATGAAATTAATCAACTAATAAGTGAACGGATGGATGGACGGACTGACGGATGGGTGAAAGCAACGAAAGAATGAATATATGGATTAATGAACGAATAAATTTATAAATATTTAGGTGCGAATAAACGAATGAATGGATGAATGAATGAATGAATGAATGGATGGATGGATGGATGGATGAAGCGAATGGTAATGTAATGATACAATGATTTATTGCGAAGAGTAAAATGAAAAGACGAAAATGTACTGTAGTTAGCGGTGAAATCAATAAACAGAGAACATTTCAAGAGATGAATCTAGAAAATGTACACATTGAGTGGGTCAAACATGAGGAATCAGCAAAAAGAGAAAGAAGTAGAAAAGTATTTCAGGAAGAGTGGATGCGGAACTGCTAGCAAGGACAATTAGTAATAGAGAGAGAGTTTTTGGAGAAAACAACTTTAAAGTGTTTGGAGAAAAGTCCTTAAATAAACACACGAACGGAAGAGGAGATTCGGGGGATGAGAGAAGGAGATGAAGTAGAAGACGCGAGCAAAGATTCGGTGACCGAGAGAAAGATCTCGAGAAGCACTTTGAACTTTGGCGACAGAAATGGTCTGGTTCGGAGTTTGCAAGGCTTATGGAATAGTCAATAGCGCCATCTGCGGCCAGTTCATCGTGTTTAATACGCATGATGTGTATTGGGTGACTTTGAGTGAGCTCGCCGGTTGCTTGGGAAAGACATCCGAGTACGAATTATTCACAATTTATTATTATCATCATCATCATCATTTCAAAACCAGTACATATAATGTTTAGAATATGTGTGGATTTAAACGACGTACGATGTCGACTACAATTATGAACTGTGCTAACCTGCCAATAAAATGAAATTATACACACTATCAGTAAAGATATTCATCTGATTGGTAAAACTCAAATAAAACAAAATGTCTTTTAACAATCAATATAGCTTTTGCCTTGTGAGCTTTCGCTTTCTCGTTCCTGCAGGCTTCTTAAGGCACACGAGAGTAATTCATCTGCGCGCAAAGCATGCCGGACAGGCGTAAGTAAAGATCACATGACTTTATTGATTAAAATAATTCATTAACAAATAGATCAAATGTTTGTATATCAAAAGAAAAACACGATAGATATAATGCTATGTTCATACTCTTTTATAATCAAGGCGTTTGGGGAGGCTAGACTGCTTTTTTGTATTTCATTTTAACTATTATTACCCACAATGCAGTTCTGGTTTTTCTGGCAATGAACTGGCCGAAATTATGGTTAGTCTTATTTCAGGCCATTTAACTTTTGATTGAGCTGGGCAAGTACCTGATTAACATATCAAGTCTTAATGTACTGTTAATTGTGACTAATGTCAGTGAATTAAAGCAAAATCTATCGAGGGATTGATTTTTAATGAGCTATGATATAACACGTGAGTGAATGGGGGTCTGTAATGCTCATGTGTGCCCTTAAGACTAGCGCTGACTCGCCGTAGATGGGGTAGTATCGGAAGTGCGGCAGTCCAAAAGAATGGAAATGCACGTTGGGAGTGATTTGTATTCTCCCGCGTCTCTCGAGCTTGTGCCGGGTACTTCTGGATGTGAATGGCCTCCCTAATCCATATTGTGTATCTATTGTCATCTCTTACTAGGATTGGGTCTTAATCTGGTATATTGTGTGATTCCTTTGTGCGCTACAAAGTCACTGTGCTTTGCTCACCTGCTCACAGTCTCCGCTTCTTGTTTGTGCTCAGCCTTCATTATTCCAAACTTCCTTGCAGTTTTTTCCAATATACACCTTGTTGTAATTCTTGAAAGCAATTTGGTATACCTACATGTAGGGTCCTTAGCTGATCTCTTGTCCTTTGAATGGAATAAGAACAGTGGTATACCAAATTCCTTACCATGATTGTAACAAGTTGTATATTGGAAAAAAGAAATGAGAGGAAGATTTTCATAAAGAAGGCTGAACACAATGGAGAAGCGGGACATGAAGAGGAGACTCGGAGCATAGCCCACTTCACAAGATCGAGAAGAATAATGCCGAGTCAACCCTGGGGTCTTGTATTGTGCCGGTATCTGCCTCTGCTAGGAGCTCATGGGACTTGCTCAAAAACAAAATTCTCATAGATGTCTACAATCATTGCTTGGAAAATGTCGTGGGTCCATGCTTAGAATGATTATTCAGCTACCAGTGACCATGCAGCCCAAAGGAATCAGACAATACACTGGAATAATAGCCAAACCTAGTAAGACAATGTAAGCACAAGGTGGATTAGGAAGGCCATTCACATCCAGAAGAACTGGGCGTTGTGGCGTGCGCCTGTAATCCAAGCTGTGGGGAAGTTACAAATTGATGCAGAGGTTCGAGCCCTGGTCACGTCTTTCGGATGGTGATGTTAAAGGTCGGTCCCAGACGTAAATAATCATATCTGATTGATACACGTCTGACAAAACTCAAATACACACACACACACCAGGCACATTCTAGCATGTCTATGAACAGAAACGCTGGTCAATGCCAATGGGCTGTCGTACTTCTGATACTACCCCATCTATGGTCGAAAAAGCGCTAGTCTGAAGAAGCCTGCAGATAGAGAGTAGGTGAAAACTCACAAGGTAAAAACTAATTGATTGTTGAAATATCAAAATTTGTTTCATTTGATGTTAGATATGTTTTATAAGCTACATCCGCGAATCTTTCGACAATCATCCAAAATATTCTTAAGTAAAAGCGTAACAAACAATGCAGTATATGTAGAATGTATTGGTTGATACATACTTTCCTTTTAGATTTCGCATTGTTTCGATTTATCTAGACACGTCAACATGGTCAAAGCATGTCAGATTTTAGAAAGTTACCATATCACTTTGAAATATTCCTAATAACTATTGAATGGCCATTGTTTGGTTGCTGATGTGTATTTTGAGAGACATTTAAAGTTGTCGATGTTCATTTGCTTTGGTGAAGGATACGTGTGTGATGGTGAGGGAGGGTGTATCAGATGGTGTGTATTTGTGTGTGAGGGTATATGTGTGTATAGATATATAGATGGGGTAATCGTTCGTGTCCTTTTTTATTATCTATATCTCCTTTTTAGTACCTCGTTTCCTGTAATCTTTGTAATGCCATCACTTCAATCAATTATATTCAATTAAAAATGGTTTATTTTTATAAACATGTTTCGCAGACAGAGGCTTTTAAAAGTGTGCAATTCAAATATCTCGCTCTTTCCATGTTAATAATGAATAATTAAATGTGCTTAATGCAGCGCTTAACGCATTCTTTATCATTAGTTTATAAGCGCTTTACAGCTATGCAGCATATTACCCTGGCTTCAGCAGAGCAGCTGTTACGCGTACTGCGTTTCAAGGAATAAATCCTACCAGGTACCTATTCACCTCACCTGGGTTGAGTGCAGCACATTATGGGTAAATTTCTTGCTGAATGAAAACCCACCAGAGCTTAGAATCGAACCCACGTCCGTCAGATTGGCAGACGAAAGTCATAACCACAACCACAAAACCGAGGAGCCCCTATGATTAATTTGTCCCATCTAGCATGTCTACTGACCAGCTATCAGCCTACTACTATAAAACACTTCAGTCTTGTTCCACTCCCAATTCGTCCACCAAAATCGCCACCCCCATCCTGGTCTGCTCTGCAAATTCTTCACTAGAGTAAGGGTCTGAATGTGCAGCATACATGTATAATGCTTTTTTTGTATTAAAGGCCCCCTGAATTAAAACGCTGGTCTTTGCGAGGAGACCAACTTGCTGATCAATGCTTGAGTCAGGGTCGGTGCCCGTTGACTACCCCTACCCCTGTAGGGTCTGTATCGATTCCCCTCTGCTGGGTTTTTATGTTCTCTTACCTATTTACATCATTCCGTTTTATTGAATTTACTCTGGGTCTCAGACGACCATTTTTTTTTCAAGATTATGTACATTGACTTCAGACTTAATCACGTTTCCATGTCTGATAACAGAATATCGCCACAGTCACATTGGCGAGATCATCTCAAGACCGATCAAAGCTATTACGTTATTACCAATGGCAGAACATCGGTTGGTTTACAGTCGGTTTCGTTGGGTGTGACTGCGGTCTTATCTACATCCATGACAACTGAACTTACCTCCAAAGTGGTTCGACAGCGCCCTCTATACAATCATTTGGTTATGATTAACATAACAATATTAACTCGAGACAACATCATCGTCACATTACCGTGGGACAGTTGTCATTCAAACTAATAATATCCCTCGTTTACTGCCAGAAAATCCCCAAACATAAAAATGAAATCAAATTTTGAATTCATCTTCTTAATATGATTTGAGGGATTACAATTTTCCCCTTGTCATCGCGGAGAACAAGCCAATTTTATTGAGAGAAATTTGTACCAAATTAGTATCTATTGTCAGGTTGTCAGCTCCTATTGTTTGCCGTGGTTTTAGAGTGAATTTGCGCCACATTGCGCCGTCGTTTTTAGTGGAGAGAGGTCTAAATCGAATTTCCGAGATTGATGGGTACTTATGAATAAAAACATGATTCATACCATGATACCTTTGCGGTGGGTCGTGAAAATTGGGTTTGAGAGTCGAGGTTGAATACAAAATTCTAAAAAGGGGAAAGATAGACCGTCATAGGCTTTGGCGTGCAAATGTGGATTTTATAAATGAGTATAAAAAAATAACCAGGGCATTCTCTATATTTACTACTGTTATATTTTATTTCATAAGTCTCAGAAGGTGCTTTTTATCGGAACTGTTAGTTTGGATTTGTAAAATTTATGACTTTGCACCCAATATGTTATGAATTATCTGTATAATGAAATATGTTCTCTGCGAGTTTTTTTTTATTCCCTAGTCCTCCTTTCTCATACATAACAACATTGATATTCCGTTATCTCAATAATATAATGACGCATGAAAAATATTAGAAAATTACCTTTTAGAGCTATGATTCTACGAAGTTTTTATCAGTTATGCCCGCGCTAGGCAAATATATAGACTTGAAAAAAAATGTTTACATTTCCATATATGTAATTTCCGAGTAGAGAAAGTTTCAATTTGACTAATATGGACCGATTCATATTTTTGCAAATAATCTGTGTATTGAGTGCCGGTTATTGATATGTGGTTGTGGGTGTGTTTTTATTTTTAAATTCATTCAATTTCAATTCGGATTTGTTATTTACAACATACTCACCAAAAAGTCCGAAGACTAACAATGTGAGTTTACAATTAACAACACGTAACTGACAAAATATATAGATATATAACATGCAGTGACCATTATTCAACCAATTACACAAAAAACATACATCATCTTTAAAAATGCAATAACGGTATAGCTAAAAATTGAATGAGTAGATGCATATAATGAGACAGATTTGATTTTTAAAAAAGAAAGGCAAGCAGGTGATGAGCAAGAAAGAGCAGCAAGCACGGCAAGCAATGGATCCAGGGAGGGGGAGGCACAATTAAACTTTGTAATGTAAAAAGGCTGTTAAAACAGAAGTGTGCCCCCTTCCCCTTTCGAAAGTGAAGACCATTTTTTTTCCTGGTCAATTTTATTTCGTGTACAAAAATCCCCTTATTTTTTGGTTGAAACTTTTTTAATTTTTGGGGGCGGGGGGGGCTTGTCATTTTTTTTTCATCGGAAAAAATGTGTCCCCCTCCCCTTAGAAAATCCTGGATCCGCCCCCGATGGCAACAGTAAGAATGTGAAAAGGGGGAGAAAAGAAAGGGTGATGTAGCAAAAAGAAGAAAGAGGATATAAAACGATGGAGGAGGGAAAAAAAATATGTTAACAAAGAATTACAGGTAATAGAAATATCCATTCGGTTATGACTATTATACCTTTTATTAACCGTTGCTTAATACGTAACCCGGGGATCAAACTACAAACCTTGAAAAGGGCTTGTTAATTTAAAAAAGGAAGTGAAAACTTCTAATTTTATTATTGTTTGATATTAAATTTCGAAATCGAGATGCATGTAATGAGTTCGACAAGCTCTTCTATCAATGTTCGACCTTTAGTAAAGGTGATGAATGTCACGAAAAATGTTGTTGCATCATGCACATGCAGGTGGATTGTCGCTTTCGATTGTCTGTGCTGCTAACATTTCCAAACATTGGCCAATTAGTAGCAACCTGGTAAAATGCGATCATTATCAGCTAATTGATCTAAACTGAAGCCAGTTGCTGTGCCCCCAAACACTTTTGCATAATACCTATTGGCGCCAACGTTATGGTCAACGCAAGAGGGCGGCATACAGTTTTTAGCTGTGCGAGCGAGAGCAACTGTCACTTTCAATTTTCACCGACTGCCAAAAGACGTGCGACGCGCTCGCGCAGGAAATCGATCATTATTGTCCCACTCATAGACCTTCACGTTTGCATCCACCCTCGGCATAACAGTACCCCGTAATGAGCGGAGACATCCGAACACCTCTCCCTGCCACAACCATTTAGCTACCTCTCTCCAGAAATCAGAGAACTGAACAATGACTCGGTAAAAACCCAAAGCCTCCCCTAAAAAGAGAGAAAATGCTCTCTTTTTTTAAAGAGGAAAAAACAAGGGGAGAACTCCGAGCATTATTTTACCTGACAAAAACGGCAACTGTTATAGTATCGAAGGGGGATAGTGGTAGAAGGGGTGAGTGTACTTTGCTATTGTCACGCGATTTGCTGTATCATCCTTCAGATATACTCTTTTCGTCTTCTTTGAAAATATCTGGGAAAGCTACGCTTTTGAATAATCACTAGTTCCATCGCTATTGTTCTATCACTACATCCCAACTGTAGGAAAGAAATGTCAATCAAGAGCTACATTCGAATAGAGTTTGAGTAAAGAGTTTTGATGATTTATAATATTCTAAATGACGTGCATGTTGGCAGCATCGAAACATGCACCACATTTGTTGTCATATATTGTGGTTCCCCGGGGACCTCTTATGGTCCCTAGACTTAATAACTTAAACAAGATATATCGTTTGGATATTAATAGAGTTTTGATGGTTTATGATTAACAAGTGATAACTGTTGAAATAATGTTACGAACAGAAAAAATAATGAATTTAATGCTGTTGTGTATAGAGATAGTTCACTTTTTTATTTATTTAATTGATTTCTACTTGAAGCTAGACATTTTTTTAATCTCCTTTCTCAAGAGTACCCTGTGGGGCAAGGGAGATTAATGAATGCTAATGAATGTAGGAATTAATAAATTATGTAAATAGTCAATCAATCAATGAGAATGATGATTTACTGAAAGAAGTGAATGGGATTATGGATGAATGAATGAATGGATGAATGAATGAATGAGTGAAGAGATGAATGAATGAATGAATTAATGAGTGAGTGAATGAATGAATGAATGAATGAACGAACGAACGAACGAGCGAATGAATGAATGAATTATTAAATTAATTAATTGATTAATTCATGAACGAACGAACTTTTTAGTTATTCACAATTCAATTTCTTAATAATGCTCGTCCAAACAAATGATACGATATCCTGACATCATAACCAGAGATTATCCAAGTGAGCCTTGTGAAATCGTCCATGTCAAATATGTTTGGGTTTGGTGTAAAAGAGGACTAAAGGAGGAGGATACACCCCTGGACGTCCCTGAATAATCGACTCGCCTCCCCCAGTAAATGACGTGCATGTTAGCAGCATCGAAACATGAACCACATTTGTTGCCATATATTGTGGTTCCCCAGGGGCCTCTTTTCGTCCCTAGACTGCTTTACGTAAACAAAATATTCTTTGGATTTAGTAGAGAATGTTGGGAAAATAACATGATTGCATGTGATTTGTTTATAATATAGGCCTTTGTAATGTTTGATTTTATAAGAATACAATGAAATGATACATTATTATTTCATAAACTACCATAAACATGATAAACTCTATATTCAATTCCATACACTACATCTATTTGTATGAGAAAGTTCATTGCAACTGACATCACAGAAATGGGGAAAATATTGAAAATTTTCCCTCATTTTGTTTTCAATTTGTTTCAAACCTTCCATTTGATTGTTTTCTATTGAAAAAAGTGTGACAATGACTATACTGTTTGAGGAAAGAGAAATTTGACAAAATCTCATTCATAGTCATGTCCAATTCGTTCCATTATCTTCATCACAATCTTAACTAATACCCAGATAATTCATCATAGAATACAGTAAGAAAATTACGTCATCGCTTTTTAGTGATAGGGATGAAACCTCATTCCATATACGTCAGTTATCTTCCCTTTTTTTACCAGTTTTGCCCAAACTCAAAGATAATTAAATATAATAAGGGGAAATATCCTTTGTGTTTTATGATGATGCATTGTTCTGCAAACCTTGACTTCATTTCTAAACATTAATCATCTGTCAACTCAACTTGCCTTGTGAGGAATCTAATAGGGTCAGCAACACACAAGCACGCGCGCATTTATTGGTTTATCTCCTGCCACCGCAGTCAACAACGCAGTAACGCACTTTATGTTGTTTTTTTCTGCCGCCAATTGAATGATTTCGCAAAAATCATGGTTTTGCGGGGGGGGGGGGGGGTATGTATTGGGGAATTTAGCTAGGGGAGGGTGAAAAGGGTTGCGAGTTGGAAGAAGTAAGAAATACACAAAATAAGAAGAAGAAAAATGTGTTAGACAAGCGGGTGTTGAAAGAGGAGCGAAGATAAAATACGGTGATGACGACAACAACGACGGCGACGACGACTACCATACTGCATCTTTTAACACTGATACTTCTGAAACTACCACTACTACTACTACTACTACTTCTAATACTACTACTACTACTAGGTCCTACTACTACTTTACTACTACTATTACTACTTCTACAACTACTTCTACTACTATTAGTGCTACTACAGCTACCACTGCTACGCAAATCCATCACATATGTAGACAAGCGTTTGCTTTTAGGAAATTACGCCTTATGCTCTAAATACGGGAGGTTCATGACAAATGATTTTGTATCATTTATATTGAACAATGATATTTTGTCAAAATGGAAGAAAATAAAGGTTTATTTTAATGAATGAACGCCAGCAATTAATAATGACAAATGAAATAACATTCCATCATCATTAATTTCTTCAAAGTTCGTAATGCCATCGGCACTAGTTTACTATTTTTCTTACATCTAAGATAATGACAAGACACAAAGTGATGTTCTTACTTTGATTCGTGTGAGGAATGACGAGTTTATACTTTTTTGTAACGCTTGTACAGGAATGCAGTTTGAAAGATTTGGGGAGGGATAAATTTAATAATCGACTTTTCGCATAATTGCTTCATGACAAAAACCAAATTTTTTTAGGAACAACGTTACGACGTCACTCTGTTTCATAATTAGGACAAGGAGGAAAGGTTTTATTTTTGACAGAGGCAACTGGTGCTATCTGTCATAACCTATTAAAATAAATTATGTTCCTCCTTCAAGCTAAATGGAAATTCCACCATGATGTATCGCATTATTTAATAGGTGAGAATATGATACATAATTTGGAAAGGTTGGAAGTTATACAAGATTTATTTCCGTCCAACCCAGAGAGACTGAAGGCCCAATTATGTATTGGATAAAATAAAAAGAGATATTGCGTTGGCATATAAAAGAGAGCTTCGAGGCTCTCGCACCCCAAAACAATATCCACGACAAAAAGGGGGATGGGGTAGAAAGAACGGAAAAGGAAATGTAATATAAGTATAAAAATACCATGTTCAAATCCATTCCGAAATTAAACTTGAGTTATGAAATTAATACTAATTTTGCTTAGTTTGTCTTATAATTACGCTTCTGATCCGAAGGGAGAATATCACTTGCATAGTCATATTTTTCCTTTTATATTGCATTAGATATGGAAAGAAAAAAAATGAACAAAATACGTCAAGTGTGTGAATGAGACAGATCGCTCTTCCTTGACCGTGGTAGCAGGTTATGCTGTTTCGAAACTGCGTGGACAAAAGCGATCAAAAATGAACTCAAAGAGCGCCATCTAGTGGTAAATATTATCGATGCTTCTTCCTTTCTCTTTTTACTTCTTCCATGATTCTTCATATTTTTATGCATTGATTAACGCATGTTAGTGGTGGATCCAGGCGGGGTACAAAGGATTCGCATCCAATCTACATGTATATTTTTTTTTAATCACCCAAAGAAAACACATAAGCAAGAGAAGTATAGCTAAATCTTAAACAAACATATTACATACACTGTCTGCAAACAGCTAGTTAGCTCGAGAAATATGCCCGTTTATCAAGGATTTTAGATCGTAGGAAGAAAATTAGTTTTTTTTTCAAAAATTGATTACGAGATGAATAAAAAGGCAGCGAATCCCACAAATTGCATTGACAGCAGCACCGACAAATCCATGTAATTGTAGCCCTTATCATTTTATAACCACAAAATAAGACTAATCAATTATTTTTGGCGTATATATTCAGATTCAGATGATACGCGCCTAAACCCCAAGCAAACAGCAATGTATACAAACAGAAAAAGAAGAAATAAATGTAAATCAGGAGCCAATGAATGGTTTTAAGTTGGGAGGTCAGCTGACAATTTAAAAAAACAATATGATTGCTTCTAAATATATATAAAATATATTTTATACAACTGAAATGGATTTTGTACAACTGGGGGACGATGGGCCACTGTCACTGTAAAAAAGATGACAAAGAGGCGAAAAAAAGATGTACCACCGAATCGTGCAACAAGTCGACGTAGGAGGCGCTCTTTCACCACGCTCAAGTGAATCTTCCCCCAAATTATCCATACCACTAACGTGTTTGATTTCAACTGGAATTCGGAAACTGCATTTCCTCGTCGCATATTTCAAAAATCGCGTTGACCCTCAAAAGTCAGTTTTCGAAAGTTCATTGAAAAAGAGTGCAAAGTGAGTGGTAAACAACTCCCTCAAAGGTGCAATAAACCAACTCCCAGCCTGATCTCGACCAGGCCAGAACGACGTTTCGTGAGCCAATGATGGTGCAGGGGTCTAGCCAGTGTGTCTCCGCACTCGACGGCCTCTTCTACAATGAAACAGATTTGTTTTTGGGGTATGTGAGGAAGGGAAGGATTTGAGTTAATCTTTAGGTAGAGCACAATAACTATAGTTCCCTTTGGGGGGGGGGTAGCCTGTCTGAATTATGTATTGTGTCATTGATCATTCGCCAAGGATGAAGCTCTATTTGAGATCTTGATATGATGTGTAAGGAGCAGTAATAAACAACAATATGATTGGCATTCGTAATGGAAATAAAATCAGTAGCAACAACAAAAGCACCTTAAAGTACAACTCAATACAATAAACATTAAAAAGAGGAAAATTCCCCTCCCCATTTACTCATCAGGAAAACAGGTTATCCACCATGATCAGGAAAAATAAACATTTTTTTGCCTTAAGAGAGAGAGAAAGAAAGAGAGGGAGAGATATGGATGGAGGCTAGTCATATAAAATAAATGACTTGGGATTTCCGAATGTCTAAAATACAAATGCCAAAAATTTTAACACACCCATACTTTTCCATTACACAATTCTGTAGCTTGGTGTTGCCTTCTTCCATAGAATCGTTCACCAACCTCCACCTAGTTCTCTATTCATCACATTCCCCCTCCATTCACTCTCCTCTCCTCCACCTTTATTTTCTACTACTTATCAGCTCACCCGTCCCTTTATTGCCTCAATTTTTCCAAACCGCCCCCCCCCCAATTCATAACCTTTCTCCCATTCCCTATCAATTCACTCTTGTCTCCTCCACTCTTTACTCTGGCATTAATCATTGCCCCCCCCCCCCCTCTCTTGCTACTCCTATCTCTTCCCCTCCTCTCCTGCATTTTTACCTTCATTCCTAATATTTCTCTACTGCGCCTCTCATTCGTTTCTACCCTTCAATATTCCTTTTACCTCGTCTCCTCCTCTGCGCCCCCGCCCTCCATTCCTCATCATGTTATCCTCCAATGCTCCCCGCCTACTAACATCAATTCCTCATCATTAATCCTACCCCTCATTCCCCTCTACCCCTCCATTTCACATCTTCATATAATCCATCCTCCTCTTTCTCCTCCTCCTCCACTTCCTCCTCCCTCGATTCCTCGCCCCTCCTTCTCCTCCTATCCATCCCCCATTCCTCGTCCCAATACCCCTTCTCCTCCTCCTCCCTCTATACCCCCTCCATCCTTCTTCCTGTTCTCATCCCCTCCCCTCCTCGCCATCTTTCTACCTCACCATTCATCATCTTCCATCACTTTTGACTGGGAAGGATACAGATTTGTTATTAAATGTTTCCGATCCTAGCCCAGACAAGATGTCTCAATTTGCCATACAAAATGGGAGCGGTTTCCCCGGGGATCGTAAAGCATTGCTTGACCTCGATCATTTTAAGATGATCAAACGTATACCTGTCCTTGCTATTATTCATACGCAATATCGAAAGTTGCATTTTTGAGATGACACAAGACCATGAAGACTCTAAAACGTCGCGAGAGACCTAAGCGAGCCCTTTTTTATTTAAAAAAAAACAAAAGTTTGGTGACATTCTTTTACATTTTTCCTTTTCTTTTCTTACACTATAAAATATACTGGGTAAGAATGCTCCATGGGGGTGATGGGGCATTTTTATTCATTCGGTGTGATGAAAATGTTGCCCATTCTAAAGTAATTGCTGTTTATTCTTTAACCTTACTGGACAATATGCTCCCCGCATAGGGTAAAATATTGCCCAAAATTGGTTGGACACATAATTCCCTCGTGATGGTAAAAAATTTAACCAAAATTTTTTACAGTGTACCTTTTCTCCCTTCTTCCCTTGGTTTTCAAAATTTCGGGGGCCCTAAGCCCCCCCCCATGCGTATATATGCCTGTGCTTCTGTTCAAACGAAAATCACTACATCTTCATTTTGTAATCCCCAATTTTTACTAATTGCTTTGTTTTATGCTTGCTCATTTAACCAATGTACTTAAAAAGTTTCGAAGAGTATTTTTTCCCCAAATACATTATAAATATTCTGAATAATTCATCAAACAAAATGGATAATAATCGAATAGGGGATCATCATCGAACAGATAGACCCCTCGTCTTTGCAATCATTCTGTTAACTGTTATCGTATTTCCGACGTGTAGTCTTTTCATGTCATGTCACTGTTGACGTGAGATATGATTAAATCACATTATTTTTAATATAGAATCGTAACTAACTCAGTAAATCGGGTATAAAGCAAGAGAGCGAGTAAACTTGAATATAAAAAAGAAAGTCCCCTTCTCAAGTTTTATTTCATGGAGCTGAAAATCTTAAGGATTTACTTTTTCATTTCAGACGTACTTCCAATATTTTTAGATTATTGATTTTTTTTGGGGGGGTTACTTTTCAGATAATGTTACTACAATGATTTAGTTTATAGAAGTGTTTATGTTTTCGAAATAATATTCTATGATCAAAATGAAAATATGCATGAAAAATACCTCATATTTCTCCTAGTATATTCAAGAACTCAGAACATTGTGACCTGTCAGAATTACACGCTTCATAACCAAAATGAAATTACAATATCTCCCAACTTCGATTGTTGTTGTTTCTATCACGGGGGATTTTCCTTTTTGGCAAAGTGTATTATTTTTCTCTTTCCCGCTACCATATTTCCTTCCTATACATATACTTGTAGTCGGTATCTTCAGCTGATCAGCTATCAATGGGGAATGAGTATGATGTATGACAGGCTTAGCGGGAGGGACATCGCGGATTTAGTGCTCGGATAATCCTACCGGGTTGCCGCCATCAGATTTCATAACGAGCTTTCCAGCCATGTCTCTACAGTCCTTTTGCCATTAAGTCATAAAATATCTTTTTGAACGTTCGGAGATTCTATCCATTTTTTACCTAGTCAGTTATCAATCTATTTTTGTTTTGTTTTTCCATCAGAACAAAAATATCGTCAATGATACTAGGATCGCCATGCATGTGGCTGGCACCGTATCCCATACTATTTAGGCATGCATAATCACCAACCTTTTCTCTAATTATCATTCGCTATAATACTATTTTCCCTGTCACTTTCTCTCTCTCTCTCTCTATCTATCTCTGTCCCCCCCCCGTGTATTTCCAATTCGTCTAATGCCAACTCGTCTACTATCATTTGGTCTACCATCAGTTCGTCCACTATCGACATGGTCATATAAACGAAATGGGGATTAGACGAAGTGATGATTGGACCGAATGGTAGTTAGATGAAATGTCGATGGACGGAATGGCATTAAAGTAAAAGTAGACGATGTGGTGAGTGGGCGAGTCGGTAGTAGACGAATTGGCTTCCTCCTTTCCCCTCCTTTTTTCTCTCACACACACTCTTTATCACCCCTTCTTCTCTTCATCCTCCACCCCTCTCTACATTGATTGACAGATAGAAAGACAGAATTCCAAAGAAATTGTATATCTCAAACAGGCATTTTAATCATAATATAATTCAAGACCAACTTACAATGACATACGAAATAAATACACATTTTCCTTTCTAGAGAAGAAAGCATAAGTATGATCCTTAATTATTTGTATTCTTTGTACAAAATACAGATACAATGTTTGTAAATTATTTACAAATACTAATAAAAAGAACCTTGCGAGATTTTATTACCATCAAATGCCGACATATATACTTTTAAACTCACTGTACAAAATAGACAAATGAATACACGTACATCAACAATAAATCATTCATTATGACTGACATTGCAAATTATAAATACACATTATCACGGAGAGTTTGAATAATGTCTCCATGCAATTATTTTTGAATACGCAATAGTCAATACATTGCCCTCTTCACTCCGAAAATTAAAATGGCGTATAAACTGGACGGCTTTATTAATATCTTATGGTATCTGGGAAGAAGAAATCGTTTTATTAAACTGAGAAATTAAATATCGTCCTGTTGAAATGACATAGGATATTTGAAAACAATTCTTATTCTGATAAAATTCAAAAGGATCCAGCGCGCGTAGAGTTCACTTTCTACATGTTCTAGTGCTAAGAGGAATACGCTACCTACAAAAAATCTTTTAGTAAAATTGTATATTATAAAAAGAAATAATGGCATAATTATGGAATAAGGGAGTAAGCCTATAGGCCTTCTTCAACCACTCAAAACAAATCAAACAAATTATTGTTTCTTGAATAGCATTATGCACCATGGAAAGGCACGTGTAGATGAATATATACGTAGCACCAGAATACAGAATAGAAATACAAGTGATGGCAGAAATATTGAATCTTACTTTAATAATCACATTCTAATCAGGTAATGTAATAATGCAAATAATGAACATGGAAACTGGATGTCAGTTCGCCTTGTTTAGTTCTTGCATTAAAAACAAATACAAAATACAAATACGAAATAATACTAATTGGGGTCGAAAGCAGTGAATATATAAATGCTCAGTGAAAAAGAAAAATAATATTCCTTTATTTGAATCATTACAGTGACGACGCCCCATCCATCCCGATTTGTACACTGTCCAGTCATAAAATTGCGTGCATTTTTACCAATCTTTTGCGTGACCAAATATTAATATTCATAAATGATATTTCATACATTAAATTCGCTTCAACCAATCGCATAACGATGGCGTGAAATAGTTCCCTTGTCTTGCAAGTACATTGACAATAGCTTTGCTGAACAGTTCTGACAATAAACACTATAATGAATATGTCTTCTGTTCGAGCAAGTTCCAATGTACACACCCGTGACCACCCGATTCGTATAGGATTATAAACAGGAACGCGCACATTTTTATATTGTCGTCGTGATGAATTTACATGATTTTTACAGTTATCGTATAAAACTGAATTTCAAAGTCATCAACATGGTGTCTGTTTCATTAAGAGTTCAGATTATTGCAACTTTAACATTATGGTTAATACCATGGTAACATGGCAGATCAGCCAATCACAGCCGAGGTAACAATGGAAGATACACTAATAGAAAAGTTACAATAGATATATATCTCTCTCTTAAATGAACCCTCAAAACATGCTGATGTTAGATATAGGATCAAATCCGAATCAGATCATTGAACTCCAATGGCGCAATCATGGCAATGTTGTCTTCTTCAGAAGGGAAGTTATAAAACACTTCATGGGCGTTTCTCTCAGTTAATCATTCAGTCGGCCTACATTCGCTGAGGAGGAGACAAGCCTTCGAATCTAAAACCAAATCTCCAAATCGAACGTAGTATACTTTTCAATACGAGATTTATCGCGATATACTACACTGTCAAATCCCTCACTCGATCAAAAAGAAATATCCATAAAATGATAATTGTGGTATGAATCAGAGGGATAGAGGATTAGCGGATCAGGAAATTGATTAATAATTGGGGTTACTCTCGTACAGTTCAGTTACTGAGTAACCACGTGATATAAACAAGGTCGGCCATTTTGAATTTTCAAAAATCTTGCACCTCATTGTATCCCCGAGATCTTAAACGATTCGCAATAACTGCCTTATTTTCTACATCGTTCCCCTTCATGTTTTGGATTGATTTCGTATCTAGAATTTGATCGTCTCTTCAAGTTTATTGACAATAGATTGTCCATATTGAGTCAATCTTACTCAGACTGACGTAAATTGCAAAGCTAACACTGAGGTCGTGTAATACTTCATTTTCTGTATAAATAAGATGTATTTAATTCCTCGCGTCATGTCGAAGGGGGCTTCGAGATTACTGATTTTCGTCGCTATCTACATCTAAAAACGCTCTTCCCTTGATTGAAATCTGTTTTATCCCCTTAGAAGGAGAAAAGGGGTGACGAGGATTAATCGATTGCTTCTCGGTAATTGTAGCATTCACTTTAGATGGATTGGGGGTGATTTGAATGGAAAGGGAAGGGTTAACGAGTACTGTACGAGCCCCCAGCGTGGGAGGAGGGTTGATACCCAACATTTTCTCGAAGAAACACGACGTCATCGAAGTAGTCTCATCTAAAATCATTTTGACCAATTATATAAAAGCATAATTAAAATGCATGTGCATTAACATGGCTTTTACCATCCACATACAGTATAAGCTTTTTTGTATAAACAATCTGACTAATTTTAAAAGATAGTGGATAATGCATGTTTTATTCCAAGTTTTGATCAAGATATTGTAAACATTACATAAGAAACGTCTTGGGGAAGAAAAATACTCAAATAGACGAAGAGCATAAGAGCAGAGATGATGCAATGAAATACAATAAGGCACGGAGTCGGATACCGTCTAAAAAGCCGCCTTCATCCTTCCCGGTGCCATCGGGACGCCGTGGCGGAGAGTAAGGGGATCGCACCGCCTCTGACTCACTGACGGTCCCTTCCCAGTCATCATTAATACTCTCAAATTCAAAGAAAGCATTTTCTTTCTTAAGAGATTCGTTTGACTTATTTCCTCTGACTTCTTTCCTTCCTTTGGAACTCTTAAGAAAGCGTCTGCATCTCCGCAAGGCTGACAATGAGAGGAGTTTGCGCGGGAATTATAGAAGAATAAAAATGGGAGAAGTTTTCGTCGCTCCCGGTGATCCACCGGTAATACGCGATTAGGTGCGAGCAGCGAAATACCGCTGAAAACGTACACTAAGCGGTGATAAAATTAGATTTTGGGAGTCGATTCAAATTATTCGTCTGTCACTTGTCTGGGTGACAAATATAGAAACTGAGAGAAAAAAATCGGAACGGAATAAGCAAACATATTTTTTAACGATTAAGTGCTAATTAGTATCATGGACCCATATAGTGTTCAACAAAAATCCTGAAATGTTGTTTCGATACCACGACTACAAGTCGGAGTGGCCTGTATATGTATAATCCAAACTGTTGTTTTTTACCAAAAAGAAACATTTTTAATATCACTAAACTAAAGACTGAATATTATCAATTTATCAGGGGAAGATAGATTTTGATAGAGCAACTGTTGTAGTGATTGCAAGATGTGTAGACTTCCAAGTGGTATGGGGACTCTCATGTGTCTGTTCTGAGGGCACAAAAAAAGAACAGTTTGACAGAGAATAGTATAATCAAATCACCAACAGTATTGAAAACGAAACGAATTAAAGTACAAGAGCATATGCTATTTGGTAAATCAGACTATTAAACATGCTACCATGCAGAATATTCATATCAAATAATATCATATGAACATCAATCATATCTATATAGACGAGACACAGTAACATCGCGTCTCTACTTTCCCGAGACTGTAAATAATATATATTTATTTGTATATATTTATATATTTATATATAAGTACATTTTACAAGGCAAGAACACCGTCAATAATTATAATCACTTTGTCCTATTGCTTATACATTGGCACACAATAATCATCAGTTTGTTGTCCTCTTAAGTTTACTCCTCAAAGAAACTTTTCGTCATCATGGCAACCAAAATTTTGACCTCAAATCCGTGATTGTCTGAGGTTGTTTCAATGGACGTGTAACCATGGGAACATATTTCGAGGCCTCTCCATTTCTAGACTCAGTACAAGTGTTTTCACATGAAGCTCACAACCAATTGCAATCGTTGCCATGAGAATCCTTTGAATACATTGTGCAGATCGCTGATTAAAAACAACGTTGCATCATCTGAAAGTTCCCGGATGGACAAACAGAGTCAAGATGGTGACAACAGAGCATCACATGTTTTTGGAAGCCCTCATCATGGGTACTCAGTCTTTCAAAATAACGTCCACATATGAGCTTGCGTTGGTAGCACCATAAGTCGTTGAAATCGGGTTTCTCTTCTATTTCAGACCATGCAAAGTCCATCGGAGGTTGCCTTTTTCGGGGATGTGATGGCTTTGCCTTTGTTCGGAGTTATGCTTTCCACAATCAACGATAAGCAGTCAAGACTTGAAGCATTCCCGCAATTGTAACCTGTGGTGTAGTGGGAAAAAGAGAGACAGAAGGGCAGAACGGGGAGGATGAGAAGGAAACGAAACAGAAAGATGAAGATGAGGAGACAAAAAATAAAGAAAAAATATTATTATACACACAGTACAAACGCTGTTTAAACAGCCATGCCTAATTCAGTGAGAATTACATGTCGATAAAAAAATGTTGTTGTTTAAGATTTAAGATTGTTTAAACATTTAAACAGCGTACATAGAATGTATTTAAAAAAACGAATTTAAGACGCAATTCTAGTGAAAAAAAATATTTGACCTAATGGAATAATCTATTGTCATAGATGATAAACCAGCAATAGATCAGGAAGAAATCTAGATGAGAGAAAAAAATCTCAAGTCCATGGAAGCGAGGCTCATTCCTCATCCTTTGCTTTCATCCGACCATAAAACAAAACTTGAAGGAGAAACTATTTCCGAACACCATTACAATCAAGTACTCCGCCAAGGATTTATGTGCGAAACTCTTCACTTTATGAGACATTTGTTGCGGCATCGAATTCCTAAGATTTATCATTCGTTTACACAGCGAAGGAGAGGCCATGCACATCCCAAGAGGAAGATACAGTGAAAAGGGAAAAAGAGGTTAAGGTACTGTCTGGCGTCAAGATCAAATCACTGCTCCTCACAACAGTGCCATAAACATAACGTTTAAACCCAACCCAGAAAAGAGTAGAGGTCCGAGTATGTTATACTGTGTCCCCCGGGGTTTGAGAAGTTAATATGTAGGAAAGTCTCTTACGTGCTGTAAACCTCGGAAGTTGGGAGGTAAAACTGTAGTGGGTAGGCTATTCCAGGGGAGTGCAGACGCGAAAACATTTTCATAACTGTTGTTAAGCGAAACATCATACAAATTGATGCTTAAATGTGTGCTGATCGGATTTTTTTAATAAAAAAATGATCTCGCAAATCGAATAGGAAAACACATTTTTTTTACATTTCAATTCATGATAGTAAATTATGTGGTTAACTGTAAATATCTTTAGTGAAATGTATCGACAATCTAGTTCTAAAGCAAGAGAAGTCATATTCTTAACACCAGAGAGCAAGTTATTTGATAAGATGAGATATTAATAAATTCAATCCAGCTCCCCTAGATATGTAATATGTATGTATGAATGTATGTGAATGTAAATAATAAAAAAGCAGAAGTCTCGCATTAAATGAGAAAAAATAGGTGGCAGAACCGACTGGTTCAGGATTCTTCGCTAAATAATTTCCGCTTGTAATTAAGATCGCCACCTACAAAATAGGGAAGAAACGAGAATAAAGTACAGTGACATTGACATTTCTTTCAAAAGAACTTTCGGTTCCTTTAAAAGCATTCACGATTCCTCAAGCGCGAAACAGTTTCTACAGACTTTGAGCTTAATCACGTCGCCAGATAAGTACGAAGCTGCGCATATGTCATACAAACTTAAAGAAACACTAACAATAGATCATTGAGGGGCACTTGTAATTTTAATTACACAGAGTCGAGATTTTTTCGCAATAAATATTTTCTTTACAATAAAAAATGGTTATTGAGTATCGACTTGTTCTAAAAATATTGATTTATTAAGATCATCGTTTCATTTCAGTAAAGGCGGGATTGTTTTAGAAATGATTCGATTTGAGAAAAAAAAATCTATTGAAAGTAATATAGTGCAAAATCTATTTTTTTACGAACAATGTTAAATCTTTTATTCCCGGAACCTATGATTATTAAATACTCAAAAAATCAAATACAAGACATAGATCGGTAAATGATAACAAGAAAGACCCTTCTATTGGAAAGATAATAAACCATTTACATCTTTAAATCTTATGCTTTGTTTTAAGAGAGTGATTTAAAAAACGTGAATTCAAAATATTTTAGAAAGTTTCTATATATATGGGGGAATATAAGAATATTTTATGGTGCTTTGTTTACACAGAAAACTGTTTTTCATTCATTATTTTCGTGATGACTACAAACCGTGTTCCCAGCTGTGGGGAGCACGTGAATGCTGCCTTTAAGACGTTCCTCACATATGCTACTTCACTTTAGATGGAGATCCTCTTCAACAGTAATTGTGATTCCCCCATATCGTCTTTATAGGAAATAAAAATGTTCTTTCAGCTGCCGCCTGTTCACGCCCGTCAAATTCTATATCTTCTTCACGGCTACGACGGGGGAATGTCCCGGGATCTATTGATGGTCTGCCGATGGACTTGCAGAAAACATCAAACAAATTACGGATTGAATTTGGTGAAGACATTTTCATTATCGGGAGACACAAAAATAACGCGGTGATTCGTGTTTATGTGTTAGACATGTGTACGCCACTTGATGTGTGTGGCTCTCCGTGGACGTTTAATCAGGGGATTCACTTTACCGATTGTTTGTTTTAAAGTGCGCGCGTGTGTGTATGTGTGTGTGTTTTGCGTATTATGTGGGGTGTGCGTGCTGATGGTCAGGGTGAGGGTGCGTGCGTGCTTGATGTTCGTGTACGTGTGTGTGGTTGTCTGTGTGGGTGGTGGGAATGTGCGCGTTGGGTATGTGTGTGTGGGTGTGTTGGGTGTATATGGGTGTGCGCGCACGCGTGGGTTTAAGGGTACGTGCGAATCGCTTTTATTAAATTCACTTAAAGCTCCCAAAACAATTTCAATCTGTTTTTTTTTTCAGAATTTCAATTAGGGTCCGGTTGTTGTTTTTTTAATTGACATGAGTTTACACTCTTTGGTTTGAATGTCCATAATGAACAAGTTATTTTTTCACGCTTGTGATTTTTTTCAAACAAATTAAGGTCTCTCTGTAGCATTATTCATGGTGGTTTTACGAGGCCATTGATCATTAATGAATTTTTTAAAAATCCCAAAAAAGAGATTGAATAGATATTTCGGGGAAAGAAGTTGAAAAAAAACAATAAGTCATGTTTTGTTCCATTCCTTATCAGGAAGGGTTGTTCGTTATAGTTAATTAATGGTAATAAACCCAGAAGTAGTAACAATTGATATTAATATTATTCAACAAAATCAAAATGCATTATTTCTAAAAAGGCAGTAAATCCACTATTAAGAAGAACCGATTTCTGTAGTATAAAATTCTGTTCCCTTTACCCAAAATGTGCTTATAGGGATCGGATTTTCAAAAGCAACTCTTCTTTAAGCGTCTGTGTAAGATCGGACAAGAAAGAGAGCAACACTATTTACCAAATTGGACTTACCACCTTATGATTATAAATCGCTTCTAATGGTTAATCAATGGGCACTTACCATAAGGTGACGAAACATCATAACCATCGCCATATTGCTGTGCCTTATCTGATGAGTATGAACCGGGACTACTGCCGTCCGTCTGTGATAAAAAATAAGAGAAAAAAAAAAGAATCAAAGTATGAAGAAAATAACATTCGAATGTTGCATGATAATATCGAGCATGTCGAGGGCAGGAGTGTTTTCAAGCTCAAAGACTGTATATATGAGATCCATTAATCGATTTAGTTTCTGTTGGACGCTTTAAAAATGTCTAACAAAAACTGAATAATCATTGTTTATTTTTTTCCTAATCATCTTGTTGATTTTTTTTTTGAGAGGTGGTGCGTTTTTATTTTATTGAGCTATTTAATCATTTTCATTTTCTTTTATTCATTTCATTTGTAATCATTTTTTATTTCATTTCTTATGTATTTTAGGGAGGGGATCTGCCCCCCCCCCCCATCCCTGTTTGGGTAAGGCCATGCAGCGACCATGACGACATTGTTGAATATTTCAATTACGGTCAAGAGTAATATCAAGCCAGCTTGCCAGTTACAAAATCATCAAGTAGTTAAACACTGATTGAAACTAAAAAATCGAAAGGGTGGACTCCGACCTGGGCAGTAAGGGGGGATGGGGCGGCAATTAACTAACAAGAGAAGAAGTGGGGAACACTTGACGGTCTGTCTGCCCTCCGTTCCTTCTCCTTTCCTCAATCCTAGCAAGTCTCCTCGGGGACACATTCACAAAATGGGGTAATTTTTACAGCTTGTTTACGAAACTTTTTTGTCGTCACGAGGATGAAGTCTTAGGGGAAGGTCATTACTTCTGACTTTATTTACTGAAGTTCATATAATGTTTTCAATGCTTTCAGCTTGGCTGTCATTGCCATATTTTTTTATTTCCCTTTTTCTCATGTCTTTCCATATCGGCAAAAATAAATTGAGTTTTACCGATTATGTCTCTTCTTAAGGCCTACCGTTTTTATCTCTTCATCTTCAAACGCTATGTTGAAGTTAAATTTGCATTGCTTTGATTGGAGAACGGTATCGAAGAGTTGTATTTATGTTATTATAGGCCTACCCATCTGCAACAAAGAACAACATTGTAGGGAGCATTAATAGTTGCCTTGCGTAACATTACATGTTTTTAGGATTTTAGTTATCGTCAATGGTCATTTTATTAATGCTTGATGTTAGTGGAAATATGGTTCAGAGCATTGTAACATGGAAGTGAATTATCATTTTAATTTAGAAGATTAAAAAGCAGTTCCTAAATTTATGCTTATTCAACCATTCATGCACATCAAACTTTTGCGAAGTTATCGAGTCCCTTTAAAGGAAGAATATAATGTGGTCAAGCAATGTTATATCAGAATGGCCGAATGGAATCACTTTAAAAATTGTAATATTTAATTGGATGTAAGATGGACAAAAAGATCAAACGTCTGGCATTGATTGTAAAACATATCATGAGACGGAAGTTAGATAAAACATGATAAAGATAATGAGTTCAACAAGAAATGTTTTCTATTTCGTTGTCTCCTTGTTATCTGTGCCATTATGCTTGAGGTCGACGAACGAAGATTGCATCAAAGTTACTGTGCGGGACTGAACGTACTGACACTCAAAGAAAAAATATTTATTTGCTTTGATGCAGCTAACCGATCCCCACATCAAAAATATACACATGTGTTTTGAAAAAAATGGGTATAAGTAAACAGTATTTTTTATAGTATTTTTCAATTGAGGTCCATCGAGTAGGAAGCACCACTTTATCTTATTTATAAAATGCACTCTCATGAACATTGTTATGAAATATTTACATTACAGAGTAACTCTTAACTTGATTGAAATTTATAATCTATATATTTTTTACGGGCCCAGATCTCTATCGGAATTGGACACAAAAATGAGAAAACAAAACAGCCAGGTCAAATGAGATTGTATACTAGTTTTAATTTTATTAAAGTACTTTTTTGTATCGTTGTACCATAGATGCAAGGATTTATGTATTTGTTTTTACATGTTAGCAGCATTCATTCGAGTCAATAGATGTTGTATTTCAAGCTTACTCTTTCCAGACTAAAATAATACCGGCCCATTATCGGATTTTTGAACTGCGCATGCCCATAATGTACATATAGGATGGAAATAACTAGGATGGGGTTGAGGTGAGAGTAGAGCGAGTGTTGTATAAAAGAGGCATAGGCGAGATCGGAATATGTAAGAGCAAAGCAAATCATTGAAAGGGAAAATGAGACGAATACAGTCTGTTTAAGGGGAAGGGAGTGGACAAGGAGAGAGGGACGGAAAGAGTATGAAAAGCAAAATGTACAAATCGGCTGGTTATTGTAATTAAATACAGGAAGGTCGAAAAGGGGGAATGTTATGCTTTTAAACAAAATGTTATTAAAAATTATCTTAAAAGGTAGAAACGAGCCAGGAAATGTTCAGAAAGATCTGCAAATACAAAAGCCTATAAGTTGTGGGGCGGAGAGGTGGGATTTTCTCCCAACAGTCCTTGAGAAGCGACGTCCGATGTAAGTGGGTTAAAGAATGCGAGCAGGATATTACGAACAAATATGAACAAAAAGACTGAGATGTCAGAAGAACGGTAACGTTCAATTATCAGCCAGTTCTCTAAGACAAATAGCATCCCGATTTAAGAACAACAGATAAAATCCCAATACCGAACCTCGCGATCCGGTGGCTTTACAGAAATCAGGAAAGACAGGAAAGGAGAGGGCGAAGACTTCAATAGTGTGTTCGTATATCAGCAGTTAAAACACGGGAAATACATCTCGGGACTTTTGTGGGCAGTGCACTTGTAGTAGTTCAGTGACAGAACAGAGTGTAAGGTGTGGAAAATAAAGCAATTGATTCTTTTTTTTTAGATGAAGGGCGCATTTTAATGAATAAATACTTTATAAGATAAAATCTGAATTGAAAAGTTTATACATGACTATGTTGAGAGAACACATTAAAATTTGACATTGAGACTAAACTGGATTATTATTTGGGAATATTGAGCAATACCACACAGCGCGTATCAATGTCATTATAAGAGATAAGAAATATAAGCGGATGTAATGCTATATTCGAAGTAGCAGCAGCAGACGTATAGGCCTACTAGTGCTAACATTCTTAGGAGAAGTCGTAGTCGTTCCATTTTCCATTCCAAACTTGGGGAATCCCCTTCATTTGCTCTGACCTCGGAACCACTTCCACATATGGGGCAAGCACACGCAAGCTACTGCTTTAGATCTGATTAATTTCTATCAATACGGATATTTCCCTAGTTTCCGATGTTTCCCCCAGGAGGAAAATATTAAGATGGTTTGCAATTTACGCTGTTTCCCGCCAAAATGTGACCGCTAACTCGACAACAAATTGGAGCGCGCTAACCGAATTTCCGACATGGGGTAGCGAGTTTGTCACCCTTTTTACAACGACACCCTCTCTGACATTGGTTAGTCTTTAGTCTAGATTTTCAGTCCACTTTCTCCTGAACATGCTGAAGATATCTTACAGGCCTCAGTATAGGCCTACTATTTCATTTTAAGGCAAGATCTCTGTACAAAGTCAGAGGTGGAAATATTGTAATGCCGCCTTGAGTAAATTGGAAAGGAGAGTGAGAAGAAATATGACTTTAAATTTTCCTTAACTGATTGGGTTAATCTCAACAGAGACAAAACCTAGATTCAGAAGTAATGGAATGTTTTATTTTATTCATAGAAATACGAATATAATCGTTTATATGCTTAGGTTACACTTGAAAGATATTTAACAATTTATGACATTCAATTATCTAATAAATGGATTCCCTGATGAGGCAGGCTCCTTTTCGGTCATGCTTTCTCCATGTGTAAAAATTAGCAGCACTTTAGACAAACTGGGTCTGAAGACTGATACTAATTTCAAAGTATACACATACTGAGTAATGTGGGTTTTACCCACCACCTACTTCCGTCTTTGATCTAGGATAACCCTCTGACGAACCGTTATGAATATGACGTCACATCTTTGCAGATGAGGTTGTATTTCAAAGTGGTTTCGTCATAGGTTTAGGTAACTTTTTACTGAGAATTTTCAGTGCTTTTCCCCATAAACATTTATTGAATTATAATTCAGGGCAGGTGAAAAAGTACAAATATGGGCGTGGCTAAAGAGGTCGTCGTTTTCGTTTCATAATCTAAAATCGTCAAACACTTCCATGATGACCGATCGTAATGCATTTTAATCTCAAATGACAAGTATTTGGAACTTGCTTCATTAACCGACTTTAAAAAAGAGGCCACTAAACAATCTTTTAATCAATATCATGAATGTTAAGGTGTTTTATAAAACCATATCAGGACAGTAAGAAATATACATACATAAAAAGTTGTTGTTATCTTTATTATTATTTCCCTTCTTCCTTCAATTCATTTCTTTCATCATTCCTTCATTCATCATTTTTTTTTAAGCTCGTATGTTTCCATTTTCTTTCTCTCGATCTAGATTTACCATTCATATATTTGTGAAATCATTGTCGGAAACATACTGCACTGCCATTTTGCAAAAAGAAACTGTGTGTGTAAAGTTATACATGTACAACAGCTTTTGGCAACTCCTGGTTCTCTTCATCCATCATTTTACAATATATATATATATAATGAATAAATTTAGATTTTAAAAAATCCGTAAAACTGTCCTGGGACATTTTCTGCTCACACATAGCCCATTGACCTAATACACAGACAGACAGTTCACGCGCACTTTTACTCGCCCGGTAACTGACAGTCATTTATACCGTTAAAAACATCCCCCTTCCAAAAACAGAGCCCGAGGCGTTCATAAACTCTATTACAAGACGGAGCAACGCACTTTTGTTTCGCAAGTATATACCCTCCCACTGTCTTCAAAACCGCATCCTTCGTGCCCTGATACCGCCCCTCTTCCACTCTTCAACAGCGCCAGAAAAGGGGTCGAGTTTTCAAACAAAACTATCTGGTATCCCCCTTAAGTACGTCATCTTTATACCCTTGTTATTGATCGGGAACGAAAGAAAATACGCCCCTATGGAAGGCCCTGTTATTATAATACAATTACAACTCTATTCTAGATCCGGAATGGTAGGGGTAACAAGAGTTCCTTTGCACCGCTATCATAGTCTGTCTTGAAACACAACATCGCCATTCGTTTTCGAGTAGTGGAAAATGAAAGTGGCTTATGCTGGTTAAAAGGCAAAAATGAAATTGGTGGATGATCCTCCAAAAAAGAATAAATCAACACAAACCTCTCAATTTATTTGTCTGGCGATAAGACAAGGTGAATTGTAGATATTACTTGGCGCCAAAATGAAGTGTGGGCTACATTCTTTTTGTTTTCATTTCATCCTCATCCGATCGTTACAGTTACACAAGTTTCTTGTCAATCTGCAAATAAGCTACATTGACCAATATATGGATGGATATGATGGAAACTTATAAGAGGAGCTGTCTTCGTGTCTTGGTCATGTGGTCGAACGCAATTGTTCAAATACTACGAGGTCGTGGGGGCGATACCCGGCACAAAACTTGTGCAAGTTAGTAATCTATACTGATTTTTTTGTTATCATTCTTTACACCACGTATAAGATTTAGATTACTAACGGCAAGTCATATTCATAAAAAATCATGTTGAAATGGAATAATAACAAGATTTTTATAATACAAAGTTAGAATAAATGTAAAAGATGGGGCCATGAGTAATATTACTACATACAGGATTGTGGATGATAGAAGTGATCGAAGCACATTGATGATACATCTCTTAGATCTTTACAAGCAGACCTTGTTTAGTTTGAAAAAGATGTACTAGTCTACCTGGGTTTTATCAAAATTATTGAAATAATCCTCGTCACGATAACTGCATATGAGTCAATGTCCATTGTCTGTTTTTCTTCTTAACGGAATGATGCAGCATATTTTTTTTAATATTAGGCCTATATATTTTCGAAAGCCTAAGTTAGAAAAAATAATGTGAAAAAAGGAATAGTTTAGTTGCTGGCAATTAATAAGTTTAAGGTGGGAGTGACGAATCAACATGTTTCAGAAGAACAACGCCCTAAGAGTACAGAAAAGTGGTGTTTTCCAAAGCTATTCCTCTAGGCATGCTTGTCAATGCTGGACTTTGGTTCTGTTTCGGCCATTTAGTTCGTTGGGTTTGTACCCTCTTTCAGTTTCGAGAAAAAAATGTGTGTAGTAGGCCAATTTCATCCTTACATTGTGAAATTTAAACATTCATGTCCAGATCTTCCAGTGTAATCAGTTAGATTATACCTTAGCTTCCCTTGAGATTCTTCACTGTGACCGCTTGGTTCGGGCATGGACTTACGTAATATCTAACCAGGAATCCCTGATCTAACTTCGGGTACGTAAAAGGGGTTGAAAATCGTTAAACCCTTCCTTTTTAAGTTATCTTTGGTAGATAATTGCTGGAAGTTCAATGGTGAAGCGTTCATCTGATTTCTCTGCTTAAAACCACTCAAATAAATCTATGAAGACCTACTGCAGAGTGTAGTGTAGTGTCTACGTCCCACACCCTCCTCTCTCACCACCCCTCAAGTACCAACCCTCCAAAAAGCCATCCTCAAATTACCATACAAGTCAAATTAATTGTCTGTAGGATATTACTGAATACATATCAATTTCCGATTTACAAGCTCTCATTAGTGGCTAATCCTTCGATGTAAACTTGAAAAGCGGGTAGAGCTCGGCCTACTGGGTAGCCCACCCGATCCCAAATACGGCTTTGCAATTAACGGATAAGGGTAGATGATTGTAATATTTCTCGAGATATCGAACTAATCATTACCGGCCCTTCCTCGCCCCCACCCTAACACCCCTCCCTGTAGTTTCATCCATGTATAAAAGCACGCATTCCTTAACCTAATTTCCACCAGCTAATTAAGCTTTCCGACTAATTAACAAGGCTCCACCTCAGAAATCCCCCATCACAAACGCGAGGCTATGTATAAACGGTGACGAGTCCCCCACTTGTATCGAACCCTGATCCTTCTTAATCCAACTGCGCGCCAAAAACTGCCAAGAATAAGCGCAGGACGAGAAGGAAAATCGCCAATACGCTCGATCAGATTCTGGTATTAAGCCCGACTCGTCGACAAGAAACTTTGTAAAGCTCTTTCCTTCGCACTTCTTCTTCTATAAGACGATGAATCACCAAATTAACGTAATCTTGCCAACGGAGAATGATCTATAAGTGTTGATTAATAATCCAGAAATAAATCCCAAACGCGAAGAAGATTGTGGAAGCAGCTCCCTGGAGACAGTGTGTTACCTTGTATGCTTTATGAGCGATTAGGAATTAAATTCCCCAGGAACCCACGCAATCGTCTAATCCATATAATATTTACATTTTTTTGTTTGTAGATTTAATACTGTGTATTGTTTGCAATAAGGTCTTAGGTACCAGGATAATATAGATATGTGGCGGCATTTTTTTTTACTTTAAATATATTGTTGTATCTTAATGATATAAGTTGTTTTTCGTATGTTTTGAAGTATTCATATAAACATGGGTTATTATGAATAGCTTTTAATTATGTAAGGCTTACAATTGAAGTTAAAGTTTATATCCAGGCCAACGAAAAGTTAATTTAAATAAACAGAGAAAAATCACACTAGCATAGCACTGTATTTCATCCAGATTGGATGTGAGATAAGACAGATTTGTAATTTTGAATTCTTACTTATTTTTTTCACAAAACAGTTATATGCTGAACACGATTTTGACGATAATATCGTGAATATGCAATTGATAGAGTCTATGACGTCACTCACTCTTTCGTTTCTATTTTATTGACTCTTCATCAAATCACAATTGGTTACAACAGTTGCAATTCCACGTGTTCAGGAAGGATTTAAACATTATAATGAGGTGAAAAGTAAAAATATCATATTTCATTTAATATATATCCCCACCCCCCCCCCCCCGCAAAAAAAACAAGTGGATAACGGCATTAGTTTCCTTATTTGAATACTAATCAGGACGCGCATATAACTGTTTTTATGATCTAACAAAACGTTACAACTTTCTTATTTCACATCAGCTTTAGATTTGTTTGCGTTTTTATCCTTTTATTAAAATAAACTCTATTGGGGTGGACTTGCCCTTTAAACATACACTACCTTCACTTTTTGCGATCATTCTCCCAAGTGTATCATGTATTTTGGAATCCAACGATATTTTCTATAATGGATGACAAATTTTTGCTACTTATGAGAACCTTGACACGGTATGGGGAAAAAATGATATTGACGGGAAACGAAAAATTAAGACTCCTTTGGCGAGCTCATACGAGGAACAAATTCAATTTATAAAATTCATTCTGATGGTTTGTAACATTTTTGCGCCGCACGAAAAGTTTCCCTCAGTCTTGAAATAAATTACAGCCCAGTGTTCGATAAAACTGCATCACAGAAGAAAAAAAGAATGTCACTTATTTCCCCTTTTAAAAAATAATAACCCAGTTACTGAGTAAAGCGGGAACAATTTGGTCTGTTAAGTAAAATATCATCGAACGGACACTCGGTTGATTTAACGCAGTGTTATGTGATTTTTATTTTTATCAAACTCCTAAAACGTACTTTTTACAAATTATTCTGCACAAACACATATTGTTTCACGTTTCTTTTTCACGTAATATCGGATAATTCTTACTCAACCTCTTGTAAAAAATTATGAGATTTAGAATAAGATTTTGCTTGTTACTTTGATTTGCATGCATATTCCTGTAATTAGAATGGGTAAACTGGGATTTGTAAAATGCTCTACATAACAGGAAATTTTAGGAAAGATTCCTGACAGAGAGGTGATCGCGTCTTTCAAAAGAAAGTCGCCAATAGGTTCAATCAAAAGATGCAAATCGATAGAATACCTGTGTTAACAGTATTGTGTATAATTATCTAGATAAGTGTACTGGAACTTTGATGCCATTGTTATACAAATGTTCCTTAAGTGTCAGGTTTTCTGTTCCTCCCTAATCTTAAAGGAAACTCTTGGTAACCCCCCTCCGCCGCCCCTACCCCCCCCACACACACACATACACACACACACTTATCACGCTGATGTTTCTGTATTTTCCCTCTTTTCGCTTTCAAGATTTATTATGACAATCTCATCCTTCCTTTCCAGTACGTATCACATTTACCGTGTTTGCGTTCTACGATTTCACATTAAATGTTTGGCGACAGAATTGGCGACGGAATAATTAAACCACGATAGTTCCCATCCACTGTCTCCATGTCTTCTAACCCATAATCAATATCAACACTCTACGAAGGTTACAAAACAATACCACATTGAGCGGAAAAAACTTAAATCTGCGAAATAAGCAGACGACAGCTTGAAAATTTTAATGTTCAATTTAGGCGCCAAAGCGTTGAAGGCGGACTGCCCGCGCATCCCCAAACGTCCGCGTTCGCTGCCCGTGATTTATGTTTTTATATCGGAGATTGAGACAGTGGCGTCGCCGACTCGCCCCCGGGAAATCGTAGAGGTTACCCCTCCAAATGAATCGCTGTTGGAGCACAATATTTCCCCATTGTGTGTGAGAGTGTGGGTGTGGGTTTGTGTGGGGGATGTTTACTATCAATTCGATGCGATAAAGGGAAGTGGGGATACAAATAAAACAAATTGAAAAAAAAAACATATTTGAAATGTATAATGAATATATATGATGCTGATGCTTAATATGTTCACACATATTCGATTAATACTATGCCATGTTGAACATAGTCACCGACACTCTCACTGTGACTTGTTATTCAGATACATTTTAATGTAATACTCGATGACAAGCATTTGTTAATGTTGACTTTTAGCAGAAAGGGGGAGGGCAAAAAAACTAGTTTTTAAGTTTTCCAAATTACACAGACACTAAACATCTAAAATAAAGGAATATTGTTTTCATTGACCGAAAAATGCAACATTATATTCACTGATGAAATAGACAACAGTCTCGGGATTTTTGTGTAAAATAGGATCTATTCTCACGGCAGCGCTTTTCTACAAAAATAAATGTTTTCAAGGATCAATCTATTTTCCATGATAAAGAATAGATGATAACAACTGACGATTATCAGTTTTTTTTTTGTTCAAAGGCATGAAAGGTGTGAAGTATGTTATGACAGTAGATTTGAATCAGAATCATCAAAAACCATATCAAAATTTTACGAATGATATCTCTTTTAATCCCAATACAATTTTTGACAAAGGAGACAGGAAGAACATAATTGCTCACTGGCACGTGACTGAAGAATTATATTTCTGCGCACTAAATAGATTGAGTTCAATGTGAGTTCAATGAAAAAAAAAACAATGTTACCTTGGACAGAATATGCCTATATTTTTATAAGGTAATAAAAAAAATCACGTGTCATCGGCGCAATTTCACACGACGTTGATCAACATTTACAAAATCCTGTAAAGCGTGTAGCACGAATAGTTTTGCGTTATATCACATTTGTGTTAGCAGGATTCGAACAATTGAACTATAATCGCAAAGGCTTTGTTAAAACACAAAGTCTATTGTACAGAAACAGTGAATGACAATCTAGGGCAATGATAGCACAATGGATATAAGGAAACTTGTCAAGGGTTTCTTCTAAGATGGTGAAAGCACGATGACCTAGAAGGGGTCCCGGGGAAGATACGGGGAGATGCATCTGTAATCAACGGTTTGTCACCGACGAGTATTCATCGGGCAGCCGCATTCAATACCAACGGAAATACAGCTGTCTTTTTAGCCGCCGCCGTCCGAGTCTTCCATGCCCAAAAAGGACGAAAGAATGATGGGGGAAACCGAAGCGGAAATGCAAGAGTGTGAAAAACCCACCTATAAATGTCAGGATTTGGAGAGGCAAGAAAGGAATGGTCGGTAATTAGTGACGCGATCTTGGGACATTTTAAATTAGCAGAGATTATCAGGAGCGCCATGCCCTTACGTAACGTAGTACTATGACCCGAGCTATCGTACAGAGGGTGACGATACACGCTGTGGGTTATTATAAACTATTTCATCACAAGTTGTTCGGAACAATAACCTGATGACAGAATTGGTTAACTGGAAATGCGGATCTATTTAGTAAAATGTACCATAAAAACCAAACCACCAACCATTAAGGTTCTCATCGGCTTATGCGTCTTGGGATTTCGGTAATAGATATGACGCTGGGCCTATAGACGTTGCTAGAAGTATTAGGCCTATCAGTACAACTTTGAATTACAACTGAGAAAAAAGATATGAGCTAACAAAGATTATGGTCAGTTCTTCAAACTTTCGACGATGATGACGCCGATGATGAGAATGATGATGATGATGATGATGCTGATGGTGATGATGATGAGGATGACGATAATGATGATAGTTATGATAACGACGATGACGATGATGATGATGATGATGACGATGATGATGGTGATAATGTTGATGATTAATTTTTGGTAGTTTAGTTTGAAAAATTATTTATTTAGTTCAAGACAAAAATCCTTTGAAATAATATTGAATGTTCACGGTTAGCCAACCGTGGGAAAAGGTGCCCAAAACTTCCTATCACGGTCTCAATTGAATCTCTACATTTATCGCAAGATGATTGAAGTGTAATGGATGAAATCTCATCCGAGGAAATCACTTTTGTCGTCTTTAAAAACCCCGGTAAATTGGGAGTGAATTGTAACACGCTGGGGGTATTTTGGGTGAATAGAAGCGCTCCGGGAAGGCAAAGTAAGGGATCGATTCCTCCTACTTTCCCAATCTGGAAATCCGGGAATATTTTCGTAATCATGGTAATATCCAAGTCCTTTTGGAAGCCCATTAAGACATACGATAATTTGATATGCGATATACAAAAACTATTATCATTATTATTACAAAATGATTTGTTGGATGCTCTGTCTGGCAAAATCTGTTTAATCCGACAATTACCATAGTAACAGTCGGACATTTTTGCCTTTCAGTCAATTTAAACCAAGAAAGTGGTCAGATCTGACAAATTGTCGGAGGACAATTCTTGATGAAACGCTATGAAGAACGGGTCTATTTGACGTTCAATAGACCAGAATGAGAGTGAAATAGTTTCATGCCCAAATTAATAGCTTGCTCTTTCGGTTCCAAGAAAATGATTTCAAAATGAAGCTAAAGATGAAAAAAAAGAGATTCAAGTTTTAAAATGTCTTTGAACTTACAGTAAGTTGCGGGGTCAGTTGTTCTTTGACAGTTTAAAAAGAGTTTTACAAAAATATATATTTTTAAGCACTAAACATTCAAAAATTAGTTATACTGTCAAGAGGAAGAAAAAATATTTGTAAAAAAGATAAATATTGTTGGTTAATATTCTAATGTTTCGTTTGAAGTATGAACAAAGTCTTGCATACCTGATCTCTAAATATTACTATTTCAATAGTAGAACACTACTAGTTTTGTCATAATTTGCCAATAATAATAATATAAAAGTAACTAAGAGCTTCCGATCAGCTGACTTCACATTTAGATGTGACAAACAGCAGGTTCTATTTCTCTAATTCGAAATTATCTAGGTTTTACTTTTTTTCGAAGACTTTGCGACGCGCTACCTTGGGCATGTTGGGTAAAAGATACAATCTAAGAAACTTTCCCATCTAGTTGTAATTTCTCTGAAATTCTCGATTCTAGTTAGCTGATTTACCATGGTGGTAGTTCCCATTGGAGAGTTACTATGATTCTACTTTTAAAAACCATGACAACTTGGGAATGGGGTTGGGAAGAGGGAAGGGGAAAGAAGGAAGGAAGGATGACAGGAAGAATATTACAGAGAATCTCTAACATTCGTAAACAAACCCCGGAAGTGGGCATCTTGCCTACGATGTCAGATCAATCAGGGGAAGATTAGTTGAAAATGTGGAGAAAAGAGCCTTCTGCCAAGGTTCAGGGCTTATGGTCATTATTTATTCACTATTAATTAACAATGGCATAGCATCCACATTTATAATCATTTCAATAATAAACCTAGATGAGAACACACATCGACAAATGGAGAAATAAGAGAATCATGATGAAGGTTTAACCATTTTGACAAAGAACAGAGACGTTCCGGTAAATCAAACTTGAGGAGCCAAAAAAAAAGATAAGTGTGGGACTATTTTTTATCTTGAAAATTTGAAGTTTAAACTTGTCAAATAAATTGTTTATCATCCTAATACAGTACAAATGTGTACCTATAAGCATTGCTAATGTTTTAATCTTAGACGTAGGTGAGTCTAAATTTAATCATTCAATAAAAAAGAGAAAATAACATTGTAGTGAAAGCCCTATCATTCTATGAAAAAAATTGTTTTTGAATATCAGTATTGACCAAACTGCCGAATAGGAACAGATGCGTAAAGGCAAGTACCAAATCATCTATATAATGTTTTTGATTAGAATGAAAATAAAGAAAATATGTTTTTACTATTACACAAAATTCTAAAGTTATAGTGAATGTAAATGTGATTTCCATGACCGTGCTACCCCATTCGTCCTAAATTGAATCGCAGGTATTTTTATTTTATTTATTTCTATATCTATTTACATATTTATTTAGTTAGTTAGTTAGTTAGTTAGTTATTTGTTTTATTTATTTTCATAGTGATTTTCAAACATATTAAAGTCACTTCAAACTTGTCACACTTATTCCTCTCCACTTCTTCTCTCTAAAATATTTTCTCGTTCGACGGTCTGTCGTGCTAAAAACTTTGGAACATGACCAGATTAGGTATTAATAATCACCTGCTTCTGATTAGCAGCTGTGGCATGTTTCGAAGTATTAAATTACTTTTTAAGTGCTACATCGATTTAAAAACCATACGAAGGACGCGCATTATAATGTAAAACAATGCGAGCGCGGAGGCTCGGGAAAAAATATTATTGTATTAACTGCGAATGTCAAAGATAATATTCCACGTAATCGAGAAAATGAATGTATATTTAGTTTTGATTAATACAGCAAGTGTCTTTCGGGATAAGTATTTTGTCCATCAATGATAACTGGCATTAAAACAGTGTCAAATATAATGTTTTCTATTTTATATATAATTGATTTAAAGGGAACGAGATACTATTATGTAAATCAAGTTGATTGTGCCTCTAAGTAGTTAAGTAAAAAGTTAGAAAATAATCATTGATAAAATAGTCTGTGACATATTCCTAGAGAATTTGAAATATTAAAAGCATGTGCTGCGATATACGAAATTAAAATATCTTCCAAATTAATGCGTACATAAGTTTGTCCATACTGATGAAATAAGTTCTATTCATGGATTGTTTATTTTGGTGAATGTTTTGCAGAAAGCTATTGAATCATTATTTTCATGCCAAATGTTGAATTCATAATCATTTGAGAATAGCCTTCAAAAGGACCTGCCAAATTCAAGAATTTAGAAAAATTCTTTATAATCCGTTTCGCGCCTTATCTAATGTAGATGTTAAATCATTCGATTCTCCCTTTTTCTCCATAGTTCTGTGGTCAATATGAATAAATGAAAATAGTGGTAGCTATGTTTTAATATTCCACCGGTTAAAAGGTTCGAGACTGTCGAAAATGTCCTTGAGCTCGTTTGGGCTTCTGAAAGGGGAGAAATGGACAGGCAAATAAATCTGAATGTCTTGGCAAACGACATTGGTGTCTTGTCGAAAAGTAAAACCTTGTTATTACTTTATACTGGACACATATTCATTTGATCACAATTCATTTGCGGTACTTGTTTCGTGATTTTTCTTTTTTAGCAATTCACTATTCAGATATGAATAAATAAACGCAAGTACAAAAGTCAAATGATATACATTTAGATATAAAATAATTAGGTACATATAGATAAACATTGTGATTGGCTTAAAACATTTTGCTTGTGATTTCCTCAGCTGTATGGGGTAGATTAGAAACCATTCGCAAATGAATACAAAAACATTCAAAAGACATGTTTTTGTTTATTTATAAGAATGATTTAATCAAATTTAATTCACGTCAATTCAGTCCATCTTTACAACCACGGTATACAGCATATATGCCAGCATTGTATAATCTTTTAAATGTGCTAAAATTCCAAGCAATTTCGCGAATCTTTGATTATTATAAAATTCGCCAAAAACGTAAAAGCCGCGGTTAATAACTCCCCTTTTCTGGCAACCCTTTGTGTTGTTGTACTCGCCTTGGACCTGCCACTAGCAATTTTAAAGTCATTCCACAAAAAGAACATGACTTTGCAGATCCGAGCCTTGGAGGGGTCCAAAGTTAGGGCAGAAGATGAAACATAGAGAAATAATAAAGGGGGGAATCAAGAAAGAGGGGGAAAAGGGGGGTTCATACCCACAAAAGTGCGATTGAACTCTGGGAGTCACCGTCCCTCCTCCTCCCCCCCCCCCCTCTTTCTCTCTCTCTCTCTCTCTCTCTCTCTCTCTCTCTCTCCCAGGTACGTCTTTTGGAAGATGTCTAGGTACGAGTGTTCCATGACAAAAGAAATTAGGCTGGGATTAACCTCGTGTAAAGGGATCAGACGCGGTAAAACAATTCCAGGTTAGCCCCCTGCTGCGCTCAAGAAAAAATAGTGACTTCATGTTTTGCGATGAGTTAACATTTATATATTCAATTTCAACAATATGATTTTAATTTTGCAATTTAGGCTGTTGAATGATGGATCGTAGTTACAGTCAATGAGTCAACATTCAAATTTCATTTTCATTTTATCCACAGTTTGGTTTTAAAATGCTGGTTTCATACCTTGTTGAAAAACTGCAAGTTCGAGTTCTTAGAAAACGAAAGAATTCGGTTTACAAGTTTGAATTAACAAAGTGAAACACTTTTGTTAGTGGTCACACGCCAATGGAACGTTTTGTAATTTTGATATCGTTTCATTACCTTGTTTTATAACTTTTGTTTCGGTCCCAGCAACTAATTTCGATTCCCCCCCCCCCCCCCCCGATCTCTCGATCTCTCCCTCCCTCTCTCTGTTTCTCTCCTTCTTTTCCTCTCTTTTTTTCCTTACATTTCTTTTCCTAAGCCACCTGTTTTGCATAGCAGGACCAGTGCCAGGTGCTGGCGAAAAACGGACCAATCAAAAGGGAGAAATTCAGATCCGTGTCGCGGTGTAAGGATGCGTCAGAATTTGGTCGATTTTCATTCTAATGAAGTAAGGGGGAAACTATCAGAAGAAGACAAATTGATAGTAGGAAATTGTAATCACGATCCCTTTCCCTCGTATTCTAACGGTTGGTAAACATTAAAAAATATAAAGAGGGGTTTTCAATAGCGCTTGAAGAGAGCGAATGGAAAAGAAATTCAACGTTTGAAGAAAAGATCGATAAAAACAATGAAACTATTACAACCGATGCTAACTGTAGTAGTAGTGGTAGTAGTAGTAGTAGTAGTAGGAGTACTAGTAATAGTAGTAGTAGTAGTAGTAGTAGTAGTAGTAGTAGTAGTAGTAGTAGTAGTAGTAGTAGTAGTAGTAGTAGTAGTAGTAGTAAGTTATCTAAGTTAGATAACTAATACATTGAAGAGGGAATTTGGCGTATTTCAAGCCAACCTTACAATGCTGAAAATATCGCTTGCGCAACGTTCTTTTCTCGTATAAAATCACGATAATTAGGCGTTCGCTTTTCACGCTTATCTCCGGAGATCAAATCAGCGTATTAAAAGATTTTACAAGCCACACACCTCGCTCGATGAACCGATCAAGCTTATCTCTACACGAGGTATCATCACCAACAACTGCTGTGAATAATTACCAGGTCGCCAATTAGGCGGGATTTGGCCTGGAATGTCACAGGTAGTGTTCGATTAAATCGCTTGATTAATTCAGGAAGGGTGGAGTCTATATTTCCATCATCTCCCTGAGAAGGCAATAATAAAAACTATATCATAGTCATACGAAAATTGAATACGGCATGGGCCAATTCGAAATTAGTGGGTCCACGCTAAATTTGATGGAACCATCCAATATTTGTCACAAAGTCCGGATTTTTTTTTTTTGCATGCTTGTAGATGGCAAAACGATGAAGGAAATGTCTAAATGAAGATTAAAAAATTGTTTATTAGTCATATTTTTATATGAAAATTTATTTTTACAAGGAAATTTAATTTCCAATAAATTGGCTATAAATGATACCTTATTTCACAGCCATTATCAGTGCTATATGCGTAATCAGTCGATTTAATTTCCATTCCATAAATCTAGACAGTGTGTCTGTGTGTGTGGAAAAAAAATGTGTAGGCCTACCAATTTTATTCTGACTCTTTCACATAAGAGACAAACCCAGTTCAAATATATTGTTAAAATAGGTACAGAAAAAAATACACAAAATATATCAGCTCAAGTTACATGGACAAATATATCCTAGTGAAATATAAATGATGCATGGGTATAGTACATGTCATGTAGTTATGTATGCACATCGTCGGAATGTACTGTCATATTCAAAGCTGCGGGAGACAGGATGGCCCCAGAACGTGTCAGGTATTCACCGCGATAGTTCCCCGTTCAAACGCGACCAGTGTTCTGTGAGTCTCCGTGTGGGGCCTCTGTGCTTCGTTATGCGACCAACCGTCTCTCCGCAAGATACTTGTTTTTACTGATAAATCTCAATCAAACTTCATTATGTCACTGAAATAAAAGAGGGAATGGATGATTATATATCTGAAGAACGCTAACATGCCCGGATAGTCAACAGTTCAGTTTGTTTGATTTTTCAATCTTGGCTTTAATATCATTGGTGTATAGTTTTATATATCCGTTTTGTGTAATATCACGAATTGTATAATTTAATACTGACGTTTATCGAAATCGTATGATTACAATTGCTGTTCAAGAGAACAGTACACACAATCAATGAAAAAAGGGATAATGCCACCATGACAAAATATGATACCAGAATTTACAGAAAATGTTCTTTCATTATCATTTCCATATAACTTGAAAAAATCATTGCCTTCTTTTGCGTAACTTTAAATTTCATTGTACTACCCTTTATTTTCAAAATTATACATGTAATTGAATTTCGTTTCCTTTATTTAAACTATATTTGCATGACTGTATTCAATAAAATGCTTCATTGGCTTGTTTAAATATTGATTTAGGTTACTTCATTTATTCCTTTCATCTTTCTTCATGAATTCCTCTTTATTAATTGTACCTGGATGGATTATCTTCTGCAGCAACAACTTACTACTTAATCAATGCCCCTTAGTATCTGGCAATAATAAGACAATAAATGCCCCACAAACAAATCAATCATGTTTTGCTTGCAATCTTTTAAGGACCCAAACAAAACTTAAACTTAATCTATCTACGGTCCGGCAACATCATGGCTATGAGCATAAATAATCAAAGTGGAAAATGAATAAAGATGTAGCTTGTGTTCTTATTTCATTGTTCTACTATCTAAATGTAATAAAAATTGCAAATAAATCACAATAAACATTATATTTACAATTAATTTGCATTTCTCCAAATTAACTTATTCTACATTGTCAGAGGATATTAAGAAAATGAATACAACTATTTGCAGCTCTTAGCGAACAAAATATGTAAAACTAAAACGGGTACAATCAAAATTGATAGATAAAAGGAATACAAATCGAGTGAAAGGATTTGAAGATTATCATGAAAGAACAAAATCTTGAAATGTTTGCTTCGCCTTGGCTTTGGGCGATACCCTGTGGCGATCAGGGCACGAACCTGCCGGGAGAAAGGCTTACTCCATTTCGGGTCAAGACAAATTCAACGTTTCTGGTGTGATAAATTCAATTTACTCAAAAAGTTAAATACTTCCACTGTTTCGTTGGCCTGGCATCCAATACCCCCATAAATTGCAAAATGGGATCTCGCTTTTTTATCATATCTTCCCCGCTATGCTCGCATGGGTTTTGTGATTCGCGATTGAAAAACAACTTATACCGTTTTTTCGTTGGTTGGGGTGAATATACTTTGAACAGGGAACTCCCTGCGCTTGATCTCTGAGCTGGGTTTTATGTGCATGAAACTGCGTATGCCTTCGTTTTCGTTTTTATCGTGGGAACATTCATTCCTTGTCTAAAGGGGGTCGACAAGTTGAATGTTTTTATTATGTTTCGCTGTATCTTTTTTTAAATATTACTTTTCTGTTTAAACTAGATCATGCGGCCATTTTTGTTAAATTCAAAGTAAGTAGCAAGGTTATATGATCAGTATGGAAATTCGTTAAATAAAAAGAATTGGACTAAGTGTACATGAGGGGGGCAGGTGATGATGATAGTGATGATGATGATGATGATGATGATGATGATGATGGTGATGATGATGGTGATGATGATGATGATGATGATGATGATGGTGATGATGATGATGAATATGATGGTGATGATGATGATGATGATGATGATGATAATGATGATGGTCGTAGTGACTTTGATGAATAGTGATTGCGTTGGTGCTCAGGATATTTATTGATAGAGATGACTTTGATTGCACTGATAATGGAGATACTGGTTGTTCCTGGAATGCTGATTTTAGTAGTGGTGGTGAACAAAAAATGATTACGATATTTGTGATGATGCGATGACGGTAGACGTAACGATAATGTTGACAATAATGTTAATGACAGGACTGGTGAGATTTTGGCCATTTTATGCCAATATTTGTTGTATTCATACTACATGTATATTGAGCACATTATATTTCCACGATTTATTTGACAAAACGACTACCGACCTGCGGGTTAAATATTTGTGTATTGTCTTTCCAAATGGGTTCATCAACTTGGGAAAATATGGTATATGGAAGTTTTCCATGGCAAAGCTACGAAAGACTTTGTTTTACCTTCATATTCGAACTAACCAATTTGAATGGTGGCTCAGCGTATGCCATAGCAGTGCGTGTACAATTGGAAAGGTAATACCTAAACATTATATCATTCCATCATGCAATTTCATCAGCGCGAACTTGTGACAAGTGCTATTATCCAAGGGATGGGATGGGTAGGAGGGTCACCATGGCAACGCCATCATCTGTCAGTCACTGTAAACAAACAAACTTAATTGGGGCAGATGAAAACACACCAGGTTAAATGTTATGCCTGGGCAACAAGTTTGTTTACCACTTGCTCGCATTTTCACTACATGGAAGATCACTCTGCGTTATCTCTGTATATGATTTCATAATGCGTGTAACATTATAGTTTTCTAGTTATGATTTGAGTGGGAGGTGATGCGTGTGTGTATCGTGATTTCAAGTGTGTTAAATCCATCTCTGTGCTCGGGATAATCAGTGGGTTGACGTGAACAAATCACAGAACATACCCATAAAGAATGCGACATTTCGAAATCCCGCCAGAGTCCGCAACTAGGTGCTATCTGCAGCCACGGACCCGTGAAAGTGGTAACACACACAATTGTGTATATCCGGGACTGAAAAGAAAACAACACACGGGTTGTGTATACTAGATTGTCATGTATAAACCCCTCGGCATATCAATATTTTCCATAGATATGTCGAAATTATACCAGGCATAGGCCGTTTATGAATATGTTTCGCAGACAATATCGGGTTTTGGTGGTAAATTTGGCAGGTATGGTCGATGGTTAAAAGTCTATTCTTAACCTATGTCTGCAACGAGCGTTGCTCTATGGCCTGAAGGTATTCCCATCAGTCCCATACAGCCGAATCTGCGTTTGTCATAAACCCCAATCACGGGCGCTGATTCACTTACGGGTCCCCCTGAATACCTTACCTACCTGCGATCTGACGAGCGCCCGAGAGGGAGAGGCTCGGCATCTCGCGTGTTTTCGGGGCCTGATGACTTTGCCACGCATTGCCCTTTAAACCCACCAGTAGCCAAGGGGGTTTAACGGTATTTGAGGCAGGTCTTTAACAAGTCAACGTTGGTTTGTCTGCAAAACTAACCAGTTCTTTGCTATAACTATAAGCGTGTGTGCCACTGGGGAACGGAACGCAGCGGGGGATTCTCTCTCTCTCTCTGCCGAGACCACAAAATTGAGATGAGACCCTAGACATGCCAGACGAAAGATATTTCAGGATGTGGGTGTGCGTGTGGGTCACGCACACTGGTGTGAGCTTTCTGCATTCCAAAGTTACGGTTTTCAATTTAAAAAATAAATAAATCATTCAATTCAGTATGATCAAACACACAAAATCGTCTATTTAATAAAATTTAAAATGATAATGGTGATTTCCAAATAGAATACAAAAAAACACAGGGAATGAAGTGGCAGATAACAAAACATTACAAGAATATATATAGGCCTAAAGGCCCTAAAACATCATCGCTTCTGTTTCTGTTGTCTGTGAGGCATTTCTTACTATCAATAAGCACACATCTGTACACTGTAAAAAAAAATTTGGTAAAATTTTTACCACCACGATGTGTCCGACCACCAATTTGGGGCAGTATTTTACCCAATGCGGGAAGTTAAATAAGCAGCAATTACTTTAGAACGGGCAACATTTTCATCACACAAGATAAATAAAAATGCCCAATGTTGGTTAGACGCATAATTACCCTCATGGAGCACTTTTAACAAGTATTTTTGGAGAGCACGATTAACCGTTGAGACAAAAAAATGGGAATAAATATGAAAAAAAAATGTGATTAACACCCGAGTACCATATCAAACCATGACTACCAGGAAATCATATTCTTTATCTTCCAGACAGTTTCCACAGCGATATTGATTATTCTAGACTTTTGTAGTGAAGAAAAATGAAAATACGATAAGTGTATTTTCATGATTTTGGAGCCAATACATGACATGATAAAAGATGGAAGCTATTTTAATGCAGTGATTTTAGTGCATTTTCTTTTAGAAAACAAAGACAGTTCATGATGAAAATAATTTTTTCTTTACCAAAATCCAGAAGAGAGATGACTCTCGATGAAAATGAAAATATGTGTTATCGACCGCGGAAATGAAATAGGAGAAAACATATCGCTTTCAACAACTTCCGGGGTCGTTAGTAAGCCCTTAGCTTACTGCCATGGACCCGTCAATGCGTGTAATGATTATGATAAGACAATGTCCATGTAAATTAATTAGTCAGCTTTAGTCATTTATTTTCAACGACTTCTGTGCGAGATCATAAGATTTCACTTCTTGGGGACATGGCACCGCGAGAAGAATAACAAAAAGTGTTGATTGGCCGTGGTTACATTATCATGATTTGAAAAACTGAAATATTCAGAAAAATCTGGAATTTTTTTGAGGAATCGATAGATTTTTTCATTATTTAATCCGACGTTGTTTCTCATACTATACTACGGATCGAAACCAGAATGAGAAAATATAAGATTCTTTGACAAAAATTGAACATTCATTTTCAATTAATTTGTATGTGGAATAAAGACGTGGCCATTTTGCCTATGCAACGAAGAACCATGGACCTATAGCTCCATAGCTCATGAACGAGGATGATTTTTTTTTGTTTTTGCTATAATATCCGAAAGTGGTTTCTTATGGTATTTTTACCACATCGGCTTTCTAGACTACTAACGTCTGCCGATTTTCCAGTAAGAGGTGTGCGTATGAGTGTGTGTGTACGTGTGTATATACTCTTGTATGGGTGTGGTGGAAGTGCATTCACATGCGTATGCGGGTGTGCGTGTGTCCTGCATGTGTGAGAGGATGTGCGCGTGTGTGTGTGTGTGAGTGTGATGTTAATAATACTACTTCATATTCTACTTCTCTTGTGTAAATCTGATTTGCAGATTTTTTTCTGTACCCTATCTCAAAATTAAATGTTCATGAACTTATTAGTAGGTATGTGTGTGTGCGTGTGTGTGTGTTTGGCTGTGTATAATTTTGTATATGTCATTGTACGTGTTTTTTTTTTTATGTGGGTCGAGGCTGAGCTCACTATTTTTAAGTATGAAAATATATTTTTAAGGTATTTCATCCCATCATTATTTGCTTCATTTTGGGGGTAAATATTTTTTGTATTTTCTTGTTAATGTAAAATAGAGATTATTTTGTTAATTTCGTTGTATTATCTGGATTTATTTGAATGAAATCCTCAATAGAATCAATATATATTGATTCTCTAATGTGAACGTAACTACCGGTAAATTTACAGCTACCAAAGACTGTTTACTCTGGTGTAAACGTCCCTACTATAAGTGCGGCTGCCAAAGACTTTATTTTCTGGTGTGAACGTCACTACTGATAAAAGTGCGGCAACCGAATTATGATGGACAACATCGTTCCACAGAATGGAAGTTGGGATGTCGGAATACGAGCTATGGTTTCCGCGGAAATTGTTTTCGGAAATATTCTCCTTCCCCGCAAAGGACCTATGGGTATTTAGTGGATTATTGGCCGATTTTGTGGGTTTGGAATTGTGGGAGGGGCATATGGCTTTAGCTTATTTTCCTTCCGTCTCGGTATAAATACCTTTAAAGTTAGAACAATCAGCAACAGTATAGAGAAGGTATTTTAATTCCTTGACTATTGAGGGGAAAAATGAAAAAAAAACGGTTAATTTCATAATTCTTCAGTATCCTTTTAATATCACTTTTTTCATGGTTTGAAATTTCCCGTAATCTAATCTGAAATGGGGGGTTAATCAATATGAATAATTTTGTGTTTTTTATACGTTGTCGTTATATGTTATCATCCTGTGTTGTGTTAATGGTGATATATCCGATGAGTGGGAAACTATTGAAACAATCGATAGACTATAATCTCCACGCTGCTACAGTTTTGAGAAGGGAACAGTTATAAATATCTTGATCCTACCAAAAAAGTGCACAGGCCTTTCGGAAGAGCAGCTCTCGACCGAGAAGAGAGTTTGGATGACTGCGTGGGGTGACGGTGATTGAGGTCGTTTTCTTCCCGGGACCGCCCGGGGCGCTTCATGTCAGGTCTGCGATGGATTGCCGCGCTGAAATCAAGAGGTTATCTAGGACATAGCATCGGAGCGACATTGCTGAAGTTAGCGGGGGCTAATTTATCAATATTATGAAGCAGTAATATCAACAACTTTCACGAGTGGCAGACCACCGAACGTTTATCCTCCGTAAAGTGAGATATAATCGTATAGGCCTATGTCAAAGACCAGGTCATGAATCCTGGAAATTTAGGAGAGGCATGAAGAGGAATCTATGCCACCATATCGAAAGGGCTCTTTGAATTATAGTTATTCAATATATGAATTAAATATATAAACATTTGAATGGTATTCTAATATATTATATTACAAATTTAAATTTAACCGTCACACACCAAAGCTTATTGACCTAGGTATATTAAAGACCGATATCACATCCCCCCCCTCCATTTTCGTTAGACATCACCTGAAAAAACACTGCAAATTTTACAGGCAGTCATTGGTCGTACTACAAAGAAAGCCTGGTATGCAACAAAAATGGTACAATATAAATTTCATATAGCAACACAAAGCCATATGTTGCAAAATTATATGCATTAATCTGGTATAAATCCTATTTACATACTTCAATCGCGTCGACAGTACTGGTAAACCTGATAAAGAGAAACGTTCCATTCTAGAAACCTACATTGCAAATCGGAATTATATCGTCCATCACCCATCGATCAGAATGTAATGAAAATCCGCTGGACGTAGGCTGATGAAAATCAAATATTGCCATAGAAATTATAAAAGAATTCCCCTCATCAACGCAAAAGGGGAAATAATAATTGGCCTAATTGCTGTCGCAACCGTTTTCTACATTAGCATGCTTCGTAAGCCGGTCCCAGTTTCTGTATCGGAAATCCAGGGGGATTCGAGTAAACCACAGTGTCGAAAGCCACGCCCATCTGGCGTTAGCATCTGTATTTGGGAGAGCAATTTCAAAACGCTTCTATACAGTAATTGAAATTAAAATGAAAATTTTCATGAGCGATATGTTTTCATTGTCAGATTATTCTATATTTCACTCTGTCAATTATCCATGTACAACACTCATGTGAATTAATTTTCGCACTTTATTCAGCGCTTCAAAAGTTACATTCGAAGTCACATGGGGTTGGGCCTGGATTATTAAACGTCGAGAGTTGAATTGAAAGTAACGAAAAACTAAAGAAATAAATATCAAACAAGATAAACAATGACAAATCAAACATAAAAAAGCAAACAAAATACATTCATAAATCATACAGAGTTTGTTTTAATTATATCACAAGGCTACTTGCCCCTTCATCGGAATTGAAGAAATTATTATTCCATTTTCATTTTTAGTAAGTTTGTCCAGATAAAAAAAAAGAATATTAAATATTTAAAATTTAATCCTAATCTTTTTTTAAATTTCCCCCTTGAACATTGAATTGAAAGTGACTGTTGTCTTTAAACGTTGATAGGTGAAGGTGATCATACAGAAGGTCGTGCTTTTCAAGGCTACCGGCGCGTGCGTGCGCAGAGACTAAAGTAGTTCTTCCGCACTATAGGGCGTATCCAGAGGTCTTTGAGGGGGGCATAACCGCCCACTCCCCCTCCAAATAATTTGTAACATAAGCATAAGCCTACACTGTACAAGGACAAGAACGCAAAAGTATGTATTCATATCCTATTTCCTAATACCTCTGCGTACATTTGTTTCCTGCGCCCCCCCCCCCTCCTTAAGTTCAGGTGGACCCACCTAAAATGATTCTGGCCCCCCTCCCCCCCCCCCATGAAATTTACTTAATAAAAAAAAAACCTTGATAACGTTTTTTCTTGTTTTCTTTTTTTTCCTTGTCAATATTTTACCTGCGTTCCGCCGCCAATGGGTTCTTGGTCTGACGTTGTTAGATGTGGCAAACCCCCTTCCCCCTCTCCACCCCCGTTGATACGCCATTTAGAGTGGTGCTCCATTTATCCCGAAAATCATTTCCCAAGCTGTAAACGATTAGCAGACCCCGTCCGACTAAAATGTCATCCCGAACGTCCCATCAATAAACGAAAATTCATCGAATGTTATCTGGACGCATTGGCTGCGTTCATACCCTCATATTATCAAGGAGATAGTATCAGGTATTCCAATTAAAGCATATCTTGTATATGGTGGTAGAATCAACAGTATCACCACTGGTAGAAGTAGTAGTAGTAGTAGTAGTAGTAGTAGTAGTAGTAGTGTAGTAGTAGTAGTAGTAATAGTAGTAGTAGTAGTATAGTAGTAGTAGTAGTAGTAGTAGTAGTGGTAGAAGAAGTAGTAGTATAGTAGTGTAGTAGTAGTAGTAGTAGTAGTAGTAGTAGTAGTAGTAGGAGTAGTAGTAGTAGTAGTAGTAGTAGTAGTAGTAGTAGTAGTAGTAGTAGTAGTAGTAGTAGTAGTAGTAGTAGTAGTAGTAGTAGTAGTAGTAGTAGTAGTAGTAGTAGTAGTAGTAACAGCACAAGCGGAAATATTACTACTAAACTGTTGCTGCTCTGTAAGTGGGGCGTTAGTAGTGATAGAATTTATTTAAGAAAAATTTTAGATGCCTCAGAACATAACAGGCAAAGTATGAGCTAAAGATGTTTTCAAGAAATAGTATTTTGTATTTATTTATGGCTAAGTCATCAAAAGTAAACAAATGGTAGGCATAACTGATCACAGTTTCAGTCAACAACGAAAATCCGAACTTAATGATGTCTTTCAATCACTACATGCATTTGCGTGAAGCGCTTATATGATTTTTGAAAAATGCGCTGTCATAATGTGAACACGGCAGCGACTTGGTCGCTTTTTCCAGACGCGTTGCTGATTTGAGGAGTGGACAAAGAAGAGTGATGAGCGTGTGGGGGTTAAACGAGCTTGCTTTTGATGAGAGTAAATTAAGTTAGGCCAGACGTCCCGGTGAATATTCCCCCTAATTCTTGATACCTATTCTTTGAGCATGTTGGTAGATAAAGAGGGGTGGGCGAAACATGGAGTAGGATCGAGCCTGGATTTTAAAGATGGCCGCGACCGTCGAAGAATACCAAACAGCGTCATGTCTTCTACCGTGTGTACCTTGAAGGACGCTCCTTGGTACCTTGTAGAAAGGACAATATTTAATATAATTGTAGAATGGTATGTAAACACAAGGTATCATTGAAGTATGATATGAAATACATTTTTTTAAAGTAGGCTTAATTGCTGTTTAAAAATATTACTATAATTATTATTTATTATTATTATAATTATAATTATTGTTATCATTCACAATAATAATAATAAAAATAATAGGTGCATCGCTAAGAGATTCTTTTGTTCATTAATACTGCTGATATTAAGAAGCAATATAGTCCTTTTTATAGGAAGACAGGATTTTAAATGTTAATTGCATACATTTCAGCTTTTTAGCTGCAGTATGTGCATGCATGTTTTACTTGAAATAAATAAACTATGAAATGTGCTAAATAAAAAAAAAAACCTTGAGAGTACATGATTGGCAGCCTGCTAAGGCTAGTGTAATGATCGTTGTTGAGGGTTTAGTCCATGGAGTGCCAATGTGCAAGATATGAGCTTTATGTCATCAGGTTGAACCAAATATTGTTTTCAAGGACCATTCCTGTTGGATCTCTTATATTTGGTTTAAATAGTCGACTTATCGGCCTATCCATCTAAATTCTGTGCAATTTTAAAATCGCCTTTGTAACTGTCTTGTTTTGGAGCAATATTTCATTTTAATCTAGTTGGACAATACATTGGTCTAGTTTTGCGGATACAGTTCCGCCACACCCAACCCCCCCCCCCCTCAAAAAAAAAACATGTCACCCACCCTCACACATACACGCGCGCGCACACACACACACCCACAAACTCCTTGTCCCATTGGAATCAAGGCAGAGAACTCGAACCGCACACAGAATGCAATGTCAACAGAACTCCTGCATGGACATGATGCAGAGTGGTTGCGGATAATTATGACCTAAATGATGATAATCCATGAAATATGATATCTCTATGGCTCAAGCTAATCAATGGATATGGCTAAATCGCTAGAGACCTCGGCTACCCAGTTTTTATGATCACTGATGCGGTTGGCTCTTTGTGATCACAACAATCATCGTGCCCATATAGCTGTACCATGTAAGCAAATGGGTGACACGACATTTGTTCCTGCGACAATTGCTCCGGGGTTAATTTAATCGAATCTAAGAGTAGGATTTCGGTTGCAATAGCGTTTTATGTTAGGTTTAGGATTAGACTTAGGGTAGGGTATATTGTTAAACCCAGGTTTGAAGTTGGTCATTCGATTAGCGCGTGGAATTTACAGCGGAGCAATTGTCGTCGGATCAACTGTCGTGTGGAAACACTAACTGATGTAGGCCTGTTGGTTCGTCTTTATGCTGATGCAGGGAGTTGATACTGTATAGACAATATGCATACATGTTTTAATTTCTTTCTCCGTGTGATTTCCATGAGCACTGCATCGTTTCCAGTTCGCGATTTTAGAAATTGGAAGAGCTGCAAATAAATTCGAGGGAAGCCATTTTGAACTAAGCTCTCCAATTCGTAGTTAGGTATTTCCCCCTATTCAACATTACTTCATACATGTAATTAACATGGTGTCTACGGATATGCCTATACTATTACCCTTCATGGTGTAGTGCTAGGCCTTTCAGTTGGCAAATGTTTAGGCTCCTACATAGGCCTATACATCATTTTTGTTGATATGCATTGACGTGTAGCCTACATTGTTAATTCAGATTATCCTTTGATGGACATTGAGATATAATCTGCCACACATTAACATTTTGAATGAAACAGGCTTATATGTATTCATTGTAGGTCTTTAACCTAATTTGGGAAAAGGGTGGCGAATATCACAACTATGGCGTCATACATTATTTGACAGTTGGTTTCCGAGGGACAGCCACTCGAGCTCAAGCAAGGCGAAAGCATTTAAACCAAGTGGAATCTACCGTTAAAGGATGCAGTGTCAAAAACAAATTTGCTGGTTGAAAAAACAGCTGAATAAGGCCTAACCTATATCGAAGATATCCCATTAAAAAAATTCACCGTATAGGCCTAGTTTAATGAGTTAACATGATCATTTTTTTCTAACATTCGGCATAGTCAATAAAGTCAAGGTGTCGTCGATTACAGTTTAATATAGGCTTGTATTGTATTACTACTTCATGCTTATATAACTTGTCGTTCCTTGGTTAGGCCTATATATTCTACATTTTTTTGGAATTTCAATACAGGGCTTACCAGTACCACTTAAGTCAGTACATATAAGCCTACTGTGTACAAACGTTTTAGGGGCATTCTGATATCTCGGACTTTTCTCATGGTTTATTGCCGATTCGTCCAATGCCAATTCGTCCGATTTTCACTCGTCTTCTATCATTTTGGTCTACCATCAGTTCGTCCACTCACCACATGGTATACTTTCATTTGGTGTAATGCCATTCCGTCTAATAACCAGTTGGTCCAATAGCCATTTAGTCCATATACAGTTTCGTCTAATTGGACTATTAAAAGTGTTGTGCAAAATGAACGAAAATTAAATGGATATTAGACCAACCGGCCATGAGACGAAATGGTCATAGACGAAATGGTGATGGACGGAATGGCATAAGCCTAAATGAAATTAGACCATTTGGTGAGTGGACGAGTTGGCAGTAGACGAAATGGCAATTTACCGCTCTCATCATAGAAAGAAGCAAGATTCAAAGATTCCCTAGTCCTATATATTCAAGTTCACTTCATTAGCATCATTACGCTACCATAGATTCTAAGCCCGGTTACATTTATGGCATTTTTACAAATGCCTTTTCCCATGCGATTTAAAAATATTCTGAGCAAATTATCTGTTCATACGATGGTTAATGGAAGGAAATAATGGCCTGAACTTGAACTCGAACCTGAAATGGGCTTATTTCTTCCGCAATAACCAGACTTTCCCCCAAGAGTGTCATCAATATAGAGTCTGAAACCATTATCCAAGCTGGCCCAACCGTGGACCTACAAACAAGTTTTTTGTTTGTTTTTTAATCATAATCTATTTGCGAGTAATATGAATTTTTAATATATTCTATATTTGAATTGCATGAAATGAATGATAGCGAGAGTTTTTATTGAAAATCTAAAAAGAAATAGCAAAAAGGATCATTATTGGGCCTACGCTTCAGTTTCAAATTGCTTATTCCGTTTGATATGACAATGTATTCTTAGCAATTGCATTATCTGTACAATGTTTTCGTTTGCATGGCTTTGGGTAATCATAGCTCTTTCATTACAATAACTTTTCATGGAACTTTCTAATCAGGGAAATGAGTAAAGTCCCTTTAAAGGGGAAGTTCACCCTGAAGAAAACTTTGTTGTAAAAGTAGCAGAAAAAATAGTAAAAAATGTTGGGGAAGGTTTGAGGAAAATCCGTTAAAGAGTAAGAAAGTTATTCGAGTTCAAAATTTTGGATTTGTGACGTCATAAACGAGCAGCTGCCCCATGTGTTATGTAATATAAAATGTATGAATTTCAAATTTTGTATGGTTCCTGATGACTTAATTTTGTTTCTTTTTATGATCGGGTGTGAAATGATTTGTCTATTGATATACAAAAGTTACAGTGAAAACCATTTTCAATTTTCTGAGAAAATGACATTTCATTGATTTTTTACCATTCGCTATGTAGGAATGCCGCTCGCATATGACGTCACAAATCAAATAATTGAAATTCTAATAACTTTTTAATTATTTGATGAATTTTTCTCAAACCTTCGGCAATATTTTTTATTATTTTTTCTGCTATTTTTACAGTAAACTTTTTGTCAGGGTGAACTTCCCCTTTAAATGCTTCCCCCATCAGACGACCAAGGACTAGTCTTCGCCACTTTCACAAAAGTTTGATCCCGCCCGATTATTAGTTTCTACGTTCAATGCCACTGGACTGACCACTTGAGTACGTACAGAACAGTGTGGTTTGCCCGGGATTGCTGTTTCTGCTTCCGTGAATTTCTATGCTATATGTAAATGACATGAGTAGAGTCAGCACTATTTCCTTACAATAGTATCATACGGTACAGAGAGCAATTAATGTTGCATCTTTATCTTCTTCGTTTTCCCTATTATCATGATTATATAGGTCTATAGGTTTTATACACAAGCGGTTTATATTATAATTACTTGAAAGTGTTGCGGCGAATTGTCTTCTAAATGGCGCGTCTACATTAGTGATAACAAAACTATTCTATGAATAAATATTGATATCATTAATATTATGAAATTTAAAAATAAAATGATAATATTGGAGAAAATTGAGAATTAAAGTATATATCATTACCTTAGAATCACAATTAAACAGATTTGTTGGTGTCGTGCATTGCCTAACAACATGATCTTGGATGAACCTAGATAAGGGGTGCTCTTAACATCGTATCTACTCCAATAAAATGCAGGGTGACTTTGGTAAAATAGTTACAACTCATCCAAAAGATGAATCATAATAGAATTTGGTATAATGACCAGGCCACATTGTCTTTGTCACAAACTTGAACAAAAGGTGTTTTCTTAGACCAAATGTTGAATCGAAGAAACGAGCTTCGTCATCCTTCAAAGCCTGTTGCATCTAACCACCAAATTCACTGCCTTTCTTCATGTTTTACCTGCTAAAGGTTAAGCACTTTTAGCTCTTTACTTTCTACGATACGCAATGTCCAGTGTTCCCACTCGTCAACTAGATAGGCCTTGTCACTTTTTTGTCGCTGTCGTCTTCTTCAGCTGTTTAAATTTCCATGGTAACGAGTCTTTAACCGCTACCTTTCTAACCCAATGTGTTATTACTCACTGTGCGTCAGGTTCGTTGGTGTAGCGGAGAAAAGAGATAGAAGATTAGCCCAGCTGACGAGTTGACGAGCCTGCTCAAACCATATAACCTGAGGACTCTTTTTTTCACCTGCTAAAGCAGCTATTGTTTTTTACAGTTTTTTATTACATTTAGAACATGTTGAAACTACTGGAAAAAAACTGTTATGTCAGTACACCAAAGACGATTTCAGAAGCTTGTCGAAATATTCAAATGTTGCAAAGTCATGATATCATTTGCCATGCTTTGTATTTAGGCCTATAACTTGTGTTTACAGATCAAGAAAGTCTTCATTCAACTGCCAGTATTCCTGTATATTTTCTCTGAAAGTGATGAGGTAATTTCAATAATACATGTACAAGTCAGTGTGTCACTTATGTTGATAAGTTAGGTAAGGAAAGATTAAGTAGAGGGTTTTTTTTTCAATTTACAGTGGAGACTGCTCTTTCTAAACTTTGAAGCATCATTCCCAGAAAATCTTCATCAGTAATTGTAAGTGGAACTCTTTACAGCTTTTTTTTATTTCAATGGGTCATGTATGCAAAGGCCTTACAGGGTACCAGGATTTTGTAGTAGGCCCATGATGCAATCAACATAATGAAGTAACGCTAGACAATTTGTGACATGTCTGACAGAAAACTATGAGCAATATTGTAGAAATGAGCGTCAAAACACTCATTTTCCGAACCTTTACTCATTTCCAAACTTGGATCAAACGTCGTGGCGCCGAGAGACAGTCATGACAGTATATTCCTCTCCTAAGAATCTGAGAATGATGATTTTTTTTTCTTTCTCGGTATAAACCAAAGCCTTGGAAGTGGGTTCCCCATTAAAAAAAATTCACCTTCCGGAAGGATAAAATGAGCGAGTGAACGATTAATGCCTTCTCCAATGTTGTCGGCCTTGAAACACGACGTTTATGAGCCGTATATCGTAACTTTACCGGAATAATTCACTAGAATTTTGCAGGTGTCTGTTTTTGTACTTGGGCTAACTTCACTACCATGTTACCTATTAGGAGTGGATTAGGGGGTTAATTGGATACTCGACTTTTTTCGTACTTCAGGAACAAATACCAAACTTTTACCAAGTTGATTAACATGGTGAAAATACAGATTGAGTTTGTTCTTTTAGCTAGGATAACTGACTGAACAAAAATGTCTATTAAATTCTTCAAATGTTGATTGATTGTCGTATTTCTTCAATATAAAAATAAAATTGAATTCGTATTTTGAAAAGCATGCACTCGTACAGAACTGAATTCTATTCATTTTTGTTTGCACATAAGGTAAAAGTGAACAGCTATAGGGCTGTATTTTTATATTGCTGCTTGAAAGAAAAGTAGAAGAAAATTGCAACATAATAACATACCCAAATAAATAGTTCAGCGTTTAACAGTTTAACAAATGAAATACATAGGAATATAATGTTAGGACATAAGGATCCATTGATGTATGTTGTACTTTTTCTCGTATTACATGAATGTATTTTAAAAAGACATCATACAATATTTAAAAGTTTTTATTCTGCTTCTTTAGAATGCTTAAAAATGAATAGTTTCGAAAAGAAAAATATTTATTATCTTACCATGGCGTCTGACGTATTTGAGCTTGTTTCTGCCGAATCCATTTCGCTGTCCCCATTTGCTTTCTCAACTTGCAGTAATCTCTCCAGTTTCTCTATGTATTCTATGGCATTTCGCAGGATCTCCACTTTGGGCAACCGCTGGTTGGGGTTCGCACACGTATGCCTCTTCAACGCTTCGAAAGCCTCGTTCACCTTCCGAAGTCGCCTCCGTTCACGGAGCGTTGCGGCTTTCCTCTTGTCGACGGCTACGTTCTTTCGCTTGCAGGCTTTGCAAGCCCACATCAGACACCGTCGCTCGCCTTGCCCGTGAAAGCCAGGGGCCAGCACGTGCTCCAACTCGTCCTCGCGGCAGCTTTCACCGGGGCTCGAGTTGGCCGAATCGCTCCCGTAGCAATGACCACCGTTCCTCGCCTGATTCGGGTGGACGTCGTGGGGGAAATTATTGGCGTACATGGAGTTGATGGCTGTGTTGGCATTATAGGCGTTCATATCGCCATTTGTTGATGGGTATCCCTCATAATAAGACACGGTCTGCATCTCTGTATACCGGCAGCTACTCCTCATCGGCTCCATATCTTATAAGTTCTCCTTGACGGCTTCAAGAAATTCAAAGATGGGTAAAGGAAGATTAGACCCTTGATGTTAGAAAGGTCAGAAGTGCACTGAAGAATCCTTGGAAGACTTAAAGAATGTGGTTTCAAAGTCGAAGAAGCAAGGCGAAAGATAATGATTCCTGAGAAGAAGATGTTTCAGGGGAGAAGACAATGTAGAATGAAACAGAGCAGAAACAATCTGATATCTTCAATCCTCTGTGGTCTCCTACCTATCTGAAGCTTTTGGGATGGATCTCCCCCTCTTAGTACTAGATGCCACCTATCTACTGAAGAAAGTACAGAGAAGGGTTGACTTCTACATCTACTACCCCCTATCTTCTGGCGCACGTGAGTTGCAAAAAAGATGACACTAAACTATCGAAACAAACCCGCTGAAAAAGTACACATGTACCTCGCGCGCAATACGGAAGTCCGTTTGCCCCGCTACAACAACAACAATCTACCGGTGGATGCGATTCGAGTTATGAAGAAGTGCAGAGGAGAGACAGTGGAAGAGAGAGAGTATGAGATAGTTAAGTCGTCTGTGTACGGGGCCATGGAAAAGCGAAGGGTCACCGCGGTTTAATAGGGAGGGATGGTGATGATCAGGAACGCGTCATACTTCTATGCCAACCAAAAGCCGAAACTCAAGAGCGCCACTTCGTCGAGATTGCGACAGAGTATAAGTTTTGTAATAGTCTCAGTTATCCAAGCGTCGATAAACATTCTAAGGAACATGCCAGCTATAATTGCAGAGGAAATTTCTTCTGCTTGGATTAATACTATTGAACAGAGCCTTCCACAAACAGCAAACAATATACAATCTGTTGTATGTATAGCATCTCACCTATAGAAAAGAAAACAATTTTCTTATTACAATTTTTTACAACTTTTGCGCTCCTAAAGTGTGGTATAAGAGACTACGAGATAGATCATCACTCACTCATCTTTGTCTCAGGGTGGCTCATCATATATCTGCATCATATCATTTTCACACAGGAAATTTTCTCACTATACACTGACTCGTTAATACACCTTGTTCTCTCGCGTTAGGGCGGGCTAACGGTAATGGTAACTCACTCCTGTTAATTAGCCCCCAATCTGCACCCTAAAATAGATGCTAAAATTGAAAAGTAAGTTGATGGGTCTATTCATATTGATATGAGTATATGCTAAGAGACATGCAAGAATGATAGATAGATAGATAGATAGATAGATAGATAGACAGAGAGACAGATAAACGGAGGGATGGATAGATAGATAGATAGATAGATAGATAGATAGATAGATAGATAAGCAGATAAATTGGAAGATAGAATGTTGGATGTCATATAAAGGCGCCACAATGAGCAAAAAAGTTTAGGGGCATAGTTTGGCGTACGGTATAAGATTTTTGTTAAAGTTGCGAGCCAGCGAGGTGAGCCACCGAAAAAATTGACCATACTGAGACGAAAATAAATGTCGTGAATGATAATTTACATGAGATTAAGAAATTGATATTATATTTTACTCATTTTTTCTTTCCTCGCTTTTTTCTGTTTTTGTGTGGTCGTTAAACTTTTGGGGGCAGTCTTGGTAAGAAAGAAAATTTAGTGGAGCATTTATCTATCTATTCCGTTGATAGATTAGGACATTTTATTTTTACTGGTTTGGGGGCATTTTGAAGAGAGCTCGTAGAAATAAAACGCGAAATTGAATGTGATTAAGAAAAGAGTTTGGAGAGTAACATCAAATATAAGAGGTACAAATACAATGGTAACTGAATTGACTGGAAAAAATATTTCGGTCTGATTTAATATAATTTCGGTAAAACAACTTACAAAGATTGTGCTTTAATTTTTAATTGGGCAGATCATGTTAATACATAATTATTCTAATTTCTGAGTTGAAGACTATTTCCACTACATATTATTAAAATTAACACCGAACGTTGAATACTATAGCTCCATCACATAATTAAACAAAATGACTTGATGTCAATATAATATTCTGCCGATGACAAAATGTTTTATTGAAATCATTTTTCTCAATTTATTTGAAATGCAATACCATTATCGGTCTATTTGTAATTAACAAAAAACGATGAAACAAACGGGCAATTTGATTAACTAAAAATGATTTATTAATTGATAAACGTTGAACTCTTATTTTCTTCGGAGAAGCTTAGGTTGTAGAATTCGATAAGACATCTCGTTTTAGATGCTAAAGGGGGGATAATTAGAATGGGGCAAATTTCACTGATTAAAGTGGCTGGGGTGCATTTGGCCACGCCCATCGTGGCAACCAGATTTAACTGACAGGAGCGCGAGTGTCTAATGAGTATATGTGCGAACCAATTGAACATTTCCTTTGAAAGTTCCCCTCAACGCGAATCGATCCTGTCGCAAACTCGTGTCGATACAACAAGTACGACCTTTGGATGCTCTTTGCACGTTCTAAATATAACCGTTATCTCGAGGTGAAAAGAGATTAATAGAATTATCATACTTGTCATAATTAGATTGTGTGCATGAGATTTCATTGGATGTGTAAGTTGGGATTACTAAAGGATTGTTCCTCAGCCCCTTTTATGATGTTAATTATTGAACACACTTGCAGTTAAATATAGATGTCATTTTCTAAAAATATAATTTATAAAATTAGGGTGATTATAAAGCACATAAACTGAAAATAAAAAAAAAATGAAGAATGAAAAAAAAATGAAATATAAAATATGAAATAAATAGCAACCAACTTAGACCTGATTATCTACATTTTATGGAATAACGTCAAGTCCGCCCCAGGAACGAGTTGTTTTGAATAAAAGGACAATACCCTAACAAATCTAACAAGCATAAAACTGTTAAAATTTTCTTTACGATAGGATGTAAATAAAAAAAAATCTATTAATAAATGATGATATAGGTGATATGCAAAGGCTGTAGTTGGTCATGCCAAACCCTCATTGTTCTTACTTTTAAATTTTGCTTTACGAATATATACAATCACCAATATAAGATAGCATAATTCAATCAAGAACTTATGTCTTAATTATCAAATTGACAAACGCCGAACTATTTCATATTTAATCGACATAATATGCATAGTACTTTTGTGCAAGAGGGAAGAACTTCGACCAAAAAGATAGCAGTCAAATATTTGTATGTTTTCCTCTTATCAGATTTCTTTCAAATAATGAATCGTCTTTGCTTGATAATACTCACTAATATGACATTTTACCAACTATTATAATGGGTTTCCCCGTATTTGTTCAAATCGTGTAACTTTCCTTTTGAATTCAAAATAACAAATATCAATTAGAAAAAAAATATCATTACGATTGATTTATTTCTTCATCATAATTATTTTAATATGCCACGTAATATCACCATGTACGTAGATATGATAGAAATATGCCTAACTGGACAACGACCAATCAGGGACATTTCTGAAAAAGTGTAAATTTCTAGTAAAGAGGAAGAAGGGGAATAAAGAGAATTTGGCAATCTTTTCTTCTAAAAATTTGACTCAATCATTACGGACAGGTGGTTATTAATGAGTTGCATTACGGGTTGGACCTCACGAAAGGACAGGGAAGGGGGTCACCGTCGAGCCGAGTAAAACCCCGTGGATTAATCCATCGAATTCTGATTCACTGCCATTACCCTTCTACGGGGATTAAACTTAATTCAGAGTTACACTATTTGAATGAGAAACAAAAGGGGTATAGGTTTTCGTGTAGGAGTAGAATGAGACTTGTCATTCATAATTTAAGATCTACATGATCTAGGAAGGTTTTTGAGATCATCGTGAAATATAAGAGCTAACAATATACGTCAATCGCTGATAATGGCGGAATGAGCGAAAACGTTTAAATGAAGAAAACATGGCATATTGAACATTTTTTGTCACAAGCGTATGAAGTGAGCGAAATTGTTGACCTTGTTCAAATTATAACTTTATTTTGTGATTTGATATAATCAAGATAATAAAAAAGGGAATGATGTCATATTTCAAAGATTTCGTTTCTTTTTCTTTTCTCTTTTTTTTCTCTTCAACTTCCCCTTGGCTGTGGAAGCCCCCCCCCCTCCCCTTCTCCATGCCTTTGATTACTGCACAAGTAAGCCAATGATTTATGCTTCCTCATTTAATTTACGTATGAATGTTTTTTTTTAGATTAGTAACTATTCATTTGCCTACTTAATTATGCATTAATTCAGCTTTGTGTACAATGATTCCGTTTACATTTATACAATCGTTTTTTTTTTCAAAAAAGCAGTTCATTTTAATCTTTCTTCATGTATTTTTGTTTATGTAATAAATATTTAGGAATCCCGTTTCTATCATATCCCTTGTTTCCCACCAAAATAGTATATTATGATATCATTAGTTCAGGCATGTCAGGTAGGACTTGGATAAAATTGGCATATAGCTTTCCTCAAAAAACCCGGCCAATTTGGTAGGCCTACGAATTATGGGATATGAAATAGCTACTCCTTAAGTTGTGTGTGTTGCTATATGTTATGAATTAGAGAAAATTTTATTTCAGTATCATTGCAGGTTGTCTTTTTCCGAAATTCTTTTTTAACGAAAGGGCGGCTCTAGTATATTTTGTTAGGGTGCAAGATTATGTACCTAAATGTGACGTCATAATGGGGTATTACAGAGCTACACGGCTGAGAATATTTCTTTCTTCCATTTTACTCTGCTTTATTACTTCCCCTCTATTTTTTTTCTTCACTAATTGGAAAATGAAAGGGCGCCCCCCCCCCCCGCCAACAATCAAGCGGAACCACCCTTGTTATGCTCCTGCTTAACTGTAGTAATTAAAAATTTTGAAGAAAAATGATGTTACTAGTCACGGTTGCATCCTGAATCACGAAAGGTTACCAGATTTTGTTTTATTATAATAATAACGGTATATTTACCCAGGGTAGCCACTCCAGTTCCAAACACTGATCTCCCAGCGGGCCGCCCTGCTATTATTATTACCCGGCTAAGTTTAATAGGCAATCTATTCAGGTGCACACAGCTTTTTGAGGAATTACTTCCTGCCGGTACCCATTTACCTAACCTGGGTCGAGTGCAGCACACTGTGGATGAATTCCTTGCTGAAGGGAATTACTGGTGGGTAGGGGTCAAAAGGCGCACCTAAAAAAATCACAACGCTAAGTGCCGCCGCTTTGTAAAACGAGAATGATTACCACTTGCATTAACAGATTCATGAGGTTGGAGGGGCGTAGGTATTTCTAGAATTTAAAAAAAATGTGTAAAAACTTGTCTCAATATTTTCAAAAACAGCCCTTCCAGGCGTAACGAAAGGATCGGTTGAGCCAGCCCCTTTTTATCTGGTTTTGGGTTTGTTTACAAAAATATGTTTTGGTTTAAAATCAAGTAAAATCGACCGCAATCCCCATCATGATGTGTAGATATATCATACTCCGGCTCGTATACGTTTCTGGGTGATTAGCTGTATTATTTGACGTTAAATCTGACTGGATCACCGCACTAATACCGCTTTTCCGAACGGTAGCGTGCAAGGCGGCTCAGAACGGTATGCGATCACTTTATCCCACCAAATCCAACGCGTAGACAGATCGGCGGTGGGGTCGGCCGAGGGATGGAGTGCCTTTCAGGTACCCCCGACATTTGTCGCAAAATGTCTCAGCCATATCATAATTTTATTTTAGGCACAATCTGGAATCGTAGAATCAGCGAAAGCGTAGGGACTTGATGATTAGTAAGAGGGCAGTCACGTGGTAAATATATTGTCATGAAAATTAAAGCATAACATGAATATCAATCTCGGGGGCGGCACCAATTTATTTGCATAGGGGCAATTAAGACCGAATTATGTGAAAATTATATCATGAATTAGCCAGATAATGTTATACATAGGCCAACAGATCGTATCATATTATGATAAGATCTGTTGGCCTATGTATAACGTAGAGCGTTCTGCAAATAAGAAATGATGTAAAAATAATGTGCATAGGGTAATTTTTCGTGATGACAACATCCGTTGCCGTGTGGAATCCCCCCCCCCATTTTTTTTTAAGTAGACGTGTAGAACCGTGAAAATTACCCTTAAATTTTCTCTTTATCCATGCTAACCCCCCCCCCCAAAAAAAAAAATGATAAAGATAATAAATAAATAAGTAAATAAATAAACATAAAAGAAATAAATAGAATGGTAAAAATTAATCAATAAATAACCAAATAAAAAGTAATAATAATAATAATAGGCATTTATATAGCGCCATCTATCTAAATATATTCTATTCCGAGGCGCACAAGAAAAGAAAGAATGAGAAAGTTTGGATGAGTGTCAAAGTGCCAATAACTATACTGTTAGAAAAGATAAGATTTTAGTTTCGATTTGAAGGTCTCTAGCGATTGTATAATTCTTAAATTCAACGGCAAATTATTCCAAAGAGAAGGTGCCTAGGCAGAGAAAGCTCGTTCACCATATGCTACACGTGACGTGGGAGTCTTTAGAAGTTGCTGGTGTAAATAAGTAAATAAAACAAACACAAATGAAGGCCTCCTCTCTGATTTTTATTTTTTGTTTGATCTAAATTAAATGCGCTAATGTTAGAGTATTTTGTACAATTATAATTGGCATTGGGAAAGTTTTACTTATTTGGTCATTATTTTTTCACACAGTGACCACACTTTTCACCTGTTATTTACTTAACCCAATGACTAAAGTATATAGTAGCTGTGTTTTTTATTATAATCCTTCTCATTTTCATTTTAAAGTGGTCAGCGTTGATCAGTGCTATTGCTTTGCAAGGTATGGATAGCTAATCAATTGTAAATAAAAAATAAATTAAAATAAGATATAATATAAAAAAATAAAAGAAATATTTGATCCATGATTAGTCAACGAAACGAGAGTTCGTCAAAAAGGGCGAATCCGCGGACCTGGCGAAGAGGGCGCTATATAAAATGATTCTTGTCACAAGGCATTCTGTCCATACTATTGGAATTTAGTACGCTTGTGTATGCGCCTATATTGGCTTTTGGTTCAAAACCAATAGCCGATGCAAAAGCCGATTAAGTGTAAACACGGTAAATGTTTTTAGACCCTTGCACATTGCGTCACCAATTTATCCTAAAAATGTGTGAACTTTATTAAACCCTAAAAGGACTGGGGCCATACTTGGGCCATGATGCCCCCCCCCCAACCCCTCGACGCTTCGCCCAATATTTCCGATACACAAAAACATAGAACCGCAAAATTTTATGACTTTTTTCTTTGAAAAAACGGGTATACCTAATTTTTACCTCAGTTTAATTATACAATGATAGTGTACTTTGCAGGGCTTGCAAGCTGTGTTTTAAACTCACTATTTTGTCTCATCTTTGAATATTTTGATTTCCTACTGAGATTTCATTCGGGGTCCATGTTTGATAAAATTTTAAAAATTATAGTTGTTGTTGTTGTTCTTCGCCTCCTTCTAATTCTTCTCCTTCTTCATGTTATATCTAGGTTTTTTTACCTGACTGCTAAGAAAGCACGAATGCCTGTGAGCAAGCAACCAGGGGACCAACGGCTTAAGGTCCTCTCCGGGGGACCTGGTAATGAGGATAAATGCCTTACCAAAGGGCACCAGCGCACCATTTGGCATGTTTGAGAATCGAACCTGGGTCACCGGAATCCGAAACTCCCGCTCTACCGACTGAGCTATCGCGCCTCCTTAAATCTTCTTCTTTCTTCTTCCTCTTCTTTTCTTGCTTCTTCTTCACCTTCTTTCTTTTTCATCTTCTCCTTCTTCCACCTATTCCTCCTCTTCTTCTTCTTTTATTTTTTTTCTTTTTCTCTTACTTCTTCTTCTAAGTTCTTCATCATCCTCTTCTCTTTCTTATTCTTATTATTATTCTTCTTCCATAACTGAAACCCCCTACGCCCAGCCTCGTCTGTAATTCAGTCGGAATCTCCGCTGAAAAACAAATCCCTTCCACGCGGCTGGGGAGCCGGTGAATCCCTGCGAGTTCCCGCTGCCTCGCCGAGCTTACCGCGTAGCATCGCGTAATTTGATTTGCACTCATTTTGGAGACTCAATATCCGCTCCTATTAAACAATCAAGATTTCATATGTACTTGTTGAGATAGAGAAATGGAGATAGAAGCAGAGAAACCGAATGAGACAGAAATGAGAAAAAAGAAGCTGAATAGAAAAGAGACATTTTTGACTGGATACATAATAGATTAATGTGAAAAGAGAAAAGGAGATATAGCTCAAGAGCAGAAGAGAGAGAGGGGGAGAAAGGGATGGGACAGAGGTATACAGATAGAGCATATTCAGAGAGAGCAAACAAATGAAAAAAGAGCACAAGAGTGCTATATATAATAGGAGATGGGGGAAAGGAGGGGTAGAAAATCGGTTATATTCACAAATATCCTGATATACAATGCATTACCATGCTATATTTGTGACGATCATCAGCCCCCAGCCCCCCCCCCCCCCCCATTCATTTATTGTTAAGGAATATAGAACTTTATCATATCCCTAGTTTTACCTTGAATTCTTTTATTTCAAAATCGTTGCTAAGGTTGTAACTGTAAAAAGTCGCCATACCTTCTTTATGCGTAGTTCCCCCCCCCCCCCCTCCTTAATTATTCATCGATTAATTCATCATTCAGCTAAGCTGTGTTTTATATTCTACCCTTTCTTTTTTTTTTGCTAAATCAAATATTTCCTTGCATCCATTAATTCTCCTGTAAATCATTGAATCCATGTGATATGCTAATTTATTTCCTTGGGGGCGCGTCGTGGTCGAGTGGTTCTGACTCTTGTGTTAAACAGAGGATCGTGGGTTCGAAATTTATCAACACTGTGCTGCACTCGACCCAGGGAAATTGGTACCCGGCTGGATTAATTCCTTGCATGCACTGAGAGTCGTTTATGGTAGCTCGAGCTAAAGTCGGGGTAATGATAGCAGGCAAAAAGCGCTATATAGGCCTATAAATCCAGCTACAATTAATATCATCGTTATTAACATGATAAAAGAAAATGTTGGCAGTGCGTTTTTTTCATACCATCCTCTTTGGTATTACACTAATAGACCTAGAATTATAAAACCCGAATACACAGTCTCTACAGATGAATAAAATAACATCTCATTTTCAGAATCAGTGCATTTTAGCCACACCCAATAAAATATATCGGCCGCGGAATAATTACCAATTATTTGGGATATCCTCCCTCTCTGCTTTTATCAACATAAATTGCAACACGATATATATGTCGTGATCTACTCATCTCCCCTCATATAGATTCTCCTTTCACAGCTTTGCTCCTTTCTACATTTTTACAAACGAAACGCCAGATATCGCGATGAAAATAGCCAGGGCTGGAAACGAACTCGCTCCATCACCTCGCGCTAATTGGATGTCATCTTCGGCGCATGTGTTTGAACGGGGCGATTTACTGCAACGCCCAACCTCTTTTAGGGATAAATCGGTCGTTTACTTGCAACGTGATCTGGTTGTGTCTGACTACATGGACGATGTCATCGTCGGATTATTACATCCCTTTAAACATCGCACCATCTTTTTTCAGTTTCCTAAGCACCGGGAGCACGGCAGACATGGGTAGCTAAACCATAAACAGACGTGTTCGGGGCAATCTTACATGTTTAAGTTAATGATTAGGATATAGGGCCATAAATAGAATTTCAAACCTAATAAATGTGTACGTAGATAGTATGGATTAACCTTTTTTCGTATACAGCCTTAAATAAAATTGATGAAGATACTATTTATGGCGTATTTTATTTTGTTCGAACGAAATAAATGGTCAAAGTCAACCAAGAATCTAGTATATTCTTTCCAATAATTTGTGTTTTCAATACCATTCATTACGGTAACACACAACACACGTATTCTTTAGTTCATCAGAATATTAACTAAGCCTTTTGAGAGCTAAGAGTGTAAGCTAAATCGAAATTTGAATTTTGGATCATATCCAAGTTTGTTCTTGAATGAAAAGAATTCGGGAAAGAAAATATTCGGCAGTAAGACCTACAACATATAATACATAGAGGGCGACAAACAAGCTTAATGGCGGAAACGAATATTACTCATCGCTTGGCGGATATCTTGGAGGAACTGATGTTTCTCAAAGATTATTACTTTAATAGGAATGTGAAAACTTACAGTGTCGTATATTTTTTTATAAAAGTGAAATAATGGTCCTAAAACATTCTAATGTTTGGAAATCTAACCTACACTTAAAGACTTGAGCGCAGATTTTAGTTGTCAGTTGTTTTTACTAGGTGATCTCAAATTGGCAACACTCCCGCAATAGCAATGAATAGGTTAAAATAAATTGCCATTATGAATATTAAATAGATTTGAATATAAAATCAATTCGAATTTCCGATGAGAATACGGAAGAAGAGTGTCTCACTGTTAATAGAGAAATTTTGAAAATTAACTTGAAAACCTAAGAATCATATGCAAAATAAAAACAAAGGTTCCTTGAAAACTTCATGACTTATACTAATGGGAAACTGGGTTTGCCCTAGGGGTCAAATGATGGCTAGCCCAGTGACCACGATATGACTCTCGCTGACATAATGAAGACATTAATTGCACGACGATTAGAACCGCAATCAAATAATACTAATAAAGCTACAAGTAAGTGTTCTTAGGGTGTCATAAGAATGGCTTAATGGAGAGGGGCGGGGCTGGCTAAAAATATCCCGGGCAATTATTGGGTAACTCTGATTCAGATGAAGCGATGGTATGACGATGTGTTGGTCATTGTTCCAATCACCTTTGTCGTATAAGTTTAGGTGTTTGAAAGAATGCATCCGCCGACTCAAGCTAGAAAGATCTCAGGAGTGTGTGCGTTCAAAGTGTGGAACATAATCATGATAATGCAAAATCAGTTCATCTTTACTTTACACCATCATGACCATTCCGAATAATGTTCGGGGATGTGAATAGCAGACTGTCGATTCTTTATTTGATATCTGGCCATCTTCTGAGTCCACTATGTGAACACAATTGAACACTTGCACTGTTTCCCTACCTTCCATTTTCCTATTCCTCTACGGCAATGATGTACAGATGGGGGGGGGGCTTGGGTCATGGAACCCCCCCCCCCCCAAAAAAAAAAAAAAAATTCACGACTAAGGAGAAAAAAAGGAAAGACAGAAAATAAAATGGAAAAGTATTAAAAAATAATATTTCTGCATATTATATTAATAACTATGACAAGGTTTGTTTTTTGTATCAAACAGGTCAAAAGTTTCGCTCGCTCGAAGCTGTTTTATGAATTTTCCCTGCAGGCCCCCTCAAAATCTTGGGTTCTCTGCGCTACTGATCTGCGGTCAAATGAGAGAAAGGGGAAGGGAGGTAAATTGCCATTTTGTCTATTGCCAACTCGTCCACTCACCACATGGCCTACCTTCATTTAATCTAATACCATTCCGTCCAACAACATTTTGTCTAACAACCATTTGGTCCAATCATCACTTCGTATAATCACCAGTCGACTATAACCACTTTCGTCTCTTAGCCAGTTGGTCTAATATTCGTTTCATTTTACCCAATTCACACATAGTCTGTTAATTAGATCAAATGGTATATGGACTGAATGGCTATTGGACCAACTGGTTATCAGACGAAATGGCAATTGGACCATGTGGATATTTGATTGATGGTAGACCAAATGATGGTATAGTTGGCAATTGGACCAAGTGAAAATAAATCGAGGTAGATAGATATAAAGGAGAGAAGGGGAGATGGGGAAAGCGAGAGAAAGGCGGAGGGAGGGACTGTGTTTACTGTTATCCTCTATGATGAAAGGATGTTAAAAGGTGTAAAAGAATATTAAGGATAGGACAGAGGAGATCAAAATGCAGCATTTGATATATGACAAAATCCGCTAAAGGAAATTAAGTAGTAACTTCAAAAGTGAAGGCATCCCCAGTGCTGCCTCCGACAGATGCACATAGATGACATAATTAACGACAGATCCCCTTCATTACATCCTCGTATAAAGAGAGAAATGAAACTGGCTCTAAAAATATTCCTCTTAGCTTGGCGATCACAAAGGGTCATTATCTCACCTGTTGGGATTAAGAGGTGTCACGGTCTCCCCCTTGTTTATCCCATCCCTTCACCTGTGCGACCGGTGGTAGAGCTAATCCCGCCCTTGTCCCTTTCAGTTTCAAGTTTAATCGCAGTCACATGAGATGATTTAACAGGGCGATGCTCTTTTACCTCAGTGATATGATGTATCCATTATCATGACTATATCTAGACACGAAATCGCCCCTGATCGATTCTGTCTCTACAAAATACAAAGATAAAAAAGGAATATGAGTTTTCCACTTAAGAACGCCTTAACCCCCCCCCCCCCTTCGCTCTTAAACAGATAATAAAAAAATAATGAATCAATTGATTGATGAGTTTTTGATGATGAAAATGCGAAATTACAGAAAAAGGAGTAAAATGGACAGTTCGTACTGGAATAATCTGGCAAATTTCTCGCGTTTTTTTCTGTGAGCTAGGTGTAATATTCTATCATTATTCAAACTACTCCCGTTCGATCACTTTTTACCTGATTTCGGAGTGACGGATCCGTTGTGACCAGTGACCACCATGGTTACCATCGACATTTTCAGAATTCGATTTCTTCACATAAAAAAAGCTGCATTGTTTAACGACACATTATTTTTCCTAATAGGGAATCTGAATTCTTAATATTTTATGTTCTGTAAAGAAATGAATTATTAATATAAAAAACGGAAACTTTGTGTCAAGAATTGGTATTAAAAGAAAAAACGGGTGGTCATGCACACGCACATTGCGTATGCATACACTGAGCCAACATAATTATTTGAGGAGGCCCTACATGAAGAATGGGGCAAAAATCACACGATTATTCGGAAAATAATTTCATAGTTCTGCCCATTTCATTTCCTTTTCTTTCTTTTTCTCCTTTCTGTTTCTTGGTGGTGAAAATTGTGTGGGTCCACGCCACCCCCCCCCCTCCCTCTGCTACTCTATGCCAGTGATGCACTAGAGACAACATCAAGATGCGACATCATTGGTGGCGGAAGCCAAAAAAGTTAGGGGGTCCACCTGAAATTTTGGGATGCACACAGGTAAAAAAATTTGACAAGCAAAAAAAAGGTAATCAACCAAAATTTTAGGAGGGACCACCAAATTTTTTTACAAGCAAAAAAAACCCCCAAAAGGGTCTCAAAAAATATTTAGGGGGGCCGTCCCCCACCTCAAATTTAGGGGAGACAGGCCTCCCCCCCCCCCCCTTCCGCCGCCTATGTGCGACATCCCCTTTACCTTTTCAACAATATAAATCTAATGAATCAATATCAACCAACGTGTCCTGTATAGCCTTTATTCGACACCACTCGTCATCCATGTTGCAAATTAACCCGGAAGTACTAATCGTTTCATATTTCCCGCGCAAATTGGTTCAGGTAATTACACTTCAAATAATGACACAGTGTGTGTGATTATCATGCATGCCATGCCCACGTTGTCACTCTTACGAACTTTGAATGAACTCATGGGTGATTAATGTCCGATAGGGTCACATGATTTAATTTGTAAGTCAATTATTTCCTTTATTTTATCAAATATGTATGAATGACTGTATAGGAAATAAACGAATAGAAAATGAATGGCGTCATTACGTAAGGTTCTATATAATTATGTCGTCATCATACCAAGTGGGATTTCGAAGGCATTTTGAATGATTATTTCAAACTATTTATCGCAACTTCAACAAAGAGTGGAGAAAAGTCATGAAAATATAAGCTTATATATAGGCCCAGCTTAAACCCAGCTTAACATTTCAGTCCTGGATACTTATAATGGTAATCAAATTGAATTTTGAAGGATGTACTATTCAAAGCATGCTCTATAGCATTTAACATTTTTAACCGAAATAATAATAATTGTTGTCATCTTTAATAGTCAATGTAGTTAGGTATCTCTAGTGTGCTAATATGTATACTGAAATTGTATAAATTTGTAGAAGAAACCAATATTTTATATGAGCTAATATACTGGATTTGAATAAATTTGTAGAAGAAACACATCTTTAGTTGATTCGTAATCCATTGGGATTCGGGAATCCCACTGGCCATGTGAGCCTGGGTGATTTCTTGTCTACTAGACCCCCTCCCCCAGAAATTTCCATGGCCAAGGAAAAATTGAAATACTGTATAAAATATTTGACAGGAAAAGGGAGGATAATTTTTCCATTATGATGTCAGAATCTATTCTAAAAATTGGTTTTTCATTATAAAAAGACCCTAAAAATCGATCACGATTATTGTTTTAGAATGCTCGCCCAATATGCCGTGTTTTGCCCCCACAAAATTTTTAGTTCGTTGCGCCACTATACAGGTACAGGTTCAGGTTATCCAGTTAAATCTGTTCAGTTGAATTCGTGTCAGGTTATAATCCTAAATATTTTTTTCTTTTGATGTGTGAAATTTCAAATATCTAGATCTATAGTTGGTCATATCACTATCTGCAGTCAATAAATATCATGAGTAGTGCAATCCCATCCGCTTGAACATGTTGGACTGAATAGGCCTTGTCTATATTCTTGACTTGTCGGTAGTGATTAACTGCGCGATGTAAAACAATCCGGAACTTCACCGAGCCTATGCCTATCGATGACCAAACTTGATTTGCATTACATCTCCTCTTCTAATCAAATCTATGCATTAAATTAACCCCATAGATATTGCCCAACGTTGCAGGAAAAATAGGTATGGGCACGCGACTCGCGCGTCTTTCGAGGGGGATGCTGCCTCGCTTCCATCGGGGGTCTGCACCGATCGTGCCGCGCTGGCAACCCGGCTCGGCATGGTGCGAAAAGCGCCCCCTTCCAGCTTCAATTATTCGCGGCGGGTTGTCACGGCCAAGTTGAATGCTAGGAATGGAGAATGGAATCTTTGGAGAGAAGACTGGGCGATTGAGCAACGGGTTGCTTGAACTTTTAGATGGTATTATGACGAATTGAATATTGATCATTTCATTCCCATTTAATACACATATATAAAATTAATATGAATTGATTTTTTTTTATAATTATGATTCGTTTGGCAACCAATCATATCAGTCGTATTGGTCACGTGTTTCTCCGTCAAAGGCAGGATTGCTGGTTGGTGTAAGATGATTGGTTGATTTGGAAGAAAATCTAATCCTGAACTTTCAAATCCTACGATAAAAAGTACAAACCGAAACACGATTAAAGTAATCGGTTTATTGCTGAAATTATGTCAGCGCAAAGTAAATGGTAATTATGAGCTAAATGGCAAATATAAATGTGCCATTCTTTACAATGTATTCATGTTATCGTTTGATTTAGATTATTTGTTGTAGGACAGCAATGGTTATTTAAACTAATTCTTTCAATATCTGTCATCTCTTTGATTCATTTAAAACGATACACAAAATATATGTTATAAGTGTTTCCTAAATCTATAAAAAAACATTTAACAAAAATTTAAAAAAAGGTTTCAGTGTGATTGGGTAGCTCGGCCCCAGACTTATTTTGGGAAATTTACCATGGAAACAAAATTATCAAGAAATAAAAGTTTCTTGTAAAGAAAAATCATGAGTTATTTCATGATGATGATAAAGATAATCATGATAATTATGCACTGTAAAAATGATGTGCTAATTTAGCACCTTCAGTGCTTGTATAGTGACTCACTGTGAGTGCCGATTTTCTTGTTCAAATTTAAACTAGAAAATCAGCACTCGTAGTGCAGTCACTATACAAGCACTGTGCTAAATTAGCATTTCATTTTTTACAGTGTGATAGTTAAGACCGCGATTCATGCTAATGACACTATTGAAATAAAGAAATTAGGCCTACTTTGGGATCAATGTGATGATGAGTCTGATGACGATGATGAGAATATCAAAGTTCTAAAATATTGCGCGCGTGTGTGTGCATGTGAGTGTGATGATTTACGTCTGGGATCGACCTTTGACCTCAAAATCCAACAGACATGGCCAGGGCTCGAACTTCGAACCTCTGCATCAGTTCGTAACCTCCCCCATTTGATTGCTGGCGCGCGCCATATCCCACAATTTTCCCTGAGTGGAGCACCTAAATCATGAAAATCAATCGAGTTTTATTTGTTGGAAAAGCAAGCAGCAAATTGTTGTCAAACATCCTACACATTGGAATCAGATGAAGATCTAGAGAATAGATGGAGGGAGTGTGAATTTTGGGGATGGATGGATGAATCATGGATGGGCGGACGGACGAATAGTTGGATGGATGGATGCATGGATGCATGAAGAAATAGTGATTACCGTTAAAATAAGGATTGTATCAATGAGATCATCTTGTTTACACGAAGTACAGCGATTCCACTGAAGGAAAATATTAGATACTCCCTCGCTACGTCCAATAGGCGGTATCAAAATGGTATGCAAAACTCAAATATAGCACACTCTTAAAATAGTTAGGCCAAAATTTACAACTTTTAACCAACCCTGGGCAACATACTGTCTACACAGCTATTGGTTAAAATCTGCCCAAATTGGGTAATAAAAACTAACAATTGGGTAATAAATTTGCTCGACTTGATTTTTTTTACCAACATACCAACAGTGAACGGTTGGTATCAACCCGGTATCTATATCGGAAACAACGGATAAGCGTTGAAACAACACCAGTTTAGAATCAAACCGATATTGCATTAACACTTATTGGTGTTGCTTTAATCTGGTGTTGGCCTAACGCCAAACCAGTGTTGTTTCAACACCTCTCTAGTGTTTTCAGAAATAGATACCAGGTTGGTGTTAACTTAACACCGGTGTTTTTTCAGTGTGTAATTCAAATGAAAATCCAACAGACACCGCATTCACGGACGGAGGTACATCTTAATTCCAGCACAGAACTTTTTTTCTTTTGTGAATTGAAGTTACAAATAAATTTATTGCAAGCAGGATGGAGGCACGCTTGATAATGGAGACAGAAGAGAAAGATAATGTGATAAAGACGCGTTCACTTTAGAATGCTTTAAGATTGGATTTCAGAGTCGATTTGGAGTCAAGCGGAGATGACAAGGGGTAACATCTGGGTTGGATATGATAGAAGATTCTTCAGTGACGTTTATATCTTCAATTGAGTTACAATGCTGATAGTAACGCAGTGGAAGAAGGTCTTATGTGTAGAGATTGGAGAATGGTTCTTCATGCTTGCCCTATATCCATGGTTTCATAAGGTATTCTCATAAGGATTGCTTTTAAAGGACTAATCGTAAATGAATTGAAACTGTAATGACGTTTCTTTACAAGCTATTACTTTTCACTTCTTTGTTTCATTTTTTTAATCGAAAGATAAAGGGCAATTTTATATTCATTAACACATTAAATTGAACAGGGATTACTTTGGCATTGTGTCTGTTGTTGGTATGCATACACACAGAGCATGCTCTAACCAATGTGAATGTATACAGAGTAGGGAACTATTAAATTTGTACCGCAGTTTAGGTAATGCTTTAATACTATTCATGCTTGAGTAATAACTAAGCAATATGCTTGAATTGGTGGAGATCCTAACGACACCATTTTAAATGTATATTTATGCATTTGTCAAGAATACCAGTGAAAAATAATGAAGGTCATAGTCTTGCAATTATTTTTACAAGTACATGATACTTTTTAACATTAGATAGAACATACTGTATAGCATGTTTGTTTGTTTTTTATACATACATGCTTTAATCTAAGTGCATGTCCTCAACAGATTTAGCAAGTTTTGGTAGTGAGGGAGTCGGACTTGCCTTAAGTTGATAAGAAGTTGGATGGAAAACATATCGTTTATTACAATAAGCCATCTTTTTTTTTCTTTGAATTAAAACGCATCTAGTACCAGATAAGAGCTTGGGCATCCCCAAGAAAACGTTTTAAAAAGTATTAAACATAAAGTTATCTTAGGAACTCTCTTTGATCGCCGAAGATGCTTTTCATTTTCTCTTTGACACAATAATCGTTGTGTCATAGTAGTGAGCAGAGCTGTAAGTTTTCTTGCCAAGAGATGGCGCTGTGTCCTAGATCGTCAGATACCAAGGTAGAGGCATGGTAGAGGAGTGTAATCTCATTTATACTTTTACGATTCCACTAACTGATGGCAAACATGCCAAGGCATTCAGAAGAGGAAGGGGTAAAGAGATAGAGTTAAAAAGGGATTGCGGGTAAAGGAGGAAGATAGCAAGAGAGAGAGAAGGGGGCCGGCAACATACGGAACTGGGGGCTTACCATTTTGCCTTTTTTTCAATTTTACAAATTATTTCCGTCAACCAAAGCTGAGATGTGTCTAAACCGATAATAAATCAAGTGAATTCTTTTAAATATGATTATAGAGATAACGGCCTGTGTAACGTTCAGCTAATTCGAAAAAGAAGTGGCCAATTTATTACCTTGTTTTTTGTGCTTGGTAGCTCAGACCAATCAAACCCAAATGTATGCCTGAACACGAAACATCACTGAATTTTCAATTTGGGTTACGTGTGCAATTAAATTGCTCAGCGATTGGCCTACTCTCTTAGAAATACCTCTCTTAGAAATACATTTCTCCAAATCTAAAGAACTGTTCATACACGGCATGATCTGCCGCGTGGAGCATGCGTGGGCAGGTAGGTCAATGCCCCGAGAAATCAAACCTTCTCTCATATTGAAGAAGTTTCCAGTTAAATTGGATTCTTGCCTGGTTCATTTCCACCATCTGACCATGTTCTCCTCCGTGGTTGATCCATGACTGAGATACACTCTTTTTAAACAGCGCCCTCTTCTTTACGTTGAAGAGTCGGTGAGAAAGTTCTCGACAGTGATCGGTATACAGATGAGTGGTTCTCGATCAAAATAAATCGAAACTACATAATGTCATTATTATATAGAGTCCAATATTTTTAGTTGAAGCCATAGGTGCGGTCCTTATTAATCCTACCTTTAAGTCAGTGAAAACCGAAACATTTACAATTTGAAAACGTCATTTGCTCGCTCACTAATTATTCCTTGAGAGGCTTTGTGATTTCGGCTTCGAGTAACGAGCTTACTGTCTACACGGTCAATGATTGTACATTCGTCACTGATGTATATATAAACTTTGGAGAAGCCCAGAGCCGAGACAGCAAGTATTCTCTGCGCTCTTGACATTGTCCTTCATTTTTTAGAAAGGTGATAATTAATGCCACACAATGATTTATTATAATCATTCCATGAAGAAGGTGTTTTGAAATTACGGTCGATTGTCATAAGTTCAGTTCAGTTCAGTTCAATTTATTTATTTTCTCAGCATTAAAAAAAATGATATATATATACAATATATATATATATATATATATATATATACAATATGTACAAGAATGACAAAATAGTATCAGAGAAAATTGGAAACTACAGAAAAGTTTCTAAAAACTTGTGAGTAGTATTTGCCAGTACATTGAATGACATTAATATTGAATAAAAAGAATAATAATATTTGGTGAGAAAATAGTACATGAGGTACAGGTTATACTTGATATTACTTTCATGACAAAGACATATCGAAATCTGTGATTTATTTTCTTTAAAAAAGTCTATTACTCAAAACTCCTTGCAGACATCAATTCATTTCATGGTTTTGAGGAAAATACATACAAAAGACAGTCAATACATTAAACAACAAAAATCGTATTTATTGAGGAAACAACAAAGAGTACAAAGAGTACATGCGTTTCAATAACAATTGGCCGCGATCCGGGGGCTGGGAACGATACCCCCACCCTCCCCCTCGATTTCAAATTATGTAAAGTAGCCTATTGAGAAGGGTAATTGCCCCCCCCCCCCCCGAAAAAATAATCGCATTTATGGACGAAACAGCGACGAGTAATTTCGTGTCAATAACAAAAAAATAGCGGCGATCCGGGGGCGGGGAACGAGACCCCTGCCTCCCCCTCGACTTTTTTTAATTAGCCTTTGGAAATGGATGAATTGCCCCCCCCCCCCATATCCCCAACCCTAAATGTACAACAACAAAAACCTCACGAAATCGACGCCTATAATAACAAATAATACATTTATGATTATTTTAAATGTAAATATTCCCCTTTTGTGATATGCATCTGCCAATGATGATATGGATCATACCCCCCCCCTCCCCGAGATATTGTTATAAGCCAAAACTCATGGTTATTTAGAATGAGACAGACAAAGAACATGAACACATGGCTTTGCGATTATGATCACATTAATTTCAAAAACTTTCAATTCAACAAACACATAAAGGGCTTCGTCACGCGGCGTGAGGTTAGAACTGCAGCTGCGATTCGGTTTTGGACAAAGCAATCGCGGCTGTCCTGGCGACAAATATCCTATAATTTGCGATAAAGTTCAACATACATCCAAAGCAGTTTTCCATGATGCACCTTGTCAGTGGTCTTTCACCGATAAATTTGTTCTGAGCCAATTAGAAGCAAGGATTTTAGTAGCTTATAACAAGATGTCATTGAAAATCACTGACTGAATGTTTCATGAAAATGCTCCCCTGCATTTTTGAGCAGTTGGAGGGGTAGGAATAGCATAACACACAAAAGGCGTCGTATGACAATCCACGATCCTTTGTTCTGGTTGTTGGAGCATTGGTCGACAACCAAAGGCTTATAACCCACAGGAATGCGAACAACAATAGAAATCGTGTTGACTTATGAAGACACGAAACAACATTGAAAGAGGATGATTGTGGGAGAGAGAGAAAAGACTGGAATTCGAACGGCACGCCATTGGCACACTTAACCATGCTTACTCGCGTGCACGGAGCGTGGGCGGGTAGATTTGAACTTGGGTTCTGTCTCGTGATTAGGTTTTGGTTGAGAAAAGAGGAATCGAAGAGGGGAAGGGTGGAAGAAGATTCAAATAAAAAAGAACCACTGAACCGAGAGAGCTTTGGAGAGGTTTGAAAAAGAGTTTGGAAAAGAATTAGACGATTACGTTAATTCCTGTTAATTGAGTGCTGGTATAGAAAAATAGGGAAAGTAAACGTGAGAGTCAGGGGTAAAAAAGTGAGTACGAAAAAGTAAACTAATAAAGATGCACCCACCAAGGTCAGCCTCGAGGACAATCATGTGGCATTGGCCTTGTCATTGAACTTATCCTTATGGGTTAGTCTCTGGCATCTGGTCCTTGACCTTGACAGTAGCAGTCTGCAGTCCTTGGCCAGTGGGAAAGGTCGACTCATCGGACATGCCGAACGAGCCCCGACGAGAAATAATTCAACAGTATAGAGGCAGGCACCAGGATATTTGACTCTCAGTGGCCTTAGCTTTATTCTGGTCCTGTCCTGAGGCTCTGAGGACAGTAGTCGTTGGACTTGGTCCGTTTTCCTTGGTCCCGGGGCCGGTCCGCAGACATAAGATTGGACTTTGCCTCGTCCTTGCCCTCGGAAATCTTAGACATTGGACATGCTGGAGATCTGAAGTTCTTGACCCTTGTTCCTTGGCCTTGACTTTTGTTCTAAAGCACACTTTAAAAATAGTGGGGGGTGCTTTTAAATTAGGACATGCCGACTGATAGACTTATGGAAATGATGTACGATATTTATGAAATAGTATTAGAAGATAGATCAATAGAATGAAGACAATGAATTGCAATTTTTAAAATGCTGAGGAACTGGCGACATCGGATAGCCCCTAACATACCAATAATAACCAATAACCGTTTATACTATATTTCATCTGGCCCCATTGTCGCCTAAAATCTGTACTGGCTCTATAGCCTAAATGATAACATTGTATGATCAATCTAATAAGAAACGACGATTTTTATTTTTATTAAATTTTTTTTTGTTAACCACATTTTTCAAATTGTCAAGGAAAATTCAATGAGATTTGTTGAACCGTTTGAACTGTTTCATAAGAAACAATATCAAATGAAGTTTTTGTCATGTTTGTGATATGTTCACGAAGTTCATGTTTCCTTTTCAGTGTATTTATTAGGTTTCCTCCTTAAACCTTGCCAGTGTAGGGAACAGAGAGTGAAGATTTGAAGGGGAATTTCACCCTGAAAAAAGAATTTCTTATAAAAGATCAGAAAAATATATTGCCGAAGGTTTGAGAAAATCCATCTAAGAATTAAAAATTTATTTCAATTCAAATCATTTGATTTGGACGTCACATAATGAGCAGCTTTGCTACATATCGTATGGAAAAAAAATCAATTCCATTTTCTAAAAAAATGAAATTAATTTTACTTCACCTTCAGTATATCAATACACAAATCATTTCACATCCTTTCCTAAAAAAGAGAAAAATAAATCCCCACGAACTTTGAAAAAATAATTTATTAATTTTATATGACATAACACAATGGGGCTTATGCTCTTTTATGACGTCAAAAATACAAAAATTATTGATAACTTTCTTTACCTCTAATGGATTTTCCTCAAAGATTCACCAATCCTCTTTATTATTTTTTTCTGCTGTTTTTACACCAAGGTTTTCTTAAGGGTAAATTTCCCCTTTAATGCCATTCATGAAGTTATTCACTATGTTTACTACGACGTCGAATTCAACCATTCAAAACCCTTTCGAATTATCAACGGAGATGTAAAATGTATCTATACTTCCATTTCAATTGAATAGGGTCTACCCTACAGAAAATACCCTGGCATAGTTGCTTCGACAACTTTATAGTGCCGAGTCATTGTAAATATTGCAAAACGTTGCCTTTCATCATCATTTTATTTCAGCTTAGTAATCTATTGAAATAATGGTCCGTTTCACGACAATCAAACTCAAATATCTTTCAATTGATAAACCATTTGTTAGAAAATCTGAAGTATTTACCCAAAGTGATCTCAGTGACCTCATCAAACGTTTTAAAAGCTTTTATTTTAAACCAAGAGGTGATAGCATTGTTTTAAATGAATTGTCTTTGTAATTATCATCTCATTGCATTTATTATCGCTTTGTTTTTTATGCAGAAACACAAAGTCATTTGACCTTCTCGCTATTAAGGTCGTACAATCTTCACCATTACCTTTCGTATTGAAGTTTTAAACTTACACCAATGAATCGTAATCATTTAGAAATCCAATAAATAATAATGTTTTTTTTTTAATCGTAGGCAATGACAAATTAATAGGGATTAATGGTGGTTAGATTTGAAATTGATTTTTTTTTTTAAATTGATAACAATTTACAAAAAAATGAAGTTGTATTAAGGGGATATAGGGTTTGTCGTTATTGTTTACTGCTGGTGCTTTATTTGAGCTACGTTGTTTTTACATACACAGCAAAAACTGTGGTGTTAACCGGTGTACATAGAGGACCACACAAGTTATTTTACACCGGTGTTAAACTGGTGGTGTTAGTTTTACACCTATTGGTGTTATTACAACACCTTTTGTTGTTACATGTACACTCTTTGGTGTTATGTTTAATTAAGGGTTTAATTTTAGCACCTCAGGGTGTGGTCCTCTATTAACACCAATTGGTGTCAGTTTTAACACCACAGTTTTTAAAAATAAACACAATCATAATTCTAAAACAAAGATAAGGTCGGTCATGGTAACACTGAATACTACTATAGTTGTTTATAATTTCCAGTGTGGGAAACGTAAACAGAGAATTAGAAACCAGAAGAAATTATTTCATTTTTGGGGACACGATCTTTCCCTTATCATGTTATACTCCCAGGTGTCAGAAAGAAAACAATGTTTTCACACTAACATCACTGAATACCTTGTTTTTCGATGAAATGATATCAATTTATATTTGATTCTATCATTGCAGAAAATAATCAATAAATTGCGAATTAATGCGGTGCGATGAAACAAGCTTTTTATATCAACCAGTTTATCGTATTTATTCAATCCGATATTGTACCTAAACACATCAACAGCTAATATTTAATTTGAAAAATATAATACCAAAAAAAAGGAAGAAATGGTAATAATGATGCCGATCTGTAATAACATATATTATGAGTAATAAAGAGATAAGAAAAATAATGATAAATACCTACATTATACATGTTATAAAATAGAAATTATATATATTGAAAAATTATAATTGATATATACATTATCATTAATATTAATAATTATCATCATTAAAATGACCAATATGAAAATAACAATAATTACAATGATGATAAAAACAAAGCTGCAGATGATGATATTAGCACGTATCGCCTGAGATATACGACATAAAATATAACTAATTAACCCTGGATGATAACTATATAAAACATTCACGTTCTTTCGAGAATTATGATAATATTTGTTCTTCCCGTAATTGAATTTTAGAGAAAAAATGTTTTTATAATCGGTTTTCAGCAAGCTTGCTACATTTGTTTGCATGTTCGCTAGTGCTAACAAATAAAAAGCACTTCGGATTTCTCTCGAAATCCGGTGTCACTGCCAAAACTCAAGAGTACTTGTTGAAAGTCTATTTTGATTCGGGCTTATGTGGACTCTTAGCCGACGCCCACGTCGTCACAGAAAACCCCTAATTTTCAATTTTCCAGCTGAATTGTCCATCCACCATTCCTACCGAGCAGGTAACATAGCTGTCCCGTTCAATTGAATTTATTCTTCATCAGTATTATAGCGACGTGTTAGGATATCCTTTAACTGGGTCTAACAGCTACCCTGCGAGATCTATTACGGTTAGAAACGGGTGATACCCGCACAGAAGGTCTCTCAAGACAGCAGAATCGTCCGATTTCGATGATACTTCATCCCTTATTTATATCGAATCCTCGTCGAATCAAGATGTTTGTTCTCCCCGCACCGCACCTGTAATGTAATTTACAAAAGGGGGTTGCCGAGGTTTACGGATAGGGCGTGGGCGAGCTAGACAAGGGGTCTCTTACAGCCCTCTAGATCTGGTCTGGAAGGGGTGTGGGCGGGTGGGTGGATTGTTTTGGGAGGTAATAAAGCTTTCGTTACCCAAAAAAAGTTTTGGAATAAAGTTAGTGGTTGGGTATCGACAAACCACTTGTCGGGCATTGACCTGAAAAAAATATCCTCCCTTTCTTTCTCAACTTTAAATATATATATACATGCTTACAACCTATTTTTTTAAATTACTTTGCGTGAAAAATGTAGGTAAATCTTTCTAATGGACTATCAAACGTGAATTAATAGTTATTATGCATCTAAACCGGAATCCTTAACATGCTAAACATGAGGAAAGGTAATAATAATAATAAGTATACTTGCTTATATAGTGCTTAATACTTACTCTGTCAGAAGTCTCTAAGCGCTCTACAGTATTATGCAGCATAATTACCCTGGCTTTAGCAGTGCAGCTGTTACGCGCGCTGCGTTTCAAAGAATAAATTCCTGCCAGGTACCCATTTACCTCACCTGGGTTGAGTGCAGCACATTGTGGATCAATTTCTTGCTGAAGGAAATTACGCCCTGGCTGAGATTCGAATCCACGACCCTCTGTTTCAAAGTCCGGAGACTAATCCACTGTGCCACAACGCTCCACGTTGTCTTGTCCAAAAGTTGGCAGTCTGCATTGACTGAAACCTCAAATTACCAAAAGGGTTGGAGAGTATGAATAATGTGAGAATATGAACATCATCAATGTTCATTTCATGAATAATCATCCTGTCTCATCTGCTTTAATGCAATAATGACCTCATTTTTGGCAACAGCGTCTCTTAACAACTTGGCAAGAGTTGAGATTGTTACAAAAACAAAATAGAAGAATAGATGATCGAGTCACCAGATATACATTACATGTAGCCGCCCTAAAGCTCCACTGAAATTGGCCAATACGATGAGAAAAGCCAAAAATTTTCTCTAGAGACCGGGATACCCAACCGAACAGCAACACACTCACACATCCCACATACACACACCCACAGACGCAATTCTTTATGCACTTTGAGCAACACACACAAAGTTTACAATAGAAATCGAGGACATATTTTTTTATTCAGAAATGACCTTAATTGCACGACCAATGGTTTTTGAAGTTTAGTAATCTATTCAAAACCGAAAATCATTTGAAGATTTAAGATTGATTGAGAATCGAGGGGTTTAAAAGTGTACCCCCAAAATGAAATGCAATAAGTTAATAGACCATTTCGTAGTTACTTCATGGGCAATTTCGGTCAAATGACCTTTTATTTATTTCATTCAGCTTTTAAAGCAAGATATGTAAGCATGCCTTAAATAGCAGGATGAAGAAATTGAATAGACCAAATGACTAGAAATAACTCCATGGCTTCGAACCCAAGCTCTCAGTAGTCGGCAGATTGAGGACGTCCTCGGTGTGTTGTGTGTGTCTGTGTCGACGTACTCGGTTGTCAATGTGTGGGATTATTGTTTGATAAGATTTAATTCGCTTGTTTCAAAAGAACTACGACTTTTTGGGGGGAGTGTTCATCACAGTAACATACAAACATGAGAATGAGCGCATTCATTCTGGGCATAGTTCCACCAACGTCTCCCTACGCAATACACGCTATAAATAGGTGTATGTGACAATAATTTATTGTGTGTTTGAAAGAAATATATTTCTATTTGTTTACTACCTGGGGCATAATTCGCATACCTTAAAGGATGTTAACGGATTTATAATCACACTCAGGGCGCCCACCCTGTATCTAAAACAGAAATGCAACCATTGTCTTTTGTTTTTGTTTTTGCTTTTTATATGTTCGTTTAATTATTCCTCATATGTCAGGAATCAAAGTTATGCCGTCTTCCATACATAATCCCGCCTCTTCGATTGCTATTTCCGTTTGCCATCGAGTCGAAACGGAGCTTTTCACAATTCAGATATGTATTCAATTGTCTCGGCTGGCTTCCAACTGATGCTTTTGTCATGAAAAAGTGATAGGAATGTAGATAGTTGCGAGTATTGTTCAGGCATTCAGGAGGCGTTCTTATTTTTGAATGGAAAATAGAACAATATCCCTGTGGTACCATAGGGATTAGAAATATCATTCAGTTTGTACGACATTAGTACATTCACAAATCTATCCAAGGATCAAGACTTCGACTTAGGTCCACAACAGGGCTCCGTCTAAAAAAGAGTTACAATTGATCCGATCAATCACAACTATGGATGGCCAGCACCGTCAACATCTAAAATGCAAATTTTTGCAAAATATTTTATAGACTTGTTCGTACATTCGTCCTTCTCTCGAAGATTCAGTGTGATTCTCTTTGTTTATTATGATATTGTGCAAATTATTGTGGAAAAAAAATTATGGTATGGATGGCTTTCCATACAGTTTATATTGATTGGATCAATCCTAACTCTTTGTAGGACGAGGCCCTGATATATATGCAGGTTTTCACGGATTGCAACAAAATTGAAAAATAAATAGTAACTACCGCGATCTGCCAAATGACTAGGAAGTCTTATCATAAGTGCATTTCCATAAATCAGTCAGCCTGTTCATGCCTTCTGTACACCTGGGGAGCGTTTCATCAACATATTTGTCCGACAAGTTGTCAGATCTGACATCTTTCCTTGATTTTGATTGGCTGATAGGCAATGTTACTATGGTAACTGTCGGATAAAATGGCACTGTAGGATAAAACGTCTGACATGTCCTTTTATGACACGCTCCCATACCAACGATTTCCTTGATTTTTCTGTACTTCCCTCCCAAACCGACCTGGTCTTGATGACTTTGAAAGCGTTACGGTTTCTATCCCTCTGTATTAAGTAGAACACTAAGACTTGTAAGACGAACATTTTTTTCGGGAAAGTCCCACACCACATATCCATGACAAAGAGGGTGGAACGTTCATACTTAATGAAATCCGTGACTTAACATAACAACTCTGTCATATTCTTTATAGGAATAACTAAACTACAATGTATCTATTGAATTATAGCCATTCCTCGAGGCGTATTAGTCTAATGTGAATACCCTTGGGGTACGTCCATTGTTGCTGGCACAAACGCCATATGAGAAATGCATATTGTAAGAAAACAAATGATAATTCAATCATATCCTCTTCACTCTCACAAGCTTTATATCTACCACAGTATAAGACATGTAGACAAATGTAGATGGAAAGCCTTGAACACAAATCATTGGTAAAGACAAGAAACCTAGCAGCAATTCTTTTTTTTTCCAATTGCCATATTACAAACGCAATTGAAATGTTTTGCAGTTCCTCATATGAATTCCTCGTGGAAACGGTTACATGTTGCCATTGTATATGTCTGATTAAATGTAAACCTCTTTTGATGTCATAATAATAGCAGGGCCCGCTGGTAGAACAGTTTTCAAAACTGAAGTGGCCTCCCCGGGTAAATATACCTATATTATTATTATTATTATCATTATATCATGATGCTGATTTTTACCTCATTGTGAAAGCATGTATGCTTGTAAGCTAGCAACCAGAGGACCAAAGACTTAACGTCCTCTCCAAAGAACCAGGTAGTGAGGATACATGCCTTACCATTTTGGAGCTAGCGCACCAAATGGGAATCGCATCAGGGTCACCGTATTGCGAAACCACTGCTCTGCCGATGAACAATCACGCTTTCTTGATAAGATAGTAACATGTAGAGATAAATTCTATCCTGGCATCCTTGCAGGAGAGCATTTCATGAAAGGACTTGTAAGAGGTTTTATCCGACAAGTCCTGTTTTATCCGACAGTTACCATTGTCTTTCAGCCAATCAAAATCAAGGAAAGTTGTCAGATATCGGACAAAAATGTTGATGAAACGCTCTCCTGGACTCGTGTCAAGGAACCTGCTGACAGCGAAATGACAGGTGTGCGGTTAGAACGATGAATCGTGAAAACGTGCACCAAGTGCGAGCCGTGTTCTGCGCGACCTGAAAAGTACACAGGAGCGCGAAAACAAAGTTTTCCCGGAGCCCTAATATTTGGTGTAATTAATCACCGGTGTCGTCTGTACACTTTTTTTTGAAAGCGTGCCAGACGGATGGGTTTTCATTTCATACCGGGTTTTGACCGTGGACATGCACGCTGCACGTTTTCTCCACTGTCAGTATCGATTCCCTGATCCTCGTATCCATGAATTTGTGTAGGAACCGTAATTTGGACTACCTAATCAATCACTACAGGACCTGGATCCGGTGAAAGTAGTTCTCGATCTTCCTTGGAATATTCGGAATTACCTCCGATGCCTGTTGCAGTGGATTCATGCTGTACACGATAGCGATAGAAGGTGAGTGTCTCCATGGGAGCTCAACTTTTGACAGTTTGTTTGCCCTTGTTCATTATTACGTTTCATATGTATGAATGCCATCACGATTCTTTATGGACCAAAGGTTTTTATGAATATATTCGAGGGTATATTGAATGTACAGTTGCAGCTAAACACGTAACCACGAAATGAAATCGCCATGCGAGTGCTGTGAAATAGAACTGTCATTATAAATGTTTGCCTATGTTGAAAGTGTTATTGACCTACAACTTACGATATCTAATCATTTTAGATTGAAGCCTCAAGCATGAAAACCTAAAAAATGATTTTGTGAGCTTCGTTCATTACAGTCTATCATATAAATATCAGTGAAAATTTGGGTCATATATTACTTAATGTGACATAAATCAGACAAGTTTTACTATAGGCCTGAGCAAAGCGCCACAATATTTTTAATATCAGTAAGTCTAATAGAAAGAAGACTTCGAAAGTAAAACAAAATAAACGAGACATATGTCCCGCTGTCAAAATGAGAAGCCCATCTACAGTATTTTCTATATTCCAATTGTCATTTCGAATGTATGTTGTTTCGTGCTTATATGAATATATTAATAAAATTCTAAATATCACAGCATTATTAAGAAAAAATTCTAGAAAATATTGATAAACCCTTATTCATGATATATATGTCAAATATTCCATGCGTCAAGACTCTACCTTTAAATTAGCCTGTATTTTCAGGAATATAAAGGACTTATACACTTTTCCTTTTTTGCCAACTTTAATTTCAATCTTTATTCTGCAGTTATTTTGCTTTAGTGCAATACTTTTTTCTGTATTTTCAGGAATATAAAGGACTTATACTCTTCCTTTTTTGCCAACTTTAATTTCAATCTTCATTCTGCAGTTATTTGTTACTGAAGGCAAACGTACACATAAAAAGACGATTCCCTTTAAATCTATGAAACCAAATCTTAACATTTCCCCCTTGTCATTGTGATATATAATCAGAATTATTCAACATGTTTGAAACCAGATTTGTTGTCAGTAGCTAATGTTTCCTGGTTTTAAGTGCGGTTTGATTTTAGACCCCTTTTGAAGTGGGGTTGGGTTCAGAGAGGGTTTCCCCATGCACCCCCTACCGGTCAAACCTGAATCCACCACTTGGCTACAGGATTGACCAGGTGTCTCCTGGTAAAATAGTGGTGACCACTGGTATACCAGATGAAACTCTGGTCAAATTCAAACGCAACGCGAAGAGCCTGAAAAGGGTGACAATTCGACGACTACCCTGGGTAAAGTTACATAATAATAAATGTGGCAGAGATAACCATCCATTTTTATGTTGTAATGAGCGAGTTTTAAGGTTCTTGTGAGATTTATGGCGTGCAAGACGTATTATTTTGAGCATATCTAATCTCTCCTCTCACGCCCACACTTCATCCGAAGTGCAGCAGAACGCAATTGATGGTATCCGTTTTCCTGCTTTCGCTTTACACGCACCAGCTTTTGAGTTAATAGCCCATTTCTATATCTACATTCAGTAGGTTTTTAAATAAGGAAGCCTTTTTGGTGTAATCATCAAGTCTCGCGGGGCAGTTTTGAAATGTTTTCTTTATTTATGATGATGATGCTGGTGGCGATGTTGCTAAAACTTCGATTACGATGGGTGATCATGATGATGTTGAAGATGACGATGGTGACTGTGGTGATTATGATGATGATGATTACGGCGATGATGACGACGATGATTATTATAACGATGATCATGATGTTGATCGTGGTGGTTGTGATGATGGCTGTGATGTTGTTGGTGATGATCATGATGTTGATCGTGGTGGTTGTGATGATGGCTGTGATGTTGTTGGTGATGATCATGATGTTGATCGTGGTGGTTGTGATGATGGCTGTGATGTTGTTGGTGATGATCATGATGTTGATCGTGGTGGTTGTGATGATGGCTGTGATGTTGTTGGTGATGATCATGATGTTGATCGTGGTGGTTGTGATGATGGCTGTGATGTTGTTGGTGATGATCATGATGTTGATCGTGGTGGTTGTGATGATGGCTGTGATGTTGTTGGTGATGATCATGATGTTGATGTGGTGTTGTGATAATGGCTGTGATGTTGTTGGTGATGATCATGATGTTGATCGTGGTGGTTGTGATGATGGCTGTGATGTTGTTGGTGATGATCATGATGTTGATCGTGGTGGTTGTGATGATGGCTGTGATGTTGTTGGTGATGATCATGATGTTGATCGTGGTGGTTGTGATGATGGCTGTGATGTTGTTGGTGATGATCATGATGTTTATCGTGGTGTTGGTGATTATGGTTATAGTCGTGGCGGTGATAGTGGTGGCGGTGTTGGTGTTCACAATAATGTAGAAATAACATATTTATTCCCCAAAGATTGAAGTTTGGCTTAAATTCGTAGTTATGTGAGGTGACCAATGGTCATAGAACCTAACTGGTATTCTGAGTCTTGAATTATATAATTCGCATTGGTACATTTCCATCGTACATGTTGCAGGAAAAAATCAGATCATGTGCACTTTGAGTATTACGTTGTTCAATGGGTGCAATAGTATCGTTTGAAGTAAATTACCTAAATTCTATCACATGTGTATCTTTACCTAATATCACTGTGACTCAGTAAATGTCCTTGGGATCATACGCAATAGCAACTGTGGTTTTAACGAAGAGGGCCATAACAGGTAACATTATAATGGAACGAGATGAAAGCAATTTTTAGAACATCGTGCCTGAAGGTATAAAGAAAAATACTAAGTTAGTTGAAATGGAGATCTCAAAAGTTTCCACTACTTCGAGTGAGGGTACTGCAGTAACCAGTATACGATTACTATCACGAACACTTCTGACATGCTCTGCTACTTCTGACAGTACTTTTCCTGCTGCTGCTGCTGCTCCGACTTCCACTACTGCCGCTGCTGATTTTGCTGGTATTGGTTCGTGTCTGCTCTCTTGTGAAGAAGCTAAATTGGTATGCATAGGCATACAATAACCCTAACAGTGTATAAACCATCATGTCACCATGTAGGTAACCGTTTTTCGTCTAAGCCACTTGTGAAATGAAATGCAATTTCGTGTGGTTTTATGAAGATCTTCGTGGAATAAAGGACTAATAAATGCTTTAAAAGCCGGTATAAATGACATACACGCTCAAGTATTAGAGGGTTATTCGGCATTTATCCCATTTATGATTAGTGCCTCGTGGATTAGCCATCTATCAATTGAATTGATGGATGTAACATCGATGATGGTCGTTTATAAGTATCAAAATCCTTAGAAAAGGCCCTTTACAAGGTTTGATGCGATTACAGGCTTCTAAATATCATATTTCGCAATCATAGACAGGCGATGGGACAGAATTAACTTATAAGGGTAGTCCTAATTGCAACGTGGAAAAGCGAGTGATGTAATGTTGAGGTGTCACAGTTGCTTGTCGGGATCATTGTCATGGTTACTATTCAGAATTACATAGTTTGTCTGTTTTATCTCAAGAAAATAATCGTGCAATATGTCTGAAGACTCATGTTGGTTATTTTTGTATCTAGTAGAAATTCTCATTTACTTGCGAGTTCAACATGGGGTAATTTTTAGTGTTTTAGTGCGTGGTTGTGGGTGAGCGGGTTCTGTGTAAGAGTGTGTGTGGTGGTGGGTGTGCGTGCGTGCGTGTGAGACTGTCGGTGTAGGTCGTGGCGTGTGATCAAATGAATGAAAGAGAGCGCCGGGTGCGACACAAAGAAAATATCATCTTCGCTCTTGCAGTATACAATTTCTTTTTCGCTTTTAGTGAAACAATGGATTTCCATGAATTCACTTGAAGTCGAGTCGACAGGTCGATGTATTTTTGGACATTGTGAGAAGATGACTCTGATCATATCACAATATCACCACCTGGCATACTTAATGATGACAGTAGCAAAGTGCAGTATTTTGCCACTGGGTGTCCATCAAATAGCGATTGTTATTCAAAATTACCACATGTAAATATTTCCTATTTTCACTTAGGAATTCAATCTAAATAGTTTCCCCAAGGCTAGACCGGTAGACCATTGTGTGAATAACAGTTCCAGGTCATTGGTAAATCAAAAACATAATAATTTGTTGGCCGAAGAAGAAAGAAAATATGCATTCCTTTTCCACCACCATTTTTTCATACCAAACAATTGTTTTGTTGGTATTTTAATTTGTTTCACCACGACCCTTTTTATTCAAAAAATGATGAGGAAAGTCTCATCTAAAACGTCTTTTAAAGCATTTTTTGAGGATTGTGTACAAACTCGTGATAACGTTCAAAGATAAGTCCAAAAAAAAATCACATGATGGCGAACATGAGTGCGCCAGTTTTGACATCTGATAATCTTGACATTAACAGGAGTATATTTGTAAAACAGAGGGTACAGACCTTTAGGCATTTATATATTATGCTTTATCCTGGTTTTTACCTCGGGTTGCCAACTCCGTCTAAGGTTTAATCGTAAATACATCCATAGCAGTTCATGTATACCAGTGATCATGTTGATAGTGATTACCAGCATGACCAGGGAGAGGTTAATGACAGGACTTCGGATGGTTTGTCATATCCGACAACTTATCGGACAAAATAATGATGAAATGCTATCCATACGCATATCAATTCTGTTCATTATTGACACACATCACTTTTTTCTTATGCCGTTTGTAAACAGTCGCGAGTGACTCTTTATTTCACTCTCGTGGCCTAGATGGAGATTATAAAGTATGAATGGAATAAAACGAAATGTTGATAAGTTTTTTTAGGGGAAAAATTACTGATGGTTAACATATTGATGTTCTGCCTTTAAGGTTTACCGAAGGTGTTGACAATCTGAGATGATAATATGATGTAGGTAAACATTGTATTGATGTTCTGCTTTTATGGTCTACCGAAGGTGCTGGCAATCTAAGATGATGATGTATGGAAACACAAAGATATGACATTCCAGGTAGGTTAGGACACCTGTTTGAATAACTACCGTTTGTTTTATCTCTTGCTAGATCATTCACCGTGTCTACAGCAGGCAGCGCTAAAGATGTTCTTACGTAAATACTCTTGTATGTTCAATAGGTCACAACTGAGGACATAGGCGGCGAATTCGTGGGATTTTTGGTCCATCGAGGAGGGGGGAGGCGAGACAACCCCTCCTATATATGCTCAAATATATGACTTTTTTTAATTAAGAGGGGAAACCACCCCTCCCCCTCCGCCATCGCCGCAAATAAGGGCACCTTGTTCAGAAACCAATGTTACCATCATTGGCCTAGGTGATACTGATTCAGCAAGTTCAGTGGAATCCTTCTCAACATTACCGCTGTTGAACCAATGCATTATGATGAATGGACCAAGCAAGACGTCAGGTCAATGAGCAATATTATTGATGAATTTTTGTCTTCCAGATTACTGTACTTTGAAACCATGTTTTAATATACACCTTGGAAAACCTTGTAGGTATCGAAAGACCAATGAACCATGTAGAGGATCTTTCACTTTCTAGCAATTTTCCTTTACTTACGTGATTTTGATGGCAACTATTAAATGTCTAATTTTCATCATTCATAGAGAACCGTGCTTGTTCTAGAACACCGAAAACCATCAGAAAAGTCCAAACAAGAATTTTGATTTTGGTTCTTCACCTCACACGTTTTCTCACTTGTTGCAAGCTGACTTCTCATCGTTTGTTGAGGACACAGGAACCTCAACTTGCAGGTGATATAAAAACTAATATATGGATGTATGTAGTATGAAGCTAAAATTGGAAAAATGCCGTGATTTGCTGACGTGACTAAAACTCAGAGCCTAGAAAATAATCCCCCTATTGATAAATGATTTCCCTCTTTTCAGCAAACATTGATGACATGGTCTGTCTGCTGTCAACGTCAAACTTTATTCTTAGAGAAAGGGGGCATATTTTGGTCATTATCAAATCAAGCAAGCATGCAGCCTTTCCAAAATGTACCATTCATGAATATTCATGATGAATCATTTATAGTCCTACCAACCGGACAAACGTTCAATTAGACAAGAAACATTTTGGCTATCTTTTCCAGAAGCAACCCCCAAAGAATATGAAATTTTGGTTTTGGTTTTGAATGACAGTAGAATGTTACTCACTAAGTCACTGTCATTGAAGTGTATGGTTTGACGTCACACTATCAGATGCCCATTTAGCGCTGTCGTTCAGAATTACAAGTTGCTTTCCTAAGCCATGCTGTTCTGACAGTAATTTGAATCGCCACGTGGTTTGGGGTCAGCTGATTGGATAACGCCCCGACTCACGTGATATAGGCGGGTCCTAAACCGCAGGCATTTCCATCAAGAAGGCCATTCGTCATAAATTTGAGAAAGGGGAGAGAGTTTCTCTGGTAGGTATCGACTATCATGCTGACTACCTGGCTTGGGGTCAGTGCAGAGGGCGCCAAATGCCCACACCCACATCCGGTAGCGGTACTTGGGCATGGTTGTTGTGGCATAGAAGGACATCATGTTGGCTAACTCACATGCGAGATTGCAGGATCAATGCTGGGGAGTGAAATTTTAATTCAGTCTGTTGAATGATAAACATCGATATAAATTCATTTTCTAAAAGATAGATATTGGTGTGTTTGATCTCGGTAGTGGTGCCCGGGAATCGCAGGTCGGACGAGGTGGTCATCGTCTAGAGATACCTAAAATGACATTGGGGCAAAATTCCTCGATATGGCAGTAATAATTGGACTGGCATGACGATTTCAAACCATTTGATTCATCCATTTTCGAAAAGATAGATATTGTGTGTTTATCCGAACTCTACCGTCATGACTAGGGTACCTTGATAATCTGTCCAAGGTCAGATCAGGTGCTTGTCCTCTTGGGAGGCCAACCGCCATGATGAGAGCCAAACTCCAACATGGCCAATTATAAGTGAACTTACCTTAATTGTTGATGAATTATGAATCACTATGTAATAGTTATAACTATTATGTCTTCCAATCAGATCATTCTAATTAAGGAAGTGATCAGGTTTAATGACTTTTTAGCTAAATCAACTACGTGCCTTTTCATTCATATATCATAACCATTTACTAGTACATATCGCATCGCTGTCAACGTTCTGATAAATCTATAGGATTCGTCAAAAAGTCATAATTTAGATCAACAAGAAATACTTTTTTGATTTATATCATTCTCTTTTTCGCGAATGTGTACATAAATAATACATCACGTGCACGTAAGTCACGTGCACAGAGTCAACTGTGTGGGTGGGAATATTATTGAGTGTGTGAGTACGATGGTGTCTTTTTGGCATGATTTTGACACAGTATCATGACTCTATTTCTCTATTTTCATCAAATTTCATCGATTGCCAATAGTGTATGTGCCTTTTCAGTGATTTTTAAAAAGATTCTATTGAAGTATCATTACTATTCCACACTATTTTATATCACCTGCGAGTTGAGGTTTCTGTGTCCTTAGCAAACAATGAGTAGTCAGCTTGCAACCAGTGAGAAAACATGAGGGGTGAAAAACCCAAAATCAAAATTCTTGTTTGGACTGTACTATTCCTTTTCTAAGTACTCCTCACTTAAAAAGATAAAAATGTCCAGGGCTGTGAAACGTTTTTTTTAAGTGGGGGACTGAGCCGAAATTGGGGAGGGAGGTGACCATTTAAAAATCATAATCAGATGGTCGTTTCTATACGTTTTTGTACACAGTTTTGGAAAAAAACTGCGGGGCCCCCGCACCCCCCCCCCCCCCCCCCCCCCCCCGTTTCCACGGCTTCTGTTATTGTCTATACGTAATTACGAATGCGTAGTTATGGTTTGTGGGTGGGACTAAGCATGATTGCTAATGCTCCACGTACTGGCTGGCAAATTCAGGCATTTTGTTAATTCTCATTAAAATATATTGCGACGATCGTGAGTTTAGGACACCGTCTTAAGCAGCTGGTGGGGTAGGCTGGGGTTTTCCCTTAAATTTTCGCAAAATTATCCCCTAGATTGTGCTCCAGATCCCTCAACTTGGAATGTAAAGATACAACATAATATATAAAAAGACGCCTATAAATTAAAGTCTGTCGCTTCGCTCCCTTTCTTTTATAATATATCTTGAAATAATTGTATGCAATTACCCACTCCTACCCCCCCCCCCACTCTTCACAAACAAAAATGCTGCATAAAATTACTCCTGCTTTAAAGATGGCCATTTTGTCTCGTGTGTATTGTTGTTTGAACATATACATTATTCCTTGCTTGATACACGAGCATGTAGTAAAAGGGACATTGATTATTTCTGATTGCCGTTGCATGATTTGAGTGAAACGCATCCAAACAATCAAAGGTGTTATTTTGAACGATGAGAATACTCAATTACTTGTAAATCAAGCAATATGTAAACTGTCTATGACATACTGAATAAATCAGTTAACACTCCTATACACTGTGGTATTTATAATCATTAATTTTATTTATTTATCTAAAAATAGATATCCATATCAACCTTCCCTCGTTATAGAGATAAAACATACGCTAAAAATGGTTCGGTAAAGTACTCGTTATCAGTTTTTGTTGACTCTTTATTCTTTTCTTGTCACTATTTTTAGCTCGATATATTGATTAAAAATCTACGGAATTCCGAATGGCATTCCATCTCATCATTCGTGCAATTTCGTAGGCGTGAGATCATCACGGAACCGTTCATGATCGAAAATATTACCGGTGTGTTGGCTCAGTTGGTAGAGCGTCCGTCTCACAACCGGGAGGTCGGGGGTTCAAATCCGGCCGCGACAGACCAAAAGATGTTAAAAGATGGGAGTTGCTGCTACCCTCTTTGGCGTTCAACGATCAAAGGGATAGAGCCTCGTCGATCTGGCGCTGCACAGCGGCTGCCTGGTCCACGATCGATTGGGCAAAACAAATTTTCGGAATATTTCAGTTCTGATGTCTATTTCAAACAATATAATATGGATTACGGATTAATTGGACGATTGAAGCGGAGCAAAAATATGTTTACATGTCGCCTCACCTTCACGTATGATTCAGTGGAGGGTCCATGTCTCGCCTAAACACCACATCCTTGGAAGGGCTGGCGGTCTTACGATTTGAGATGACGAATGTTTTCTTTCATTTCTTTCATTCATAATTAGAATTATCCTTTTTATTTGTTGCAACATTGCTATATCATTCAAACAAATCAAGAAAGTGAGTTCTTTAACTTTGTTGTACAGTTCTGGTTTATAATATTAATAATACCTGTTTTTCATCGCGCATCACGCATAGCAGATTTGAGGTTTAGGGGCCATGGCCTCCCCCCCCCCCCCCCAAGTTTCATGCCAAGAGCATAGGGAGAAAACGATATTTAATGGAGGGAAATTATGAAATATGATATAATTGTCTAAATCGTATGTCAAAATCTCTCGCAAAATTAGATTTTTTGTGATAAAGCGACTAAGATATTTGCTCGCTTCGCTCGTTTCCAGCTCTCCAGATTTGTTTCTATACTGCGCTTAGACTGGCCCCCTCACTTTTTTGGGGGGGCTCATTTCTATGCTTATCTAGGGGAAAGCTTCCCAATATCTAACGGACCATATGCATATAGTTCATGGCATTATCATTAAGTCATGTTAGAGGGTTGATTTTATGAATACTTGTCTGATCATGGTTATTTTACCGCAGCAAAATTCTGGAAGTTTATCAACGGCCATGGCGGCCACTGTTATTTTCATTATAGCGAACTCGAACAGCTAACTTCGGATCAATGAAAGAGCAATGAACTGAATATTTTTTTTCTCGAAATCCATAAAATCAAACACCTGTCAGAAGTATTGTTTGCAATGAGTCGGATCATTGACTTTAAATGTTAAGTGAAACTGTGCCTGGTACACGTACGCACTTAGAGGCCACACATTTAGAGGACCCGTTCGGCAGTACGACAATGAGATCCATGCAGCCTATTAAAATAGGGTGCTGAATTTGCGATTCGACGTGTGCAACAAATCGAACCGCTGTCAACTTGCGTGGCCACATTGATGTTAAACGAATTTTACACCCTTTTCGTATAATTGTCGTGATTTCTTTTATTTTATCTTGAATATGTAAACTTGAAAAAAAAAAACATTATTGAAGTCCCTCCCCCCCCCCTTCCCATTTCAATTTTGTAACTTCAAAAAGGGCGCACTGGCAAAAGAGGCAACGGGATATCTCGCCCCACCCCTTTAATTTTCAAAAACCTACTCTTTCAATTGCAAGTTTGTATAACTTCCACTTCATGTGTCCAGCCGATCAATTTCAAATTTAATATACAAAAAAAAATCCCCCTCATGGCAATTCCCTCGGTCGCTTCGTTCGCTCGTTTATATCTAGAGTCGAGCGAGGAAATCCCTTCGCATGGCCAAGTGATGCCGCAAGGCTAGGATGTGGCCTCTTGCGTTGACGATGTCTTTATGTGAGTTTGATTTAGTGGTAAGTTGTCCGTTGAACATGTTGAAAGTGTGGTAATAATGCGAGGTCTGCAGACCTCGATTAAAAATACTAAATTTCACTATAAAATTACCTTGGAAACCAGAATGACATCATTTATGGATTATTGTACATGAGGTATGCTTTGGATTCGACGAGGGCTTTTTTTTGTCAGTGACACTATGACAAGTGATAGACATTGCAGAGGAGGGTAGATTAAGATAGAAGTCGATTTGCGCATGCACAGTTCTGGGAAATTACAGACTGAGCATGCGCATATTGATTTTCATCTGACCATAATGTCGACTTATTTCAAAATGCTCTGGAAAGCGAGATTGAAATGACGAGATGAAAAGAATAAAATTCGAACTCTAAAATCTGAATAAGAAAAACAATAATATCGTCTGATGTGAGTATCACTCTGGATCCAGATCAAATTATATTTGACAAGAAAGCGGATTTGTCAAGTTAGATATTAACTTTTATGATTACAAACAAAAACAAATCACATAATTACTGTTGAAAAAAATTATACACTATTCAGAGCCCTGGCAACATCTTTTTTCAGGGGGTCTGAAGTAAATTTGACAAGAAAAAAAAGGGTTTCACTACATAATTAAGTTCAATTTTGTCCCGAGAAATTTGACTAGCAAAAAAAAACAGGTTTTCAGCACAAAATGTAGATCTTTTTCCTTGCATTTTCTAAACATTTCCACACATACCAGAATTCCAGGGGATGCTGCCTTTGGAGAATAATACATGCAACAACCCCCCCCCCCCCCCCTCCCCCCCCCCTCCCCTGGACACCCGCTTCCCACGGCCATGACACTATAAAGACACAATAACGAGAATAATAATCAGAAATCAATAAATCATACCAAAAAAAGTTATATATTAAGTTATAAAATGGATCTCATCGGCACCACCTATATTACATATTTGACTACAAAACCGGATCCTAATACGGTCCCAATATTATTCAAATTGAATATTTGGCTGCACAAAACGGATATTACTGTCGTCGGCTCGAACTGCGGTTTGTCAACACCATGAAATTAATATTTGCCTAAATAAAAATGCGTATTCATTTTTAACAATAACTTATATCATATAAATCTAAAATATTCCTCTCAAATGGGGAATTGCATATTCGTTGCTTGCTAGAAATTAAAGAAAAACACTTAATAAAGGAGATTTAATTAAGATCAAGTCATTATTTCCATGCATTTATTAATCTTTCAAATCATGCTCTTTCCTTTTCTTAATTCAGTAGGTTGATAGTTAACATGTTCAGGTTCTAACGAATCTATCCATCTTTTTTTAACTTCAATCCAGCAAAACCAAAACACTTCATTGTTGTTCTCCTGGACAACTCGTGTATATTGCTACTTGTCATACTTGTAGCGGAAGTACCCTCAATTATTTTGTTGGCAATACTATCAGTTTTCAAGGCACCAAGTTAACAGGCGTTTGTCACAAATAAGTAAATAGATATATTGTGCATCCAAAATGTTGACATGTTAATGGAGAAAGGGAATAGAAATTGTAGGAAAATAATGAAAGTCGGATACAAAAATCCAAGAAGAAGTTTAAAAGAGGCATAAGCTTGTTCAAGCTGTACAATTGATGACGATCTACTGGCATATCCCTCCCGCCAATCGCACCCCCCCCCCCACATACACACACATTCCGGTTTGTTCTTCAATGGTTATAGATTGTATAGAAAAAAAATAGTGATAATCAATTAAAGAACTGTGACAAAATTTGCAACCTTAATTTCTTTTCATAGTGTTGAAACGCTGGCGTAAAAGAGAAATTGCAATACATGTATTTCAAACTTATTAACCATTGATTAAAGTTTTGTCACAGTTTAGATATATTCAAATGCCTTTCGCCTTTATAAGTTGGCAACCATTTAACACGAATTATTTGTACCTGTGACCGTGTACCCTCATTAAAAAAATCATCTCAATATTTGCTACCATCCCCCACTTTTCTAACCGGATTCTACCACCGGTTGAATCATTTGTTGAGAGTATTGGGAAGTAGCCCTTTACCGACAATCGGTCTTGTCTTTATGAGTGCGTGCGAGGATTCTATTCTGCTTGGCAGGGTGGGCCGGTTTAGTCTTGAAAGCACACCTTTTATCCAAATAAAAGGAATGAGATGTGGTTTTGATCCCGGTATGAATATAATTTTATTCATTTAGCAATACCATTCTGGTTTCTGCATAATAGGAGTTGAATGATGCGTTTCTTGGAAATATGCGAGAGCGTGCCTGTCTGCTGTCTCTTGGGACCACGTGGATTTCTCGGCCCCTTCTCACAAACAGTTGCGATTGATGTGATCAACCTCAACTATGGAAAGCCAGCAACGCCAACATCCTTTATGTATGTTTGTTCAAATTATTTTCTAGCCACGATGTATACACATACATTTTTAAGAATTGTCTGGACAATTCTTCGTGCTTTACTTCATGCTCTTTGTTTACAAAGTAGGAGAACTTATGACAATGTTGTACTTTTAAATAGCTGAGGTTGATCGGATCGGTTGCAGCTCTTCGTAAGAATGTACCCTAATGCCATAGACCTTGATCATGTTGGTCGTCATAACCCAACCACTTGTCATGCTTGTGGTTTAATTAGCAAAGAGACTCGTGCATGCTCACTGTTCCGGGTCATGAACTTCTTTAAGTTCAGACCCTGTACAAGCATGACGTGGTATTATACTGGGGACACTCATATGCAATTCAAGGGGGGCTTTGGAGCCTTGCCCACCCCCTAAAGAAAATAAGAAAAAACAGCAAAGATAAAATGAAAAATATATCAAGAAAATGGGTGAAATAAAAATTTCATACTCTCATATTAAGTAAAAAAATATTTCGACATAATAAATTTTCATTTTAAGAGGGGTAATAATTTCGCTCTTTCGCTACTTTTTGTGGATTTTGCTGATATCAAGGGCCCGTGTGGTACCCTCATGTACAAAATGGCATAATGATCCGTTTTTCTTGTGAGTGGTAAGAAAGAAAAGGTAAGAAGAAATTAAAGAGAGGGAGAAGAAGATACAGCGTGAGGCAAGAAAAAGCTTGCATGTATAAAGAAATTCCACAAAGTACAATCTACTAGTGTTGTCCATCCCCCCCCCCCCCTCATCGGGAAAAGAGGTATGAATTATTAGATGTGTCTTTGGTATAAAAGTTCTACGTAGTGTAATTTCTCGCGCTTAAACTTTCGAAATCGAAACAGTTTTCTGGTAATCTATTGGGCATGCAACCACTTCCTCAGGTGTTAGAGATCAAATGTTTGTTCTCGGCGTTCGTGAGTGACATTATCAATATTTCATTGTGCTGGAAACATATGGTCACGTTATGGAACGGAGATGTCATTGACTTTCATTAAATTAATTTAATTGTATATTTATCATTGACTTTGTAGCATAATGAAATTGTATGCAAGAATGAATCTTGAAAGTTTATTTAGAAATATTTTACTAAACATAGACAAAGATGAGCAGGTGAATGATCGCCAAAACGTGAAAAAAAAACTAGACCATGTAGACAATAAGCTGATAAGGAAGTATAAATAAATTACCCATCGTTGTATCCTAAGCAAGGGGTACGATCCCTGGGTGCCAAATCAAAGATCGCAAAAGGGGACAAAAGAGATGAGGAGAAGAAAATGGAAACAAAGGGAAATCTATCTTGTAAAAGTATATAGGCAATTCTAGAATTATCCATATACCATGTATACTTCGATCTTAAACTTTGTTGAAGGTTAGTGAGTAATCATAACTTGGCATAATTTATATTCAAAAAGATTGTGAGTGCTTGACAAACCACTTCGCCATGTTGTGAACCCGAATTCAAATTGGATTGGCCTACTGATCTGTATACAAATCAGGATTGGCAGAGCGAACACACTTTATTAGCCGTGCCTCCTTTATCCCTGAAAGTTGATTGAGCATCTGCGCACGCGCGAAGTTCGCATCTCATTTAGATCGTCCGACGTTACGCAAACATCTGATGATTTTTCTCTTTAATTTGATTTGTTTGTTTACGAAACTGCTCATATCCAATTCAAACCACTCGTACAGGCCATGTCGACTTTGATACATAACTATCTATGGATAATCATATTAATTTTCAATTATTTCGAGATAATGCCCAGGAGAACTATTAGTGCATAAACACACGATTGGTATGTCGGCCATTCACACTTGGCATTTAGAGTGGGGGTAACGAAATAACAACTGATTTGCGATAATCTTAATAAATACATTTTTCGCATATCTGTTTTTTCTGATTGACGCAAATTGGTTTGTTCGTTTGGTTAGCAACAAATGTTTTGTTATCATGTTACTCCGTTTTATGTCAATAAACAAAGCCTCTTTAAGTGGGTTGTCTGAAGGCTGTAAAGATAATATCCGACTTCGTCCCCATGATGACATTTTAACAGATTATCAAATTAAAGATCGGATAGGGCCTTTTCTTCTGTACTTTTTTTAAATGACCTACCATGGAATAACCAAAAAGCTTCCCTTAACATGCAAACATGAGAAAAGGACAATTATAAAGGTGTTACAAAATTCATTTTTTATCGTTAGTTCGATGTTGTCCAAAGTTTGGTCTATATTCCAAATAATGAGATGATATCAAATTGCCAATACAATAGTTCATATCAATATTTTAAATTATTTGTTGCAAATATACTAGCAAGTGTAAATCGATTTCAGCTTTGGCCACTGTTTGTGAAACTTTTGATATGTCTTAATGACGTTCGAGGTATGCTTGTTGGTGGTTTGAATGTGACATTCCAATGTCATTGTGTTTATTTTTCCTGTTGGAAATGGAATGAAAATCTATTTCAATTTGAATTGTACATCAGATAGGGACCTATGTATTGAAAATATTTCATGAATCGTTTTTTGTCAAACAATCTTCAACATTATTATACTAACACCAGGTTTTATCATGATTTTATTAATAAATCATCAATATACAAATCATTTTCATCAATATTCACTAAAAGGATTGCATAAACAACTTAAAACAAAACTTGCCCTCGACTTTTAAATTAGTAAACTAACAAAAGATAATGAATTAGTTAACCAACCAATTAATCGATTATAAGTCTATTAGATTTAGGAGAATAAAATCTGGTGAATGAAATGAAGAGAAATGACGTTACCCGAATGAGCTTGCAGGCGATATATACCATTTTACCTCCGCGCGTCATATGATATAATAATTCTTGCTTTAAACAGTTGCAGATTCACCTGTTGAACTTGTCAGTAGGAATAACGAGCCACTTCGCATTCTTTAGATAGACAACACACCTGCCCACGCGTGCCTTGCATTCCACAACGATCACGTGATCTCTATTCCTGAGTGACGTCATAAAGGTTCCAGTGCAAAGATGCATTTTCAATCGCCGCTTCGCGGTCATACCAGTTTATCATGTTTGTCGAGGGGGCGCTTTAGATAGGTTAATGGCGGTTTTATTATCAACTGAATCTAACTGCGGATTATAATAAAGTTTTGTTCACATAAAATAAATATTAACCCCCTTTATTGACTATAATCCCCTGACGAACTGACACATTTTCGAAAGTATTTTTTTCATTATGGTGTCAGTTTCTTTCGAGAGGTCTGTTAACGTTCATTGGCTCGTTAAAAACTTCTATTTTTATAGTTCAGAAATGTGAGGGGCGTTTTTCAACTGAATACTTAATGTGTAGAGCGTTTAATACAGACGCCATTTTATTAAAAAAAAAGTTAATGCCGATTAGTAATCGAATATCGCTGACATTAACTTCGTCATTTGCCACTATTTTCAAAATGTTCATCTCCGTTATTATATGAATGGTATAGTAGGTCCATTTTACCATTATTGCTTTCAGGTTGTAAAAACTACGGTTTTGCTGGAGTAAACAAGTTAGATTGCAATATTTTTTACTAATATATATGTGCATATATATATATATTATATATATATATATGCATATATATTAATTAAACAGTTTTTGCAACCTGAAAAAATAATGTGCGTGTGGGGGTGTTTGTGTGTGTGAAAGAGGGGGTTTGTATGTATATGTTGTATTTTATGTTGAATATTGTTTACTGGTGAACAAAAATGCCAGGATCTGTAATCCCTCGTTTATATTTTTTCCTCGCAAAAAATAGACGCTTTATTGATAAAGATGTATATTCAAATGTGTATAAATAATATATCATAATCCATTACCACATACATAGATTGTCTTGCGCATATGATTTTGATCTACATGTAGAACATGACCAAATGGCTAACCAAGGTCACAAACCTTGGATCAGCAAAGTGAAATGTGAAATCTTCAATTTTCCTCTTTTGCCACTATCCTTTATTGACTTGGCCCTACATACTCCATCTAATAAAAGTGATACATTGGACTTAGACTAATCCACCGTATAGAGGCGGTATTCAAGATTCATGAACGAACTCAAGAAGAAAAGAAAATAAATGATTTTAGGTCATTTTGAAAGTTTCAAAAGTTAAATAGTTTTTTAATTAATTACAAAGACTGTTCCATACCTTTGACATGTTTGAGGATGCTGTTTTCCCCCGGGTTTCCGAAACTTTGGGGATAACAAGAGAATTGTAAGTGGAAAAGCGTCAGGACCTTGAAGGAGTATTGAAGCTAAACGGTCGTTATAATAAGAATTCTTAATGTTTGATCGTAAACCTTATTTTTATTATCAAACAAGAGAGAAGTTTCTTGACTCGCAGCGCCGTCCGCTTTTTGTGACTCGGCCAAAGAGACTCGGCCGAGTTGACCTTCGTCTCGCATGCAGTCCTTCCGCATCGATTTTCTTGGTATCCCCTCTCAGTCAATACCAGCCAGTCCTGTTTCATGTAGACAGATGCATTGTGGTCACTTCAATTATTCAACTTCAAAGATGGCCCGTGACGTGACCATCGGGTTCGGGGTATATCGATTGCTATTGCACCGACAATGGAAATCATAAGGCTAATTGATAGCCTTCGGTTGAACAGAGTTAGCGACAAAGACCGGTGTGAGCCAGGGTAATATAATGGATATATCCCCCATTGTACATGAAATAATAAATACTATGCCATTCTTGAAATATGTTTTACATAGTTTTTTTTATGTGTGTGGGGGGCATCCAGTGATAAGCACGAAAATATCTTGTGGTAAAAACGATACAGAAAGAACAAAATGTCTATAATAGAGTATAAATAAATATGGTTTTGATTTTTCAATATTGCATCACATAACACAAAATGGCATACATGCTACAACTATAATATCGGAATTACACTGCTTTGCGCGTCGTGGGGGCGTCGTGGTCTAGTGGTTATGACTCTTGTCTTTCAATCTAAGGGACGTGTGTTCGATTCCTAGCCGTGGTGTCTTTACTTTAGCCCGAATTTTACCTTCTTTGTACTGCACCCAACCCAGGGAGGTGAATGGGTACCCAGTAGGAAGAAATGCTTCAGCACCTATATTTTTAACTATATAGTTTTTCAAAATACATATCTGCATTTAAATTTTATCAAAACAAAATTTACTCTAAGCTAACACATGGCAGACTTGAGTTTATACCATATCAATTACGTAAGAGATATCACCTCTCCAAATATAGTAGGCATCCTACAACGCCGAAAGCAAATCGATCGTAATTATTACCAAAAAAAATATAAGGTACAATTAGCAACATAACCTTTACCAATTGGAGATGCTAATTGTCGGTATTGATGATTAATCTGATGACATTTGTGTCATAGAGCATTATTACCGACTACAAAGATTTGAAACCCCTACAACAAGTAATGTATACGCCCATGCCTGCCGATTATTTTGATCAATATAAACTGCGCCTAATGAGGTATGATTTAAAAGTTCAATTTCCTTGACGCCTTCGTGGCGCCTAAATAAGTAAAAACAGTGAACGTCTCGATCCGTATGCAGCCGGATGCGCTCCGCCGTGTTCTGCATGGCAGTGGTTACGTGTGGCTGATGATAACAGTTTCTTCACTCCCAACAAGAATATGTAACCGAAACAGAACACGATAAGATATAAGGTATATAAAACATAGAGTGTACTTGTGAATAGATGTACTAGCATGCACTGGATGTAACCTCGGTAATATCTGAACATTCAAATCATGAAAAAAAAAATCTCTTTTCTTTTCTTCTGATGCAAGCTTCATTAGATGCAACGATTTCGGTTGATGGAATCTCTATCATGTCTGTTGTCTTCTTCGAAGGTTGAAATGTCTTTCTTGAGAATGAATCCTGTCATAGCCTCCTACACTTTCGTATTAACATCCAGTCAGCAATTCGGAAATAATGTGAGAAACCCCAGTGGGATTTACACTTTTGTTCCGTTTACATATAAAAGGAAAACGATGTTTTGTTTCTTCGGAACATGTTTGCCAATCACACCTAGATTGGGGAGCGGGGAAGAACGGCCAGGGAAATTTGACTGAGCAAAATTGAGAGTTTGAATAGTGCAATTCACCGCGGGTATTTCATTATTTATTTAATATCTACTAACACGTCCACCAAGGAAAAGGTGCTTTAGAATAACACTGACTTTGCGTACATACAAAAAGCATCCAAAACGGGTCCATTGTCCTCCATGAAATACGTCCTGTTTTTTCTACCAGAGACTTCTTGCAACACGCCGGTGACTATAATACTCCAGGCTCCAGGCATTGGTTGGAGAAGTTTGTTAAGCCCTGGCTGCAACGCAGGTCTGGTGGCTTTATGGAATGTCAGATTCGTTCGGAAGAAACAGAAATGCGCTCCGCATATTGAGTCGTCAAAAGACGCGAAGCCAAAAAAGCTGCTTGTTTTGCGGGTGAAGAATATCTTGGATTTGAGCTGAGAAGTTTTGTTCGCCACCAGAGTGAATTGATCGATCTTAATTACCGTGAAAGTGCATATCGACCTGGATTTGTTTGATATGTGTAGTAGTCCGGGCTTTGTTGGCGAACAGGCCTAGTTTCACGGTGAAGCAGGTCCGGCAATCGACAACGCCAGTGCTATCACCCACCTGCTCAGTTGATATAACGATCTATAACTCTTTTGTTCAAATGAATAGGATGATCCCCCGATCGGTTTATTCTAAAGCTAACTGTTAAACGCACAAGGAGAGGGGATAGAAAATACGGCTTAGGTTTGAAAACAACACCATCAAACCCTGAATAGACTGACATGTATATAGCGGTTGACTATAAGGACTAACCACCTCAATCGGATCTGTTTCGGAGTTTTCTTTCGTAAGCTCGCTGGGGGTGACATTTTCACTTTCATGTGATCGTTTTTCGCTCTATTGTTTTAGGCATACTCCGAGTCAGGAATGAAAACTTTCGAAAAAGGAGGGCACTTTTGTGGTTTGGCCACGACGTCTGCTCCTACAGTAGGACACCACGTGTAAGAATGTCAGGATTCTGAGGATCCTCGGTAGTGACAGGTCCGTACTCGGGTGCCTTCATTTCCCGTATAAGAACCCATGACCCATCCTTGATATGTGTCATAGTGTTTCATTCTATTTCGAACAACCTGTGGAATATCCCCTTTCTTTATGCGTACATCAGCGGTGAAAGGAGTGACGAAACGGGATATTTATTTTGTATTGGACGTCAATGATTCTGCCCCATTCGTGTTCCAAGCTCAACAGACAGGTAATGCATTATTTTCATAATTTCTTAATAATTATTCAGTGTTTTCTTCTATACTTTTGCACAGTTCTTCATTATGTGCGCATTCTATTTCGTCTAACAAAATATTTATCATGTTTAGAGCCAAGGAAGAAAGGGAGCTCATATGCACTGACATAAATATGATTTCAAAGCGTTCTGCTCCATTCTTATTATCATGATTCTTAGTTACAACAGTTCAATAAATACAGAATCGTTACTCATCACAGTGGCGTGTAGGAAAAAGGTATACTGATGTAGGCATGTTCGTGATTATATCCACATGAAATAACACACTGTATACTAGTATTTTACATATCATATCTATGTATCTTTTTTACACGAAGGGAAGGAAACGTTCGCTTTTCCACAAATGAATGGAGGGTCTTTGAAAATGACGAATGAGTACATCTCAAATAATAGCGATGAATGTCATGATGATAAGTAAAAGAAGAAGGAAGTGATTGGAAAATCTCGAGGGTTTCCGATCATGTTGGTAATTCATGACATTTGAATGATTTACGATGTAAATTTTAGTTAAAGTTAAACGATCTGAATATACATATATCCTTATTTTCTATATGTTCTAGATGACATTATCTCACTCGAAAAGGGGTTATTAAGGTCCAACGCATTTATTTGTAACATTATTTTTACAATAGACATTGTCATATATGACCTATTTTACCACCCATCATGCGGATTAAACGTATCAATCCAATTCTTCGACTGAGGAATGCATGCAATCGGCTAATCGATATGTCTTCAATTGAAACCAATATCGAACTAAAGTATTCTTCACCCCCCACCCCCTCTCCGGTATTCGTCGAAATGCTTTGCAATACAGTATACTTGACGATTTCTTATGAGGAGAAAGCAAAAATTATGATGTGAAGAGGAGGTGTATTGTATATTATATATATAAGAGCTACATCTCGGCGTTACTTCTGACTACGCATTATTCCAATGTTTCTTTGACCGATTGTAAAACATTGTGCTATAATGGATTAGAAATTCTTACTCCTTTACTCGAAGCTCTTTCCAATCATGTGTGGATGTTGCCATGTACTATTATTCCTACCGCTTACACTCTAAAAAAGGATTGGTCAAAATGACCAATCTGTTGGTTAATATGTGTCCGACCGATAAAATTGGTCAAAAGCAACCAAATTATTGGTTCAAATCGACCAAAATTTTGTTGATATTGACCAATTTTATCGGTCGGACACATATTAACCAACAGATTGGTCATTTTGACCAATCCTTTTTAAGAGTGTACCAACGCACAAGTACGCGCTTTGCATGCCAATTCGGTTGACGATAATTATTCCAGCAATCCAACTATCAAGACTACGGCGCTCAGCGCCACTCATATTCAAAGTAATAAACAAAATTGTTAAAAACTTTTTATATTCTAATAACTCTATAGGCCTATACACCACCGGCACTGTCAATTCTCGTCTTACAGAATATGTTGTACCAATCATGCTAATGACTAACATGACAGAGGACTGGTAAGAATCATTGAAAGTAATAATTAACGTCGATCAAAACGCAGGCTCGTGTCTTATTTATTAAAGGATATAAAGTGATAAATAAATAGAGAGGTAATAGACATAGTATCTTTTTCAGAATCAGGTTTTATTCAACAGCTTGAAAGGAAATAACTTCTATACCCTTCCTTGGAAACCATTCCTACTAATGGAATTTGTCTTGTCTTACTGACACTCGAGGACAACTCCTGAAGGAAATGAGCTATTCGAAAAGGAAAGGATTAAATGATCGATATATGAGCATTAGAATACAAAGTAAACGGAGAAGAAGGAGGGGGACGTGAAGGTTATTTAGACAAACACAACAAAGGTTGTTTTACGCCAGAATTTGACTTTAAATCATTTTATTGATTGACAAACATTGGACATGTTGCTGCGATTGACACGTCTGAAATATATTCTGAAACATTTGGTTATATCTTGACGATAGAACATGTAGAACATAAACGCTGACTTAGATAGATTCACGTCAAGACGGGTGTTTGTGGATGGATGTGGGTGAGGTTGGGTGCTTGTGTGTATCCATGTAACTTTCATCAACGTGAACCAATCATATATCATATATATTAAACATAAATATGATTTTACTACGTAAAATCATAAATTTTACGCATGGGCCGACATTTTAGGTCACCATCACACAGGCGTCATCGAGGGCTCGAACCTCGAACCTGTGCATCGATTTTAGTTTGTCATTCGTAGCTTGGGTTACGGGTACACGCCACAGCACTCATTCATTAATGTTCGTACCTTGGACCAATGTGGACCCCGAAGTTCTGTGATCATTTTACAATTTGAAACAGCAATGTTGATTGGTCACAAGGTTTAGGTTATGACAATTATAACAAACGATCCCCATGCAGCGATCATTTTCCATGATCTTAATTTCAAATTAAGATCACTGACAATGATCGCTGCATGGGGTATAATTTGCAATCGCAAGATTGATCGTTACTTTCTTGTTCCAGGCTTTTGCTAGTTCATTTCAATATTTTTCAAAAATCGTCTCTGTTTCATAATTGCTCAAATTGAACTGTCCTTAAGTTAAATTCGTTGTATGGTAAAAATTGTATTTTTTACCTGATTGTTAACATGACTAAGAAATGAATGAGTGTAAGCCAGCAACCAGAGGACCGCCGGCTTAAGGTCCTCCCCGAGGGACCTGGTAATGAAGGTTTACATACCAAAGGGCAAGAGCGCACCAATTGGGAATCGAACCCGGGTCTCCGGAATTCGAAACCCGCTGTACCACGATTGAGCTATCGCTCCTCCTCAATTAACATAAGTTATGTTTTAATACTTATTTTGTATATAACAAATGATTATTAAGTGAAGGTGCTGATGCCATTACCATATCATAGGCATGACTTTTAACCGATTTGCTTTAAGGCCTAGAAACAAAATGCATCTTCACAATCTACTGATAAGTTATAATTCGAAAATACGACAATTGTTAAATACATCAAATAATTCAATCGATGAATTAAACTAGTGTAAATTAATGCACTTGGTTGTTTTGATTTGAATTTTTTCATGTGAAACCGGCGATGGTGACGGTTTGTTTACTATCGGAAGCAATGATGGTAACGATTTGTTTACAGTTTGTTATTCTTGATACAGTCAATGTGGTTTGGAATCGCTCTTCAATAATCCGCTTGGTGACATATACCGAAAAGAATGCAGAATTTCATTATATTTTTTTCACTCAATTGGCATCGAGGGGCCTCCTATTCATTCTTGTGCTCAACATTAAAAGACATCGAAATCGCTTTTAAAGATTAAGGTTAAATCGCGGAAATATCGAAGTCTTTAGAATTCTGTCTCATTTCTACCACAAAAACGTATAGGCCCTACACGCGCATACAAATAAACCGGGCTTGAATAAAAGCGTTATTCATTTAAACGTTTTTTAAGGTGCGTTATGCCATTTTCAAATCAACGCGGTTTTATAAACATTTTTACTTAATGATTGACTAATTTCGATAAATTGACACTTTTTTAATTTTTGTTACCTTTTTCCAGTTTTTCTGTGAATTTGTTTACAGATCTTGATGCTGTATGAAATCAGTAAGATATGAAAAAATAACGCAAAATTGTAAACAGAATACTACTATATCACATCAATGAAAACCGGTTAATTATAACCTTTTGAGAATGAAATAATTACAATGGTAGAATATTTGTTTCCCCCGCTCTTTTTATCATTTATTCATTCTTCTTTTTGGTAATTCCTTATTTTTTGTGGGGGTCTTCCTCTTTCTTTGTATTTTTGTTTTTTTTTATTATTTTAGCCTGATAATAAAACCAATTTGTAGGAGTAAATCATTCCAAATATAATGACAGGATCTGCCTAGATTTTGCGAATCGATTAAATCCGAGATCATTATAAAGGACCTGGATAATGGAAATCTCAAATGAGCAATTCGGTCAGTTAATTGCGGATTCTTTACAGATAATAACTCTCCCGTTTGTCGTTTTGATATTAATATGTATTAGTATATTTTTCTCATTTTTTTCTCACTCAGGAAGTATATCAAAATGTTAATGGAATATCATCATAACCATACTCTAGTAGGAAAACTTAAAATGATAGGTTAACATTGGTTTGACTTTTAACAAATCTTAGCTAGAAGGTCACACTTGTCACCTGTGTCTGTGATATTTTACAAAAATAAAGCCCAGAAAAAAATTGCGTTCGAAAATAATTATTTAGTGCTTCAAAAATTGAAATATAAAGTGACCGGAAACACCCTCTTAATTTCATCCCACACACTTATGTGTACTATTTAGGCGTCTAGAAGACGTCTATTTACAAAATCGGGGTTTGCCTTGGAGTTGTAGCTTTTCATTCTCAATAATGGTTGTTTTCAGAATTTATTAGTTCTAATACATGTACTTGTACACATGTTTCATCTTGGTTTGAGAATTCTTTAAATCTGCTGCTCACAAAGTTAAACAATACCTTTAAACATCTAATCATGTTGTGTACCCATTGGAAGAAAGGGTGTTCACATGGAACTATTATACGATCATAATGTATGATTGTCAATTATTGATGATCTGTGTTCAATTTGTACACTGTAAAAACTGTGGTGTTAAAACTGACACCAATTGGTGTTAATAGAGGACCACACCCTGAGGTGTTAAAATAACACCCTAGAGATTGAACACATCACCAAAGAGTGTAAATGTAAAAACCATAGGTGTTGTAATAACACCTATAGGTGTAAAACTAACACCACCAATTTAACACCGGTGTAAAATAACTGGTGTGGTCCTCTATGTACACCGGTTAATACCACAGTTTTTGCTATGTACAATTATACTTTTTGTTGTATCAGGGGAGTCACGAAATAGAGAAGCAACGCCGGCATTCCTCTGGCTTAAAGCGCTTGACCCCCCCCCAAAAAAAAATAAAAATAATAATGATAATAACAATAATAATATATCACGGCCAAGAGAATGAAACAGAGAGAAAGAAAGAGAGAAGAGTGAAATGTGATTTTATTTATTGAATATTGTGTCATTTTTTTTTGTTATAGAAATGACGACATTTTTGCATATTTTTATAAATTCGGCCCGATACGCCCCCTCGAAATTTTTGGCTCCTCACACCACAAGTAGTTGATGAAATATTACGTAATGTTACCACCTCCAGCTCAACCATTGGTTTGAAAAGAACTGTTGTATACTTATTTATTTGTATAAACAAATCTATAAATATACAATGTGCATTTTGAAATTTAAAAATGAAATAATTGGGTATCATAATGCAGATATGGCTAAGCACAACATGTTTATTAATCTATATCGTCTTATTCTAATGTAATTCTTCAAAAAGTAGAATCTTTGTCATTTAATGCACTTTTGCATCTAGAATTAATCATGTTTCGGGTACATATACAATTAATTGTAAAAAGAAAAATAATTTGTTGTCCCTCAATATTGAGTTAAGCATGTACTTGCTAATTCGTATAAATTTCATATTTAGAATATGAATATTGAATTGAATTTACAATAAAAAGTGATTGAGGTCAAAATATGGGCGTGCAAAACTTTGCATTTTACCTCTTGAGTTTAAAATGTAACCAGATGTAATCTTTGTTCGCTGCCGACCTGGGATAACACACAGTAAATATTGTTTCTTCTTTTTATAAAAATTATGTACACAATCACAAGTATCAATCAGCAAATATTGACAATCCCGTGTATTTCTGAATGGATTTGAAAGGTTTACTCGCCGATTGGGAATAAGATCATATATGGTTGTCAAGACTACGTGTCATGTTTTGAAAATAGACTATCCTTATACAACGCACCATAACCGATAAACGTGAATATGCACTTTTGTTGGGAAATGAAATATGCAGAGATGATTTCAAATGGAATGTAAATAATGTTGAAGTGATATTTTCAAGGGAAATATTAGATCAGCGGATAAATAGAACTGAGGTTTGATCATTTATTTATATCATGGGATTTTCTTGATCTTTTTGCTTTTCTTTTCAAATATGTTAGCACCATGAGCACTGGTGTACTTGAAGGAAAAGGGGTCACTGATCTCAAAAAGATTTCACACATTTATTGTACCTTTTATCAACACCTTTATTTTTATTGAATTACCTTTGATGATATAAATTATCCTTCTGATTTGACTGTTATGTACGCCAATTTTTTTTTACAGAATCGATTACTAATGGAAGAAAAATATTGGCGTTTCTTGACTCGCTCTCTTTGCTCTCTTGGTCCCTTTCAAAAGGATTGCATAGTATCCCAAACTCGGCCCCATATAATTAGTCTCATTGCACCACTGTGCATTGAGCCGGTGATAATTGTTTACATTTTCATTTTTCATGATTCATTACCATCTCAATATACCGGCATATGTATCGGCAATGTGGTGGTGTAATATGAATAATGCACTTTCTAATGATCATTTGTGACTCACCGTTTCTTTATAAAAGGTGTTCGAATATTTTTGAAAAGCAAAATACCCACGCAAAGCTCTATTTTAAAGTTAAATGCTTTGACAGTTGTGACACTTTTCATTTTCTACATTCATTTGTAAGTAAAGTGAAAATGAAAGTATTCTCTGCATAAAGAGAAATGAAGAAATAAGATCCCAACGGAAAGAGTCACAATAAAACCGCGAAAATGAATCGGGACCACCTCAATCACATCCGAATAGCGATTTAAATCTTGGCCAGAGTACGTAATTAAGTATTTACACTACAATGAGATCCAATTTAACTTGCAAATTGAGGAACTCCCCGGTACCTATTATCCTTAAATGTGGGGTAAGAATGCTGGTTGATTGTGCCCGTAAGGGGGTCAATTTCCCCCCTTTCAAAGTGGCATTCGGGCGCGAGAGGCACAGACACATGTAGAGTTTCACTCAGACAATGTAAAAGAAAGCCAGGCAGCCTTTTCTCTAGTTTAATGAATCAGAGGTGAAAATATGTTACGGGATCACAATTTAGGATAACATGTTAACATGCAACTCACCACTTACTTATGTCAACCGTTTTAGAGGCTTATGACACATTTGGGAGCAAATAGAGAAGCCACATGATTCTCTCCGAATAAAAGAAGATGACATGTCAATGGTGTTATTGCGAAGCACACACTGTATGTGGTAAGGTATCTTTCATCTGACAAATTGTGAGAATATATGTGATGATACGATAATTACAATTTGTGTTTGTATCGCGCGCTTAATAGGCTCATTGACAAGCTGTGCAATGCAAAAAAGGTAAGTAACTAGGTCGGCCATGTTTGGCTACTGGTTTATGTTCGAGATATTTAATGAATCATTAATTCTGTTCCAGATCTTGTTTTCAGAGTAAACAAGGTTCTTGGTGGGTCGAACCGCTGACTCTGCACTCGACGATTCAACACTTTGTCCCTTAATTCAAACTGAGACACTCTTCCAATATTTGTTGTAAATTCAAATTTGTTATAGTTATATATTATGTTATGTTGTATATTTATTCATTTAATTTAGGGACAGCGCTTGTAGAGGTATATAAGCTTCCTTCATCCTTTACTTTGACTTACCCTGCTTACTGATTGTTGATTTTATTTTTACACATTAATTCGATAAATCTATTGTGTGTCGCATCTCATGATATTTCTACGATTACGGTTATGGATGCCTTGCAATTAATTGATCAGAAAGCAATAAATTTGTTTAGCGCCATCTTTCGTTATGATTAAGGGATGGGGGAATTTTATATACATGTACGTTATATTTTTTCAGCTTTTCAGTGCTCTCGTTCTCTCCCAATCCTGAAGCGTAATTCCGTGGGTTGTGTTTGTCGAGCACAGTCATTCTTTTGATATTCGTTCAGTGAATATATATCGCGCCTTAATAAACACATCAGACTAACACATTTTGACTCTTTTCTGATTGTGGCTATTATGGTCGTGGATTCAAAGAATTATTGCCTTTTAAAACTACCTTATTTTTTAGTATATGCATTTTCATAACAACCATTCGGTCCAATAACCATTTGGTCCAATCATCACTTCATTTAATCACAAGTCCGTCGATGACCCTTTCGTCTCATGACTTGTTGGTCTATTATCTATTTTGTTTTCATTAATTTCGCACAATTTAAACTTATTTCAATTAGACCAAATGGTTTATGGACTAAATGGCTATTGGACCAACTGGTTATCAGACGAAATAGTGAATAGACGAAATGGCAGTTAGACCATATTGAATAGTAGACGAACAGATGGTGGACCAAATGATATCAGACGAGTTGGTGATTGGACGAATTGGCATTTGACCAATGGAGAATAAACCATTGAAACGACAGGACGATGTCCACTGCTATCCATATGGTCGTTTGGTCATCATCATTCACCGTATCATATCTGATTTCTTGTGATCGTTCTCAACCGCTCTTTATTCTATTTCTTCTTTTGAAAAAAGAAAAGAAGTCCAACCCTTAAAAAATCAAACGTTAAAGATGAGAAATGCTGCTTTTTGGTGTAATTATGTTATAATTTCCCAAACAGACGAGTTGATGGGGATAATAATGCTGATGATTACGGTGATGATGAGGAGGAGGAGTCGGAGGAAGAATTAGATGATGGTGGCTGTATCGGTTCCTGTGGTGTTTGTAATGGTAGTGGTAATGATGATAATTATAATTATGATGAAAAAATGGCATAGTCGTAATGTTGGTGAATCAATGAAAATTATAATTGGTGGCTGCAGAAAATTATGACAGTATTTTAAGCGGTAAAATCACATGGACTGAATCCATTAATATATGGATTCTTCAACTTCAAGAAACGACTTTTGGCCAAAAACATGTTAGTGAATGAAACCTCAAAGCCTACGTCATTCAATGAATTAAAACAGTCTTGTCTATCTTAGCGCTGGATCGGAAATCAGTCTCGATAAACAGGTCCTCAAACAAGGGGGTCAAGATAAATCAATTTTCTTAAACGCACCTGACCAAAGCAGTTCAAGGAGATAAGTGGTGTCCCTCATGACAACCCCTTCGGTCCACGCGAAACACGTGACTGTTATCCAAATCGTATCGGCTCCGCCACACGAACGATTGCCACTTAACATGAAAGCACACTCTTCCATATGAATTAACGCAGTGTTTTTTTGTCGGAAGCGAATCTGTATCGTTGGTGCGACTGAATCAGTAGCGATTGTATTTGCCGATGACCACATGTTATTTTCTACCCCGTTTCACACGGAGCTTGCTCAGGCATTGCCCTTTTCGGCGGAAGAAATATATTTCATTACGTAATTACCTTTAACCTATTAATAGCAATATCATTAGTTTGTAAAAAATTTAATTCATCAGCCATCGAGTCATCGACATTATGACAAAACAATGGGTGTTTTTATCATTTTTGTGCAACAGGTACAAAATGTATTAAACAATCAGATAGAAATCTTAAATGTCAATTTCATAAAGCTGTTGAGTAAGTATATGTAGTATCACAACATGTACATGTTATTTTTTTACACTCCCTTTCTGTATTGACACTCACTAGATTAGAGAACCAGTCAGGTGTTTCGTTCGACTTCATAATCAATGAACTTGGAATTGGATTGTTGTAGTTGCACATACTCTAACAAAGAAATCGCCATACTTGGAATACCTGGGAAATTTCAAGAGCAGAATACAAAGTATGAATAAGGTTCAATAATTATCAAAAGAAAAATCCCGCACGTGTCATTTGTGATATCATAGTTGTGAAAAATAAATTGCGGCAACAAAACTGTGATAATATCGCAACCATAATAATTCCTGTGCAGCACTATTGTATAGGGTTGATTGTAGTCTTGTAGAGTGCTTCCTGATGATGCTAATGGGGGAGGGGGGAATGGAGAGGGAGGGGGTCAGCAATGACGAAGAACAACATTTTCTTGAAGTAACTATCAGACGATTGATCAAAATGGCACAAAAATGAATTGATGATAGCTTTTGTAAGAATTGCAGGTTCTTGATGAAAAATATTCAACATCTATTTGTTCTGCATGCTTTGGCGTAGGGAGCTAACATAACAATGATTGCCACGAATGCAACACCGAGAATATAACGTTCGAAATTAAGTACGTTGTAGGTGTTAAAGATCAAGTCCACCTCAGAAAAATGTTGATTGAAAACAATAGACAAAAATCAGACAAGCACAATGCTTAAAATTTAATCAACATCGGATGTAAAATAAGAAAGTTATGACATTTCAAAGTTTCGCTTATTTTCAACAAAATAATTATATGAACGAGCCAGTTAATCCAAATGAGAGAGTCGATGACGTCACTCACTCACTATTTCTTTTGTTTTTTATTGTTTGAATTATACAATATTTCAATTTTTACGAATTTGATGATTAGGACCTCATTGCCTGAAGCACAAAATGTTAAAATAATGGAATTCCACGTGTTCAGGGAGGAATGAAACTTCATTTCACATGACAATGACGAGAAAATAAAAATATTTCATATTTTATATTATAAAATACAAAAGAAATATTGAGTGAGTGATGTCATCAACTCTCTCATTTGGATGTAACTGACTCGTTCATATAACTATTTTGTTGAAAATAAGCGAAACTTTAAAATGCCATAACTTTCTTATTTTACATCCGATTTTGATGAAATTTTCAGTGTTATGCTTGTTGAATTTTTCTCTTTTTATTCAAATCAAGTTTTTGTTGGGGTGGACTTGTCCTTTAAGTTAAATATTTAGCCTGCGTGTTTTGGTTAGTTTCACGGGCGTTAATGCATGATATCACGTTGTTCATGGGAAGGGAGAATCCGTCCCTCTCCGACCATTGGGTTCGCTGTTCGAATTTACGCCAATGCAGTTAACACTGTGATCTTACAGGATGGGGCACTGACGCCCCCCCCCCCCTCAAAGAAAATAATTATAATTATAATAATATTAATAATAATAAAAATGAATAATAAATTAATCTAATCAAAAATGAATAAATAAGAATAAGTGCCAAGACCAAGAAGAAACGTAAAAAAAAAGATTTTCAAAAAATGGAAAGGAACGATTGAAATTTATAATTTTAATGAATATTATATCAAATCTGTCAAAAATAATTTTTTGTAATAAGAGATCAAGATTTTTGCTCGCACGCTTCGCTCGCTCTCATCTTTTCAGAACTTTTGCTCCAACCGTCATATCATCTTGCTCCTCAAAACGTTTGGCTCATTACGCCACTGGAATATGGAAACGCAACTCTGTTGAAACCAACAAAGATTCTTTACAGCGAATTTTATTTTTATGGAATTTGCGTAATAGAGGTGTAGCAGAAAATGGAATTAGAGATTGAACGATAAGACCCGAACAAATATTCTCTAACATTTCAAACCAACGGGAAGTGTGCCCCTCCCCCTTTTTGAAAGTGAGGGTCTTTTTTGGCTATTTATATTTTCCGCGGACGAAATGACCCAATTTTGAGTGAACACCGTTTTTTTTTTTTTTTTCTTTGCTCGTCAAATTTTCATCGGAAAAATGTGCCCCTCCCACTTCATTGGAAAATCCTGGATCCGCCCCTTACCGGGCTCATTATTCGTATGGATCTCGTCCCCTTATGGCCCGGTGGGACGCTAAACGAGCAACATGTTTGTGCACGAGTGTTACCTAAGTCGTGTGTGGGGAATGACGTGAGACGACCGGGTATAGGACTCCCCCTGGGTCATATTCGACATTCAATGAGTGTCGACAGCAAGTCACCCCGGGCATTGTGGGTATTTTTGGACGACCTGTGATCTCCCAGAGTTTGAGAATCGCTCAGAATCATTGATTTGTTAGTGTGAGACCTCTCCGTGTGACGTCACCCTTCATATCGAAGAAGATATAGGAAGACGCTAGGGGAGTACCGCTGGCAATCGAATACCCGTGAACCTCGCGCTCACATATACACTTCAATAGTGCGTATAAAGAATTAGATGATTTTTGGAACTTAAGTTAGCGCTATCAATTTTACGATTATAAGTTGCCAAATGTATTGGTGTATCCTTTGGAATTTGTGTCTAGTATTATGAGGTTCTCCAAGTGGTATACGACATACATCGCAATAAACTAAGCTATAAGACGAGTCGAGGACGAGTGAAATATTGATGCTAGCTAAATGAAGTTATTATTATGCTGATTATAGGCTAGTGTACCATGAAAGAGATCATAAAGGACACTCACTTAGTTCTTTTGCAGTGAAAGGTTTACTTGAGTTTACTGGAGGACACTTTCAATTGAGCGTGTGTGTGTTAAGGAGTACAGACATGGCGTGTAAGCCAACGTGACTGTCAAAGCTCTCATTTTATTCATCCAAGTGATATACGACATTATACCACTCGGATGAATAAAATTTGACAAAACATCACCTATACAATGCATGTTAATTTGAAATACCCTCAATCCACTATTTTGAGTCTTCAGCTTCGAAATGGACGCTGAACATTCCCATAAAGAAATATGGAAATTAATTTCCAAATTAAACCTTTGGTAATTTCCGCCATCATTTTCGGCGATGCCACGCCCAGTACGTGCGCCGGTAAAAAGTGTGTGCATAACCGGTGCTTTACTGAAATAAGTACGCGTGTACTTCAAGCACGCATGTCATTTATAATGCCAGAGCAATTTGCCGCTCATCCGCAATTTACGGCTAGAGCGGAATTAACGCCGTAAAATGTCGGTCAAAGCCCCTCATTCTAACACGGACATTTACATTGGCACATAAAAAATCGGAAATATATACGTCATTGATTCCCGAGTCTCTCCTGTTTCCTAATTATATGCTAGAAGATTGTCCTTTTTTATTAAGGTAGGTAAGATAATGAGCAGTAGTTTGAAAAAGGTGTACTATAGTGGCAGCCTTGTTTCATGGTATGTGGGGGAAAATTCATGATATTCAAACTAATCATAATAATAATACCAACAATAATGATAATCATCATTAATAATCATAAGAGTAATAATGGTATTAACTTCTACTAGACTATGCAACTGATGAAAATATAAGCGATGAAAGTAATATTCGTACATGAAATAATTGTGAATTATCTATTTTTATCATCATTTCTCACTTTATAACTGCTCTTCAATGTTTGGGTAAAACCATCCCGATATAGTCGTCACTTTTGATTTAATATTCATGTATCGAACATGCACAAATAAAAGTTCACATGACATAATCTTTTCATTTCTGTTTCCTTTTGTGTCACATCGGATGGTTTCCTCTCAGTAGCGTACCTATATAGGATTTTCCACGGGGGGGGGGGCAAAACCGTCGGCCGAAAATTTGACAAGCAAAAAAAAGGTCTTCAATCATAAATAAAGGATTTCGTACCAGAAAAAAAATTGACAGCAAAAATAAAAGAAAAGGTCTTTAATAAAAAAAGGTCTTCAATCGAATCAGAAACAAATTTGACAAGCAAAAAAAAAAGGTCTTCAACCTCGTCAGGGGGGCAAAATATGTATTCAAGCTCGTCAGGGGGGGCAAAAGGTTTTCAAGCTCGTCAGGGGGCAGGGATACGTCCTTTGCATGGGTTGTGACTCGTCAGGGGGCACACTGTCCCCCTGTTCCCCCCCCCCGTAGGTACGCTATTGTTTCCTCTTCATAAACATGATAAAGCGAAATTTAATCAAATCAAATGAACTTGAAACAGTATCTATTTCTATACTCGTTTTCCATATTCATGATATTTTAAAGATTTAGAGAATCACTCAGAAAAGGGGATATTAACATGCAGAGGCGGGGTATACACTAATGCTAAAAAGTTAGTGAACTCCACCAAAATATGCACACTTCATGCTGTGTGTTGAATGAAGACAATGGCCCGTATTCTGAACTCAGGTTTGAAATTAAACCATGGTTAGAAAATTGTCTGTGAACTATCGAGAGCCAATTGGGGCACAAATTCCTAACAGTACATATCCAATGTATTAACTCACTCGTCACTCAAAATGTCTGGGGATAATAGTTTAGGTATTCTGAAGTATTTTTCTTCATTATGGAAGTAACAGGAAATAACATAGTAAACATAAGAGAAATACAATGTAAACAGATTTTTTTAATATTTGGCTCCCCAGAATTTTAGCACAGAGTTAGACCATTGTCTAATACTTGACTTTAGAATACGAGCCATAAACACTACAATGTCCTTAGTCCACAGAAACACTTTATTGCACGTAATATGTTATCACCTGAATTCACAAATAAATATCTAAAACTTTGCACAACTTGAACACTGAAATACAGTGGCCCGTATTCTGAAGTCAGGTTTAACATTTTGGTTTGAGTATGGATAGCCAATTGTTACATAAATCACTAACGGTAGAGATATCACATTCCAGCTCATTTGGCTCTCAAATCATTGATAATTTTCTAGGAAGTATTAAAAAAACGATTGTCTTCTTCACCATCGATCGATAAGTAAACTTGAGAGCACAGTAGACATAAGAAACATACAACTTAATGCAAATTTTGATGCGCTTGGCTTTCCATAATTTTAGACCACAGAGTTAGACCACGGTCTAAGTTAAACCCGAATATATGTTCATTTTTCTGCTGGGGTTCACTAACGTTTTGCACCACCATGACCACTGTATGGTATATAAGATTCTGAAGGTTTACGAATAGGATTTTCAAGATTTAATGTGAATGAATAACATCAAGAGTTGAAGACAGGTGTGATAATCTGAGGAAAATCCTTCCTGTGTTTTGGCATTCATGCTTACAGCCCCTAGAGAGAAATCTCTGGAAATGTCAAAAGCACGTTCATTAATAGGGAAATTTTCACAAATCGGCACGAAGGAAAGGAGAAGGACGATTTATCACACCGGATCCTCGCGAGTACTTTGACCGAATTAAAGGGACAAGCCTCCTCCTGGAACAGAAAAGACGCTTTTCTTCAAATATCCATGACAACTTATGATTTTACATTTCGTCCATTTTGTAGAACGTTGATGACATTTTAGTGTTGGTGTTTTTTTAACCCGAACTTTAACTCCGAAATATGAACACGCCTGTTTTGGGGTTTACTGTTTTGCTTTGTTTTTCTTTTCTGCATATACAAAAAAAGGCAAGATCGTACAATGTACATGTAGTCTTTCAATAATTAATACGAATTTCCATTTCGATACAACTTGTCATGTTTTCCCTATAAGCTCTAGCTGTTCAATTTAAATTTAAAGAACATGATACGCCACATGCCAATTTTTCCAAAAAGGGAAATTACATGACTTTCTTTTTATTCCTTTCAAGTACCTCTTAAACGAAGGAGACGCACCGACCTAACCTATTGATCTTTGATTATTGATAATTTTCAAAGTTATGTATCCCGCTCAAACTTCCTGATTGGTATGTTTTACCATGGACCTACTAGCTAATAGGTTCATGGTTTTACAATGTAAAGTGACTGTTTTTATGTCGGACGTTCTTTTCGTCTCTTTTACACCAAAAAAGCTTATTTTTTAAGAATTACCCGCACTCCTAATTCAATTTCGCAAATCCATCATGTTGCTTTTTTTAGAAAAAAAAGTTACCGAATAAACCCTAATTGTAAATGCTTCTTTATCAAGCTGGCCCTGGAGGTTTCCAGTTATCCACTTAACTTATTAACGGTGTTGAGTTTTTTTCCGTGATAAACTGATGACGATACCATTGATCATTGATGTCATATAACCAGGTGACGTCATAATAGCATAAAAGTTTATTGATAATGGATCCGTCAAGAGAAAGTTGGTATGGTGTCTCCAAGTCGAAATAAAGATTGCCGTATCGAAACATACACCAGCTCGTATTTGATTCCGCTTCCTTCACTCGCCGCCTGGAAAGTTTCTAAAATACGCATTCGATTTCTCACGCAAAGTACCAGCATTTCCTGTGCCTTAATATATCCAAGGGTTTTTTTATATTATAACAGGAAACTATGAAACTCAGGAGAATAAAAGAAAACCTTAAGAGCGTTTATAGTTCTCTGCATTTCTACAATTTATTGCATGTTCATGATATTATAAAAGCAGGAACAGGAATCCTACATAAGCATGTGGTGCGGGGTTTTTTGCCATTGATTTTGATGGCAACATTGTCAAGCATTTTAAGAATTTGTAGATGGATAATGAATGTTTTCTCTTAATTGATGTTCGAAGCATAAAATCATCTTTCTTTTCTTTTTTTTTATTCTTCACATTCCATATTTCCTTTATATTCATTTTGTTAATATTTATAATTTACCCTTTTTTGATTAAACGTTTACATTACTATCATCTATTTCCGAATACTGGATCGTTGTGTTGTTGTTGATTGGTTTTTAATGGCGTTTCATAAAAAAACACATGCGCCAATCAAATTAACTTTTATCATATCACTATAAGGTTGTTGTTTGTATTTTTTTTTTTGGTAGATAAGACCGTATATTTAGAGAAATATAAGGCCATTAATTGGATAGAAGAAAATTTCGCAGCGCACGCAAGCTTTTTTACACTCAATGCGCACTGTAAAAGATGGCGCCTCTTTGCTTTGTGTCACATCGTTGAGCCACTAAATCGGTTCACCAAGGCAAATCACAAGCCAACAACATGCTCTTTTATACAGTTATCAACTTTCAAAGTTCCCAGTCTCATAGAGCAATACACATACTCTTGCTCCCTACATTATGAATAGATGAATCTTTATAGATCTTGATTGGCATTTGACATTTTATGACTGATGGATGTTTTTGTATTCTTGGTTATTACATTACAGTTTTTCCATGTTTAATGTAACCTAAAAGCATAACCCCTTCTATAAATATACCGCATAAAGACTCCTTCGGGTTTTCTAAATGATAATTAAAAGCAGAAATGTGTCGCTTGTCTCCCCCTTTTGGGAAATCGGGCATGTGTAAGGCCATGACATTTAGAGTGAAATTAGCTTTCACACCCGCCACGGCGCGATAACCACCTTCAAAATCATCTTTCTACGAGGAAGTGCCGATTACCATGCAAGCGACGTCACAATGGATGACGGTAGATCACTCATTTGCAGATGGGGCGTAATGATGATATTGACTTCCTCGATCATGCTACATAGCTCATTGATGTTTGGGTTGTTGTTGTTATTGTTGCTGGTGTTCTTGGTTCGATTGTTTGCGCTGTCGTTGGCTTCCATTTTTTTATTGCATGTATGTCTAAATTTATATTGCAATGTGAGAAAAGTAGGTTTTATACAATTATAATATATAGGGAGTTAAACTTTGCTTGATTTGACATTTTTGCCATCAAACTATAGTTTGGCGCAGACAAAATGTCGACAAAAACCAGGTCTTACACACCATGTAGACGTCACTGCCACAGCTGCATGCAACTTATGGTGTCATTCATTTATTTACACTGCCAATGTCGACACACACACACACACTTACAACCGCAAACACACGCACGCACATTCATATCCATACACTCTTCATGCTGTCTCTCGTGTGTTTAGCAACAACTTATCAAGGGATCTTTTTCGCAACTGCAACATGGACAGATTCAAGAACGAAGTAAATCTATTGAAAATGCCCGTCAAATAACAAAGACAGCTGGCAGGTCTTTGTCGAAAATTGATGAACCGGAATAGCAGTTTCGTCCTAGTTTCGGAGATGACGAAAAGCTGCAAACATGTAGTTTGTCCAGGGGCCCGTTGCAAAAAGAGTTGCAATTAATCGCAACTCTAAAAATCATACGCAACTTGATTTTCAACCAATCAACAGCGCGCATTTGGGACTTGCGATCGATTTTTTGACTTGCGTTTAAACGCAACTCTTTCTGCAACGGGCCCCCAGAGTCCATGACGAAACTGCTGTTTTGATTCACTCATTTTCGACAAAGACTTCTGTGTTGTGTTCTGTCAGGAAGGACATTTATGTTCTTGAATTCGCCGTGAGTTGTAAAAGCGAAAACTGCCTACTGCCTCACCACCACACCAATGATACATATTATATATTCTCCGATGCTGTCTTTTTAGGCGGCATGCGAGTTTCCTTTTGAATTGATGTCATTGATAGAACAAAAATATGAGATGTGATGGAAACTCCTATTGATTGATTTTGTTGCAAAATTTTTTTCTCAATTTCTTTACTTTGGAGGTGGGAGGAGTACATTATTCGCTGTTGACGTGTTTCCTTTTTTCATATGATATTTGAAAAGAAGCGCTGAAATGTAATGAAATTAATTGTAGCATTCAAAAGGGGGAATTCTTCATAAAGAATTATAGCATCTAAGGTGATGTAATTTTATTCAATGTGTTGTAATCAGTCTTTACACTGTATATAAACAAAATTGATAAAATGCAATCAAATTGTTACTCTGGAACAATCTCCTTATTTTCAACCTCGCGTGGTCTTATTGAAGACGCGCAATTCCACTTAAAATACTCCAATTGTTAACATTGAGACATATGCAACATATGATTTTGAAGTTCAACATAAAATTCAAAAAGTCAACTGACTGTAAGCAGGTAAATTAATTCCATTACTCTGCCAAAGGTTACTGCGCGCGACGGAAGTTGTAAAGATAGTATTTCGCTGATTACTTATAACCAAATGACATACATATTTTTGCAAAACAAATTTTAAGCATCATTCCCCACAGTATTTTATGAAACAAAATAGTCTTTCCACCAAAAAATCTTACAAACTCGAAAACACACTTAGCTAATTGCTGGTTTCACACTGGGAAACTTCATTTCATTTGCTGATCAGCACCACGCTGTTAACAAACCTGATAACGTACTTGATCTTGGTATACGTCGTTTACTAAATACACATCTTTACAACAATAAAAAAATCTGATAATAATATGTAATAAATTTGAAGATAATAATCATCAATACATTACCCGTTCTTATTTCTAAATACATTCATGAAAGTATTTAAGGCTGCAAAAATTGAACAATTATTTAGCTTCTTTACACAATCACAGATAAATTGTTTTAAAAGTGTGTTTCGGCCATTCAACTAGCTAAGATCCTTTCCAAAATGCATGGAAAGAATTTTTGTGTTTTGAATTTGCATTCGGTTGTATAAAGAACAGAAAATGTTAATGAAAATGTAATAAATGTGATAAATGTGATACAATATAAAGCCCGAAAACTATAACTCATAGATTATTATGTAATATAATATGAATATACTTTCCATTATATAATCAAGGCGGCTTATGCATTATTATATAATAATATAGTAGTAACAATTGTAATTAAATGTGCTTTATACATAATGTGAAAAAACAATATGTAACAATTTACGCTTCCTCATACCTCAAATTATATTATATATAAATGTGTGAAGCTATACATGTACAACAGCTTTGGCAACTCTTTTATTTAAATATTGTAAAGAAATGGATGAAGAGAACAATGGTAGACGTAGCTTAAATCAAGGTTCCCAGAGCTATCTACCCTTTGGAAAATTTGGTTATGCCGAAAAAATGTCTCTGCCGGGAATCGAACCCGGGCCCCCAGCTTTGAACGCCGGTGCCTTAACCACTAGACCACAGAGACGGGCTAGTGGCTAGGCCGACCGAGATCCGATTGACCGTCAGAAAGACAGATTTTCGACTTCCCGGCAGAGACATTTTTTCGGCATAACCAAATTTTCCAAAGGGTAGATAGCTCTGGGAACCTTGATTTAAGCTACGTCTACCATTGTTCTCTTCATCCATTTCTTTACAATATATATATATATATATATATATATATATATATATATATATATGCATGCATACATAAGCGAAAGACAATTTATATACATAATTCAAATTGTTCTTTCAAAATCTCCAGTATCAAAATAGGTTATTCATTCTTCCCATTTTTCCCAGTTTTCTAAAAGCAAGAAACACCTTGTTCAGCAAAAATGATTATGTAAATGAAAGAGAAATAAAATTCAAAGTAACCTATATATAGTTTCCCTTTCTAACCTAAAAGTACATTCCAAGAAGTCAAAGTAAGGGTTAGCATACGAGTAATGTCCTGTATACTAATTTAGATTATTAGTCAATATATTATACAAGAAACAAATTGTCTTGGTTCTTTCGTGCAAGACTTACCAACTCAAACATGATACCCCTTTAAAACCATTATTAATATACATCAATTGGTTTTCATATTTACTAACATATGAAATTGTAGGCATACTTTTCAATCAAAGGTTGTTCTCAAATACTTAGAAGCTTGTGCGACGTTTGACAGACATAGCAACAATGAATGTATGTAAACAGGATGCTATAGTTAATTGATTTATCATAAACATGTTAAAGTAATACCTCGTCATTGTGTTCCTTGGAAGGACTCTGAATTTGAAGCACCTGGTGCACTCGGACTTTTCAAATGATGTAGACGATTTTCATGGTTGGTTAGCACTAGTCGTAATATTTTCTGCATAGATTATTGAAATACAGAATAAAGTATAAATCTATCGCCTCACTCTTACCATGCGTGTCTGTTTATTGAAATGATTAATATGCCTCAACAAAACGTTTGCATAATGGGGAGGCTAACCATGGTCCAATGTGTAATGAGTTGCGATACCTTGCCTACATGAGTTACATACCGTTGTGCTTAGATCTTGAAACGGTCCATTTCCTTAAAGTAAGGCATGGCCGCCTCCGCTAACGTCCTAACATCGCGACCATGTTGTTCTGGTGCAATGTCGGGACTGGGCGGTAGAAACCTGCTTGAATTGATCGCTCTCTGGTAGAAAGCCTTTGTTGCCATGACAACATCATCCCCAGCTGCATTCCATCGCTTAACCACATCCGGCGATGGGTCCCATTGGAGGAGAGATGGGGAGAACGGAAGACCAACCGCATGGCAGAGTTTGGACAAGACATCTCCAGGGTTGGCAAGAAGGTCATCGGTGTTCATGATGACTGCTTCCGGGTCAATATTATCTCGAATATACGTCCAGAGATCGCGCATGCCAGTGAACATCGTGGAGGGATCGATGGAAGGGTCGTCTGTGCGAAGGTCGAAGGATTCCATGTCGTCGGGTTCTCCGGTCCTCAGACCGACGTTCTGAAGCTGTTTATAGATGGCTGTTCGGTAGGATCTGAAAACCCGGTATGGGTCGCGAATGAGAAAAACATGCCGAAATCCTGTGGGTAGGTATCGTCTTGTCTTCTCATCGGGAAAGGCAATGAACATCTCTTTTGTTACTAGGTATTTGCTTGTCGAAGCCCCCATCCTTTCTTTCACCTTGCCATACCTACACAAGGAAACAAAATGACAGAAGTTGCATCAACATCATGTATAATCTCGAAAAGGTTTAATTTCTTAATAAACCTTGCAATCATCGCACCAATCATGCATGTCAGGATTTTAAATTTGCATCATTGGTGATATAATTTCCTTTCATTTGAATCGGCTTATTCTCAACAAGTTTGGATTTGTTTAATTTATCACGCAATATGCACCGTTGCATCCTGAATAGTATTGGCTATATCCCTGATGGACGAACACGGTAGTTGTGGAAGAGTCGTGATGTAGCGGTTCGGACTCTCGCCTTGTAATCAGAGGGTCGTGTGTTTGAATCCCTCCATGGCCTAGCGTCCTTTGGCAAGGCATTAATCCACACTTTGCCACTATCCATCCAGGTGTTAAATACCCGATGCCGGGTAGGATGTGAAAGCATACATGTAGTATGCCTAGCAATTGAGTCTTGGAACTCTTGTTGAAATGCTCCCCAGAGAGTGGAGAAGTGCATAAATTTTATGCGGGCATGCAAGGATCCGATGACCGGGGTATGTAAAGTGCTTAGAGACGTCGCGACGCGTCGTTCCGATGCATTAAGCGCTATACGTATAAATGCGGAATATTATATTATTGTTATTATCACAACTGGTTGTTGTGGTGTGCGCCTGTAATCCAAGCTGTGGGGAAGTTACAAATTGATGCACAGGTTCGAGCCCTGGTCACGTCTTTCGGATGGTGACGTTAAAGGTCGTTCCCAGACGTAAATAATCAAATCATACACGTCTGACAAAACTCAAATACACACACACACATACACAGTGTGGTCACATAGTGGATTATGTGAAATATCATTCACACTATTAAAATGCTTATTCAACAGTATGAAGATATTTTCACACTGTGGACTCCTCGACAGTGTTCGCAGCGTGTTCACATGGCCGACTATAATTATGTGATCCCCACTGGTAAATGCTCAAATTAAACAGTGTGAAGGGGATTTCACATTGTGTTCCATTCTTTGAACTATGGCACTCACTGTGGGACATTGTGTGGACAGTCGGGTTAGTTGCGAAGACTGCCTTGGAGGAGTGACGTCAATGTCTATGCCATGTGTCTCATTTACTGAAATCAGTCTTTTGGGTTTGACTATATAGGTGGCATACCCTTTATTAGCGTATTTTAGCATCCACTTCGCATACGCTTTTTGGAACGTTGAGAATCAATTGAAAATGCCTTCAAATCACAATTCACAGATTAGAGGTTGTTGTCGAAAGTTGGTGGACAGGGACAGCACATCGTCTTAAAGAGAAATTCCAGTAGTTGCAGTAAACACTGATTTCATGAGAAAGTCTGTAAAACAAGGCTTAATTGTCAGAATATCATCGAGGATCTAGATCTGGTACAGTTACATAAACTGAACTTTGTGAAATCTTGATATCTACGCTGAAAAATGTTCACACTGAAGATCACCAACACAGATAGGCACACGTGGGACAGTGTATTATTATTGCTGGAATAAAGACCCGACGGAAGTGACCGAATCCGCGCATATTTTGCTTATTTCTCAGCAATTACACAATTTCTTCCAGAATCCTTTGGCACATTTTTTTTATTCATACAAACAGACACTTGGGTGGTCATTATATTAGATTCTGTAAAAAGTAATTTTTAGGTCGTTACCAAAACTGGAATTTATCTTTAATATTAGTCGTTTGTCCAGAGTCTAGGACTACACCAGGGGCGGATCCAGCTTTTTATAAAGGGGGGGTTGGGGTGGTATGCGAGGGAGCGTAGCGACCGAGTCCAAGCGAGCGGAGCGAGCGAGGGGGAGATAGGGAAATTTTTTGAAAATCTGTTATAGAATAAAATAAAATTACAAGTTAAAAAAAAAAAAAGATTTGAAAAATGGTCCCCGGATTTTTTTTTTTTTTTTTTTTGGGGGGGGGTTGCCCCCAACCTCCCCCCCCCCTTTAGATCCGCTTCTGTACACTGCTATTTTGATTCACCGATTTTCGACAAAAGGCCGCTTTGTAATGAAGATCTTTGACAAAAGATTATCAAGGTAGAATAGAAAGCGTCTGCGAAATGATTGCGAAAATTCCCTATTATACCGATATACCAACACTTTTTTAAGGACGCTCCACAGTTAAAATGAAATCCTTGTCATTATCACCAAACTTCGCTCATAGATACTTTAGTACCTGATTATTCCAAATATGCAAAAATTAGTCCCTGTAATTGATTTTTTGCTATAGAGCTTCAAGGTTCACCCAGATGGATGTCATTAAGTATTGCGCATTCAAAATAATTTGGCATTCTTAGACCTCACGAGATGACTACAATGTTTAAAGTTTAAATTTATATTACCAAGTCGAAATCTATGAAAATCTAATCAGATTTCGCAACAAAGGGACAATCTATTTATATAGCTATTTGTTTGCTCGTTTAAATCTAACAGCACTGTCAGTTTTTAAAAAAGGTGTAAATGATAACGAAACCCAATCTAAAAAAACCGTGAAATTTCAATTACACACATGAGAAGAGCTATAAATGCTGCACTTATTCAAAACCCATTCTATTTTCACCAAACTATGCAAAGTTGTAGAGGAAGGTATTCCCAAGAGATGCAAACATTAAAAATATGGGAGTTCATGTGTTTTTTTATCAGCACTTTTATTAGAGCACGTGTGCTATTTAAAACACCAAAATGTATCTATGTAAGGGAAAATTCCAAACCACTTTAACATATTTTCAAAATCGGTTTATTTTCGTCATACTTGCAGCACTGCAGAGTAGTATTTTGAAGTGGTAGAGGTATTAGCTTCACATCGGATCTGCATTTATAGTACAGATAGTGCGAAAAATCAGTTCATACCTACAGCTGATTAATCGTCTGTTCATCCATTGTGACGTCAGCGCGCAGAGTGTTAAATATGCGCAGATCGCGCAAATCATGATGCGCACAAACGTAACTCTGGAACGTCCTTCAACTTTGAAGGATAAGAATGTTCAACGAACCTACGAAAAGATTTACATACTCTTTTCGACAAAATGATATATGAATACGTGTGAGGATGTGGGATGTCATTAGTTTTTACATGCGGATCTCCTTCCTTATAAAATTATTATGAATCTATATTTCATGATGATTAGAATGATCACCATTAGCTCTGTGGTATTATCCACATGATGAATGGATTTACAGCTTTGGATTTATCAACCTACTTTTTCTCCCCCGTTCGATTCTTTCTCAGTAACTTGAACAGGTTGAAAATGTTTTCTATGGCCCGAATTCACAAAGGAGGTTTAAACCAGGAGGGGGTTTAAACCACCAAAAACCAGGAGCTAGGTTTTTCATGAATTCGGGCCTATATGTTTCAAATATGACAGAACAATCCTGATTGGTCCCTGGTCTGTGTTGTGAATAAAGTGCGCATGCAACAACGATCTTGATTGGTCTCTTCCATTGAGTGATTGATTGCAAACTTTTTTTTACGACGATCATGATAACTGTTTCCACCCTGGAACATTTGGGGTTTTTTCGAATTTCGTAACTTCTATCGCCCACCTGGAACATCTTAAGATGCGACAAATATAAGTAACGCCAAATATCCTTAATACGGCCTTTCCTGGTAAGCCAATGCATATTGATAGCAAATAAAATGTCAAACTCATGCTACCACGTGATCATGAATCTAATATGAACTTAGGAAGATGTAGCCGATATTTGTCATCTGTGTAGAGCTATAATGTTAATAGCCTATTTAGCATCCAATTCGCAGACAAGTTCTGGAACGTTCAGGATATATTAAAAATAGTAATAATTATCTTGTATATAGCGCTTTATCAATTTACGACTGCTCAAAGTGCTTCACAATTATCATAATTGTTATTACCCGGTCACTGGACTCACACCTTTTTTTCGCAGCCTGTTAGACGCTGCCTTGCTAAACCAACCACAATGATGGTCATTTCCTATACCAGTACCCAATTAGCATCTGGGTGAGAGTGGCAAAGTGTGGGGAAACGTCTTGCCCAAAGACGCTAGGCCATGGTGGGATACGAACATACGACCTTTTTATTACAAGAGTCAGAACCACTACACCAGGGCATATCACAATGGGCAGATAAGAGGTCATTGTTGGGGGGACCGGCACAACACGAAATACTGCAAATATGTCGTATGTCCATAGTCCAGGACGACACTGCTGTTTTGACTCACCGATTTTCGACAAAGTCTGCTTTTGACAAAAGATTTTTGCGTTAAAGAAAGAGTCTGCCGAGTTATTGCTAAAAAGCCCAAATGTAGCCAAGACGGTGAAAACTACAAGGAATTCCCAGCTGGTAGACGAACGAGATGGGGGGAGGCGAGGGCGGCATCTTTATCCACATCTGTCTCGGCGGCATCCTATTTCATATGTACAAATATGCAACACCATAGCGAATTTTACATGACTACTAACTTCAGGAATTTTACTAGATATATTCATAATAGCATGAGTTTACTCATATACATTAATATCTTGGTTACACAATACACATAAACTTTCCAACACGGTTGACAAAAAGTTGAAAAAAGTGAAAGTTATATATTTTGTACTGTACTTTTTTCTTAATGTTAAACTTGTTAAGAAGAACTGTGTTTTATATTGTTGATAAAACAGTAGCTTTATACGAAATCAAGTTTTTTTTTTTCATAAAGATGAACTTCGCATTTGGCCATCTTGTGAATTATTCGTCGGTAGTAAAGAGGTTCCATCTTCGCGGTGAATCAGCGTTGTGCTGAAAGCATGACAACGTATCAATGCTCTGAAGAACAAAATGATTCATCAGCAAGACAGAAGTAACAGGAAGTTTTTTGCTCCACTATGCACGACAGATCCAAGAACCAAGAAATATTTTGTCGAAAATTGGTGAATCAAAACAGCAGTTTCGTCTTACATTCTGGACAAACGTCATGTTTGCAAATTTTCGTCAACTACGAGATTTGAGTTGTAACTGCTCTTCCGCTTCATCCATTTTCGACAAAGACCTCTAAGCTGTGTTTTGCCGTTTGACGGGCAGTTTCAATAATAGATCGTGTTCTTGTATCCGTCACGGAGCGAAAATTCTCTTATGTAACAACAGACAACACATATATTGTTGACAACAGTCGTAGAAATATCCGTCGCCAAAAACCCACATAACGACAAGAAGTCTTTACTAAACTTGACAATACTTACATAATCCTATCCGGTTCTATTTTCGATCTTACGATTCGCTCGAAGAGCTTGGCTCCCTTTTCCGCTTCTTCTTCATTTCCCTCGTACTCCATTGGTATATCACATCCATACGCGTCTTGATACCGTTTTCTGGTCATTCCACAATAAGAGAATGCTTCGAACCACACCTCCATACCTTCAATGGCACTTAAACATTTTAAAATGGCCACCGACACTGTCCTGGGAATGTACCACAAAACGATTCGAACAGGTTTGCCTTCTTGATTATCCATGTTTGAAGTCAGGATGAACAGCGTTGTAGTTCTGTGCCAAGTACACTTGCTTCGAACTGCGAATACGAACTCTACCACTGTTTGATCTACGCAAGGTCGCATGATCGCCGAGCGTGAATATATTTCTACACCATTCATCTAGTATTATGTTATTCATCTTGTTTACCCATCGGTTTCGATAACGTTTATTATCTACAAATGTTCAAAAGGGTCAAATGTACACCTGTGGGGAATAGGGCTACAAGCGAATGGGAGCTGGCGCGTCATTCCCACTAAATTACTAAAGGATTGTTCCCTTTCAGTTGCTCCCATTCTCTCACATCTGAATAATACGAGTATCGAACAGGCATACGTTCCCTCTCTGAAAGTTGCCTTCATTACACCACTGTTAAAAAAAATCCCTCCAAAACTTCCGCCCAGTTTCAAACTTACATTTTTTGTTCAAAATTCTTGAAAGAATTGTGTTCTCTCAATTGTCGGAATATCTTTCGGATAATGATTTGCTCGATCCTTTCCAGTCAGGTTATAGGTCCAATCATAGTGTAGAAACAATACTTCTTGATGCGTCTAATTATGTCCTTTAAGACATGGATAAAGGAAAAACCACAGCTCTTTTGCTGTTAGACTTGTCCTCCGCCTTCGCCACTGTATATCACACTATCCTTTTGAACATACTTAGTTCACTCGGTGTCAAGAATAAGGCTTACAAGTGGTTTGAGTCTTATCATTCATTACATTCCCAGATTGTTTGTATTAACGGTTTTAAGTCTGATGCTTTGCCTCTTGCGGGGTACCACAGGGTTCTGTGGGCGGACCAACTCTCCTCGATTTATTATCTGGATTGCGACAAGTTCTGTTGAAACACGGAATAAAATACCATATTAATGCAGACGACATCCAACTCATGATTTCCTTTAATTCGGATCAATTAGCTGCAGGAAGTTCCATTCATCGTCTTGAATGTTGCTTGGTTGATGTTCCCAATTGACTGACTTTTCACTCACTTAAGCCAAATGTGAATTTCTTCTCTTTGGCTCCAAAGTACAGCTTAGTAAAACCCACATCGACTCCATCTCATTTTCTGGCCTCACTGTAAATTTGTGAAGTTCTTGTCGCAATCTCGGTATAGTTTTTGATTCTCACATGACAATGTCGAATCTCATCTCTTTTATGTGTAGATCAGTTCGCTACCAATAGCGAAATATCGGTTTTATTAAGAAATACTTGTCTGGACTGGCCACAGAAAAATTGGTTCATGCTTTAATTTCGTCGCGTCTCGATTTTGGTAACTCCCTTTTGTTTAATCTACCTCAGAATCAGTAATTGTTCAGAAACTTCAAAATTCTGCCACTCGCATCGTTTCTCTGTCCACTAGGCGCACTCATACTCCTATTTTAAAATCCTTACATTGGCTCCTTGTAAAACAACATATGTTCAAGAATTTGTTGTTAACTGTATCCATGGCTCTTCTCTTTAATACCTCATTTCGCTGATCAAAAGTTATACCCCTTCAACAGTTCAAGATCCTGACGTTCCTCCTCTTCCAATTCTCTCGTTACCCTCAAAGTTTCCAAAACCTGGGGGAGATTATTTGTTCACTCGTCCTCCAAGTAATGGAATAGCCTCCCTGAAAATATCAAACAGTGCTTGACCTCTGAAACTTTCAAATAATACATTGAAACATTTCTCTTCAATTCTTCTTAATTTCTTTTATAATATCCTAAAAAGCGTCTTGAGCACAATGACTCTACAGAGTGGATTCGGTGCGATTTAAGTCTAATTAGTATTATTGTTATTATTATTATTATAAAAAAAACATCGGTAGATTTAATTCTTCCATTCCCTGACCCCGTGGGCGCACTGGCCCTGCCCCCCCCCCACCCCCATCTACCGAGGATGAACACCCTTTTTTTTCACGGAGCGAAAATTCTCTAATGTAACACCCGACAACACATATATTGTTGACAACAGTCGTAGAAACATGCGTCGCCCAAAACCACATAACTACAAGAAGTCTGTACTAAACTTGACAATACTTACATAATCCTATCCGGTTCTATTTTCGATCTGACGATTCGCTCGAAGAGCTTGGCTCCCTTTTCCGCTTCTTCTTCATTTCCCTCGTACTCCATTGGTATATCAAATCCATACGCGTCTTTATACTGCTTTCTGGTCATTCCGCAGTAAGAGAATGCTTCGAACCACACCTCCATACCTTCGATGGCACTTAAACACTTTAAAATGGCCACTGACACTGTCCTCGGGATGTACCACAAAATGATTCGAACAGGTTTGCCTTCTTGATTATCCATGTTTGAAGTCAGGATGAACAGCGTTGTATTTCTGTACCAAGTACACTTGCTTCGAACTGCGAATATGAACTTCACCACTGATCTACGCAAGGTCGCATGATCGCCAAACATGAATATATTTTTAGACCATTATTCTGTTATTCATCTTGTTTACCCATCGGTTTCGATGACGTTTATTATATACAAATGTTCAAAAGGGTCAAATGTACACCTGTCATGCCAGTGTGGAATAGGGCTACAAGCGAATGGGAGCTGGCGCCGCATTCCCACTAAATTACAAAAGGATTGTTCCCCTTCAGTTGCTCCCTTTCTCTCACATCTGAATAATATGAGTATCGAACAGGTATACGTTCCTCCCTCTTTGAAAGTTGCCTTCATTTACCCCAATGTTAAAAAAACCCTCTCTGGACCGAAATTCCCTCCAAAACTTCCGCACAGTTTCAAACTTACTTTTTTTGTTCAAGATTCTTGAAAGGATTGTGTTCTGTCAATTTGTCGGAATATCTTTCGGATGATTTGCTCGATCCTTTCCAGGCAGGTTATAGGTCCAATCATAGTGTAGAAACACTACTTCTTGATGCGTCTAATTACATGTATATCCTTTAAGACATGGATAAAGGGAACACCACGGCTCTTTTACTGTTAGACTTGTCCTCCGCCTTCGACACTGTAAATCACATTATCCTTTTGAACGTACTTAGTTTACTCGGTGTCAAGGGAAGGCTTACAAGTGGTTTGAGTCTTATCTCTCATTACATTCCCAGATTGTTTGTATTACTGGTTATAAGTCTGATGCTTTGATTCTTGTGGAGTACCACAGGGTTCTGTGGGCGGACCAACTCTCTTCTCGATTTATTTATCTGGATTGCGAGAAGTTCTGTTGAAACGCGGCATAAAATACCATATTTATGCAGACGACATCCAACTCATGATTTCCTTTAATTTGGATCAACTAGCTGCAGAAAGTTCCAGTCATCGTCTTGAATGTTGCTTGGTTGATGTTCACAATTGACTGACTTCTCACTCTCTTAAGTTGAATCCAGCCAAATGTGAATTTCTTCTTTTTGGCCCCAAAGTACAGCTTAGTAAAATCCACATCGACTCCATCTCATTTTCTGGCCTCACTGTAAATTTGTAAAGTTCTTGTCGCAATCTCGCTGTAGTTTTTTATTCTCACATGACAATGTCGAATCTCATCTCTTTCATTTGTAGATCAGTTCGATACCAATTGCGAAATATCGGTTTTATTAGGAAATACCGGCCACAGAAAAATTGGTTCATGCTTTAATTTCTTTGCGTCTCGATTTTGGTAACTCCCTTTTGTTTAATCTACCCCAGAATCAGTCAATGTTCAGAAACTTCAAAATGCCTCTCGCATCGTTTTTCTCTATCCATCAGGCGCACTCACATTACTCCTATTTTTAAATCCTTACATTGGCTCCCTGTAAAACAACATATTATGTTCAAGATTTTGTTGTTAACTTTGCACTGTATCCATGGCTCTTCTCTTCAATACCTCATTTCACTGATCAAAAGTTATACCCCTTCAAGATCCTTACGTTCCTCCTCTTTCAATTCTCTCGTTACCCTCAAAGTTTCCAAAACCTTTGGGGAGATAATTTGTTCACTCGTCCTCCAAGTTATGGAATAGCCTCCCTGAAAATACCAAACAATGCTTGACCTCTGAAACTTTCAAACAATATCTTTAAACATTTCTCTTCAATTCTTCTTAATTCTTTCATGATTTCCTAAAAAGCATCTTGAGCACTCCACAGAGTGGATTCGGCGCGATATAAGTCTTATTATTATTATTATTATTATCATTATTACGAAACCCCGATTGGTAGATTTAATTCTTCCATTCGCTGACCCCATGGGCGCACCGGCAATATTTACTAGCACCCCCCCCCCCCCTCGTTCTAAAGTCATTGATCCACCACTGACCCAGTAACATGGGTGAGGCATACAACAGTTCTGTTACATATAGTACCAGCATGACAAAAGCAATGGCGTATCTTTTTTTCCGTTCAGCGTTCTGACGGAACCAATGGGGCATTAGAAATATTTGAACCGTATCCACCGACTGAGCAAGAACGCCGTACGTGAGTAGCAAGTGTAAGTACAACCTCCAAACGATAACGTGGCAATCGGACGAAGATCGTACGTTATGAGCACGAACAACTCACCACTTGAACAAACTACGATACACGCAAATGCTCACGGCCGTGCTAGTGGCATGAGTTGACGTACTCCCTCCCTATTCTTGCCACTCTCTCCTCACCTTATTCAGAATACCATGGCGGCCGTGGGCTCCACTAAAAAGCATACGGACAAAATATACGGACGGTGGGTTGTGACCAAGGCTTTACCAATAACAGTAAGGACCCTGTTGAAATCCTTAAAAAACACATTATGATATCACTTAAAGTAAGTTACTCCTAGCGGAACCAAAATATAATAAGGTCTTTCTAAGGCTACCCATGCAGGTGAACAAGAATCATTATTTTTTAAAAATAAATCTTGATTTACCTTGTTTAGATTTGTAAATCTCAATATTCCACTATATCTGGGAGAATGAATTTGTGGCATTAACTTGTGGAATATTGGACAAACGGATCACAAGGTTTGACCAGCGTTATTGTGAATGGGATTCCCTACTTAGCGAGTTGATGCATTGCCTTGACACCAGTCATATCGATTCTCGTAAGCTGATCACAATCAACAACATAAAATATTTTGGCAAAGTGAGATCAGTATTTCATATCTGAAAAAAACAAATATCATCATGATATCATTGCATTCATCTGGTGCAATCTTACATACTGTTGGTTTTTAATCAATTGACGAACGGGCAAAAGAAAATAGAGATATAAGGCGACAGAGAGATGCGCTACCTGTAACAATAGACTTGTTGCAATGGTTATGTGAATGTGATTGATCATCCATTTCATATAAAACACCAAATAAACGAACTTGCGATGAAATGATTGAGGACTTCCTAATTCATATGGAAATGAGTGTTGCCGCCGCTAAGGGCTACTATATTATGCTGATATTCCCATATATAAGCCATCCCTTGCCTTGTTGTGGCCCACGCAAACGCTGCTCGTGGGATATTTGGGGAAGAAAATTGCACTCAAAAGGGGAAATCACGAGAATACCTCGTATCGACTTTCTGCGCAATCTCATTTACAGCCGCTTTAAAGGTTGTGCTGATGTATCTGTTAACTCGTCGCATTACGAGGTCACGTGGTAAGTTCACTTCCTTAAGTTCATGGAACATGCACTTAAAAAAGCTAAGTTGGGTTTTTTTCTGGCCAAAAAACGGAAGGAAAGATAATACATGGATTGTGTTAAAACTTTGCACACGGAACGTCCTTTTTTCTGACGTGTCTGACGAAGGGGCTATCAGTTAGAAATAACAATAACCGGTGCACAGCAAAAACTGTGGTGTTAACCAGTGTTCATAGAGGACCACACCGGTGTTAAATTGGTGCTGTTAGTTTTACACCTATAGGTGTTATTACAACACCTTTTGTTGTTACATTTACACTCTTTGGTGTTATATTTAATCTCTTGGGTGTAATTTTAACACCTCGGGGTGTGGTCCTCTATTCACACCAAATGGTGTCAGTTTTAACACCGCAGTTTTTACAGTGTGATGAACGATGAAGGGGAATACTAAGTAAAACTTTGATGAATATAATTTGAATTGAAATGACATTTAACATGAAATTATGTCATATGGTCTAAACATGGAAGAACTTAGCAATTCTTTCACTATTCACAGATATTAAAAACCTGCAGTACATACAAAAGCAGTAGGTGTATCCACTATCCATTTTGGAAGCAATGCTCGACATTACCAAAAAAGCAAAAAAGAAGTTTGTTTCATTTAGAGACATCATTTCTAAACCACTTCATATTTTCTCATTTTTCTTTGTATATCATCTTAAACTAAGACAGTTCTAACATTGTCTAAAGCAGGGGCGTCGATCCATTTCTCAGATTGGGGGGGGCAAAATTATGAATCAATTTTCCAAAGGCGCTCGATCAGACAAAACAAACTCACACAGACACACACATGTGCCTATATATATGTGCACATATACACATATGTGTGTATATATATACACACACACACACACACATATATATATATATATATATCTCACCAGCAGATTAATGCGAGCGCGAAGCGCGAGCTGAAAATTTTGATATTTCGATCTGAAAAAATGAGTTTAATGGACGTTTTTAATTAAGAACAAGATATATATATCCAACAAAAGATTATTGCAAATCAAAGTGGGAGTTCTTTTGAGGTTTAGAACTGAAAACGGGACCATATTCACCTATTTAATCATGGAAAGTATGGGTTTTTGTTACAGAAATGATGCGAGCGCGAAGCGCGAGCTGAAATTTTTTGATATTCCAATCTGAAAAGTGGACATTTTGAGCACGATTTTAGACGAAGAACGAGTTGTGTATCTCAATCTCGCTTGCTGATTTCTGTGTAACATTACAATCTTATTTTATTTTTAGCACATGCGGAATTATTGGGGGGCAAAACGATATGTTTGCCCCCCCCCCCCAATATTTTCATTGGTGGGGCGATCGCCCCCCTGCCCCCCATAATCGACGCCTCTGGTCTAAAGATAGTGATGTAATATCTAGCGACGACGGAATAAGACCATGTAGGCGTCGAGACGGTGGTTCAATAATAATATACAAAATTTATGAAGCGCTTTATACGAAAGTTTCAAAGCGCTAAGAAAGAAGGGGGAAAGGGAATAAGTACAAGATATCTCAGTAAAAGGACAACAAAGAATCTGAAAGTGAAAACACCATTGCGAAAAATGAATTATACATACAACTAAAGAGATAATCGGCGAATATACAACTTGGTGTGACAGGTCGATAATCAAATTAAAATAATTCTAATAACTAAGAACACAATCCGACTTTTTAAAAATCTGAACACAATATGATAATGCAATTTAACTGAGGGGTGTTGTGTTTCGGGTGCCATTTTCATAATATGAAAGTCGCGGATTCGATTCTCATCGAGCCATATAAGAGACAAAGTTTTTTACTTTTTATATCAGGTGATCGAAAAATTAACACCATCTGACTATGTTATATGGGGCTTGCTGTCCTAATAACATGAACATCGCTGGAACAAGATTGAAAAATCGTTTATGCCTATACAAAAAGAGGTCTACATTGTTATCTAAAACAAAAATAGAAATGTAGGCGTAGGCTTCGAGACAATCATCACAATTAGGATTATCTTGTAGTATTCGGGCAGTATTGTGGTACAACTATCGATAAAATGATCTCTGTGTTTTCAATCACTTACTCCGATTAATGTTAACTAAGTTTTAAGTGTTTCCGTCGAAAACGGTGAGTTCTACGTATGGGTTCGTGGCGTTGATAACATTGGGTATAATGACCAGCGTGGTCGGAGACTTCCCCATTGCGGAATCGCTCTCCTTTTCAGCTTCAAATCTATGTCACTCTCCGGGTCTCTCTCTGTCTCTCTCACACACACTTACTTAATGAAACCACTATTCGGTCAATTGCTTATATCTACCATTTTTATTCTTGTCCTGCTTGAAACAATATATATGTTTTTATCGCCTATGCTGGCCTGTACACACATCGGAGTATAGGAATTTTCAAACAAAATCTATGCTATGTTAAGTACTGTCTTTAATCCTAATCTCTGGACTGCAGAAGATTTTCCCTTTTTATTTAAATGTGTAGTTTTATCATTAACATAAAATCGAAAAATTTGAAATTCTAAGATATATATATATTTGTGTGTGTGTGTGTGTATATATATATATGTGTGTGTGTTGGGGGTGTATGCATATATTTGTGATAAAATCTTATCCCAATTTATTGTCCTTCAAGCATGGCTTGGAGTAAGCCCAGTTGGTCACAATGGTATATTTTTACACTTAGGTGAAGAAAGAATCATTCTCCTGTGTTTATTAATAGTCATCTCCCATCTTTTAAGGTGCCATTCACAGTGGGAATGTCAATGAAATCGATGTCTATCTTGGGCTCGGTGTAGCGCAGGTATTTTCATGGTAGACGTCACAATTCATTGATATTTCTGTTGACATAGAAACCAATTGAATTAAACCAGCCGGTTAGCTCCAGGGGAAATATGCTCTCTTTTCAATCCTAAGAAGCTTATTTTCATGACTTTTATCTAGTCTCATCCTTTCTTGTTATTTTGTTTCAAATGTATAAATATAAGGTTACATTTCGGGATGCGTTGCTTTAATTTTGCACCGCGTTTATCCAAATTTTAAAATGGATCAATATTGACGTGTGGTTCTAACCAAAATCAATACTTCCGAATGTGACTTATCTGGACTGTATAATTGTGTTAACTGATTATCCCGGGATTTATCAAAGACATAAGGCATAAAGATACGCCTTTATTTCTATATCACCTTTCTTATCTCAATTCTTGACACAGTTTGAAGTAGCCACCACTAGCTTTTGAAAACTCCATTATTATACGGCACACGTTCTTATGACGTATCAAAATGACCTTATTATCTGAATGCGATGACATGATGTTATTTCTTCAGCCTTGATGAATTCCGTTATTTTCAGTCATCTTAAATCATTAAATTCAATGCTGATGAACTGATTATGGTTTTCTTGTAATTGAGAGTATTTATTCAACAGGTTCTATGACAAGGGATTGCTCACTGGATGCCATAGCATTCAAAACTGACAATAATCAAAGTGGCAGCATTTCATCTCCCTATATATGTGCATTTTACAACAAACATTTCAAAGCCAAGTTGGGGAAGTCCCTTCCACAATTGGACTTGATTACCGGAAATTGTGTTTAACGTGAGCACATTTTTTTTTAATTATTATTTCAGATATGGGACTGCCGGGAGGAAATTAATGGAAACTGTTGTTTTATCGACTGCAGCAATGAGCAAACGTGATTTCTTCCATCAATGTTTAAAAGCAGCGCGGATCCTTCGACAGGAAACATAGGTATGTTTGATCTAAATGTTTGTTTAATTAGATTATGATTAGAATGTACCAATGAACCAAGTAAATGATAGCCTGGAACATGGTACAAGCCAATTTTGCTTAATATTTGGATTTTACCTTACATGCACAACTGGCTATTTTAATTTTTATGTTTACGAGTGCCACATTTGTCCTCTCATAACCACACATTTCATTTTTAAGTGTTTCTTCTTTTGTAATGTGGGTCTCAATCAAGGTTCTTTTGAGATCGTTTTCTCCGTATCCCGTATACATTCTTAATTCCGAAGCTTCGTTATTCCGAAGGTTCGGATATTCCGAAGGTTCGTTAATCCGAAAGCGAAATAAGGTTCGTTGTTCCGAAGGTTCGACAACCCGAAAACGAAGTGAGGTTCGTTATTCCGAAGGTTCGATAATCCGCAAACGAAATGAGGTTCGTTGTTCATTTCGTTTTCGGACTAACGAACGTTCGGAATTACGAACCTCATTTCCTTTTTGGATTAACGAAACTTCGGAATTACGAACCTCATTTTGTTTTCGGACCAACGAACCTTCGGAATTACACTACAATTGTTCGTATTAACGAACCCTTTTTCGTTTTCGGATTAACGAACATCGAGGTATAGGCAATTTACGTGTTTCGGAATTACGAGCCTTCGGAATTACGAAGTGTAACCGTTTTCTCTATTCTTGATAATTAGAACTGTTGTTTCTTGTGAATTCAACTTTAGCATCTACTTCCAAATTAGTATCCTATGGTATCCGAATAGACCTCCAGAGCAGATTACATCATGCATGACATCAGAAATTCAATTTCGCACTCGCATGGGGACCTTACAGTGAGCACCAAGTTTGAAGTGTTTCTAAATTTGTTATGGAACATGAATATTCAGACACAAGGGGGCTTTTACCAGCAGAATAAAAACATAAGGTACCGAATCCCATCCACTTAGATAGCACTGAAGTGTGCCCTTGTATCGAATGCGACGTTTATTGTCTGAATCATTACGTCATTTAAGCTTGCTTACGGATGACAGTATCAAGATGTCTTGGTAGTGGCTTGACTTTCAAGATTGTAAGGTGCTTCCCCCAAAAAAATAAAAAATCTAATGAGGCAAAGGATGCATTCTTCTTAATTGATTTTACTTAGGAATTTTCATTAATGTCCCTTCCCCTGAAACATTTCCTCTTTGTCATTTGCCTGACTGGAATACAGTAGAATTAAGAAATTAACAAATAAAATGAATCATCTAATGATTCCTTCATTATTACATTATTTACGTTGGATAACGCGTTCCATTAAAAGTAATAATTGCCTACTGTCTGGTACTGTAGTAGTGTTAAGGTGTTGTGAAAATCGAAATCGAGTGTCACGAATTTCTCAACCAGACGCCGAGTATTATCACGGCATCTAGGAGTACGATGATTGCCTAGGAATACCTCAGGGAATTGGCACAATAAACAAATACGACTCTAAGGTTCCTAATCCATTTAAGTGATGCATGTGTAAGTGGAATTAAAAAAACCCTCTTAGGCATCAATCTCTCCCGAGTTTACAATAAAACCCGATGTATTCCGAGTGCCAAACGATTTTAAACGTTATCATGAACATCAAACGTGACTAAATGGAAAGTAGGTAATAACTGAGAGAAAAGAAAAAGTAACGCAATAGAACTGGGTAAGAAATCGAGATAGAAGTTAAGAAATCGTGTGAGAAGTCATTTACTTTGGTGGTGGTGAGGATGTAGAGGAACCGGATTATGACTCTTGTTCGTGTTATGTAAACGTCTCCTCTTCCCTCGCTGTCATCAGTTAGGTGATGAAGTCTTGCATTCATCCTGACTCAGCCGACTCGCTGAAGTAAATTAGCTGCCCTTCTATTGATCACCTATCGAGGGCTTAACAAGCCCAGTGATATAGCGAGGTTATTGCGGATGTCATACAGGCACGATATCATATCGATGTCATTTGCGCTAATGTCCATCCTACGATTGACACTGCTTTGTGGACAGAGAGATATCGATATAGCTACATAAGTACTCACACATATCCACAGCAAACTCATTGACATATTGACCGCGGGCCTCTGTGTGTTTGGAACCACCTCTACACGAAGCGTAATTATTTTTTCAGTCCACCCGTGTGAAAAGTTACGTTTAAATCTTCCCGGTTTCTGATGGGGTTATATCTCAAGTGCGCCGTAACGGTCACGTGACTTTAAACAAAGAACTCACGTCTTGGTGTTGCGTACGTGAAGGGAGTTGTAACAGGATATTGTGCGCCCTATAGCTGTACACCTATGGTATTAAGGTAAAAGACGTATTTCTAAAACTTTTTTATAATTAACTCATCAAAGTAGCTTTGCAGCATTAATATAAGCATAGGTTAGTATGGAGGACACTCTACATGTATACATATTGCGCAATGATAAAATTTAAGTGTTGCTTAATGCTTTGATGAAGTCGACAGTACTTTTGGAAAGCTCGGTTTATGTAATACAATTTGCATGTGTATAAGGATTTAAAATGCATTTTTTGATATACCTGACAAAGTATTTCATCATGGCACAAATTATATCAATGATACAATATCTTAATTCATTTTTCATGATTTGTTTTTAAGATGCCAGGCAAAAGTACTAGTCACTAGCCCGAAGTTTACATTTTATGTGTAATCGCCATGTGAAGTAAATTGTCTTTGACGTCTTACAGCATATTTACATGTATAGATAACAAAAAAAAAAATTATTCAGAATATAAAGAAATATACTTTCATGTATAAAATTTGTATTATATGCATGAAAAGTGCTGTATAATTAATATTTTTTCTTTTGTATTGTTCATTTTTAATAAAGATTTGTTCCGTTTTCATCTCAATTTATAATAACCACTCTTTAATCTTAGTCTATATTTACGATTCATACTTTCCTTTGCAATTCAAGTAAGATTTCATAGTATCACTTCATGTATATACAGTTCAATACAATGCCATAATAAGTCTTTCATGTACTAAAACGACTATGCCTGCTTCTGTGCGGTCTTCACCATGTATATAACTGTAAACCAAAGTCATATAAACTATGGAAATATATACCTCAAGATATGAAAAGAGGCATTTATTCGTAAGCGCCAAGGCTCTCAGAAGCAAAGAAAAATGAGAGAGAAAAAACCTTTTGTTGGGCATCGTTTGCTCTGTGAGGATTGTGTTCCATATTTCGCTAAGTCCTTCAATTACAGTGAATAGCTTTCCGTCTTAGCAAGCTCGATAGCAATGTCAATGATTTCCATCTTCCAGTAAATTAAGATTATGGAGGACGATGTCGTCATTAGCTATTCTATCCCCGATGAGACATGTATCGATGAACGCTAGTACAGGGACGTACCACTCTTGATTTGAATAAACTGAGCAGAGGCTGATATTACATCTCAGGTTACCTATTGTGCGAAATATTGCAATTTTACGCTTTCACAAGAATACTTTGTGAATAATTGGATAGATATGCAATGTGAAAATAATTGATAGCTTGTACGTTCAGCGCATCTCGTTGCATTACGAACGGGTTAGACAGTCGAATGTGAATAATCTTCAGATTTTCTTTCTTATTGGTAGCATTTTCTTTACCATTATTATGGATATTTATAATAGTAGTTCTCTATTCATCGACATGACGACATTCCGCCTTATGTGTTCATACACACACACACACACACACAAATGTGCTTGGTATTAAATAAGTGTAGTCATATTTGATTTTGCAGTAGGTTATGAAAGGGAAAAGTCTGCAAGGCTACTTCATATATAGTTTATGTTTTCTCATATACTATTGTTGTCCGTCTGTGTGTGGTTTGTGTGTGTGGGCTCGGATGCTTGCGTGAGATTTCAATTTTTGGTATTATTTACAAGGGCGTACTCTTATTCTGTACATCATTTGATTTTGAAATATACTTTATTATGACTTGCTGTGAATATATTATGATTTCTTTTATTGCATAATCATGCTTTTAAGTCCTTTTACGGTTTACCAGTGTTCCTACGTTGCGACTCTCAAATTGACTACAGATTGCACGTTTGTACTTTGCTCCGATGAACATAAACATATATGCTATCGATCCATACAGGAATAAACCAAACCTTAGGCGTCGATCCGAGGGCGGGAATGTGCCCCCCCCCCCCCCCAGCTTCGACATTCGAGTTTTGTACGGCAGTCTATGACATAGTGTCATAACACCAGCCCCCCCCCCCCCCTCCCCTTCGAGGTACAAAAATTGTAATGAACCAAAATGATTCTGTGCCATAGCGGAATCATTATCTTGATAATCTGGGCCAGTACTGCCATAGGGTCCCGAACAGCTAAATTATTTTCCAGTCGTTACTGTAGGGAGACACACATAGAAACAAAAATCTATATCACGGTTGCATGTTCGGCATGAGGTTAATTATATGGTGCCAAGCTAAGGGACTTCCTATCCTTAATTTTTGATCGATTCGGATTTTTGGAGAGGCGGCTCTATTACAGGTTATAAAGCTTTCAAGTATAAGGGAAAAGATCAAATTTCAATTAAAACAACTTTACCCAAGCCCCCCCCCCCCCATCCTTCGTAAACTCAAAGACTGATAGTTTTGTAGGGGGTGTCACAAATATTAAGCAAATTAGGAAAGTCATTTGGAACAGGAGTCAAACCAAAAATTCCGTTCAAGGTCAGGGATCCATCCACTGGTTCCTAACATCTGGAAACATGCTAATGAAACTAATATATATATAAGACTATTCATTGATGAGTTCATGGTGATTATAAAAGATTGAAACCAGCTCATAAATGAAGAAAATATATTAAATGAATAAGCATATATTAAAACATGATTATTAAAAAGAAATGATGACCCATTAAAATGACCCATATAAATTACCCATTACATAGACGAATCAAGAATTCATTTAATTAGTAAATAAATGAACGCTCAAGTAAATAGATACTTGAATCTCGATACTCGATAATATAGGAAGTAAATCTATATTTTTTTCACATTCTTCCTTTGTTTTCCTAAATCTATTATTCATTTATGAATTCATTCATTAAATGTTTGGTATCTACATCATACATACCTTCGAATGAGAATAATTACATGAACTGCTCGAACAAAAACGTTCCTTTCCTATCTATAGTAGATCGGAACTTAGTGCAGGGAGGGCATCATTGAAATATGCTACTTAAATCCCACACCTGATTGGTTGTGAGCAGTTGTTTGGATGAAATCGGGAGAAAGATGTATTATGAAAATTACATTGAAATAAATCTGCAATTTTTAGAATTTATGGTTGGGTAGAACATGAAAGAATCTCTTATGATTGTTGTTTTTTTGCCTACATATGGCTCATTGCAAAACTCACATTCTTACTACGTGTTTTTTCACATTGTTTAACATCGTTAAAAATTCATTTATACTAAAAATGCATGAGACAAAGGTATATAAATAAATATGTATGGGGTGTCTGTGTGTGTGTGTGTGTGTGTGTTACGTATTTCATTCATTTTTCGAGTAGCATGCAGTCAAGCAAAATGAACAACCATTTGATTTTTTCCACTGACGTGGTCATGTTTAACAACAACAGAGGATGTCGTTTAATATTTGAAGTGTGTTATGTTTATGATAACGATATACGATAAAATCATAATCTACTGTTACCCAATCCCTTGGAATAATATTGATTGCATGAATGAGAAAGAGAACATGCTCATTAACGTGCAGTCTACGTTTTCGGGATCACCGACATTTCTTGGTCTCTGAAATGATACTTTTCTTTCAAAAAACAAAATTGACTTTCAGTCAATCGTTTGGGGATTTTTAAACTCAACTGAATATTTTTTACCAATACATGGGCTTATTCAGATCGGGCTCATCATCAATAATGGTGCGAAAGTAGATACATACCACATTATGTGGAGCGAATAAAATTCCAGTCTACACTAATTACATCTCTTTTCGTAATTATGCACATTAATTGGATTTGCAAAACAGATCGAAAACTAGACTCACGAGGATACCTCTTGCAAGAGCTGATAATATATTACCCAAGTCATAACTTATATTTTATAGATGGTGACGAGGGACAAATAGTAAGTGGTCTGCATGGTAGACTAGATGCACTATGAGTGAGAAGGAGGTCCTAGATTGTGTATGCTAGGTGTCGGAGTCAACATGAATTGGTGTTATATCGGAAGTGCCAGGAGATGAATATAGTACCTCGACATCATTAATCCAACAGAAAATCAACGCCTATCTTGTGGATGAGCGGTATATATATAGGAAATGTCACCTTCTTTCATCCATGACCAGATATGGGAACCCAGGGTATAATATTACTATTGCACGGTAACTCTGGTATGCAATGGCAATTTACAGGAAATCTTGTATTTTGATTTGCTGTTCGGGTTGTTACCATGGCACCATTGGATACAAAACTTCCAATAATACTAACTTGAATCATTTTGGTTCCATGTATGATTATTTCCAAGAAGAAATATCTCATTAGGCCATAGGAAACAATGTTAGTGTTGATACAATATTGTTGTAGCATTTGAAGGTGAACTCTGATTGCGGGTCGGTAATTTCATGGAATGAATTAATTCTATGTTTTAAATACCGGACATTCTGCCACTGGCTTTTTGCATTGCATTGATAAACGAAATTTATAAAAACGTAGAAGGTAAAGAATTTGCTCTATCAGACAAGCATTCTGATGATGACAATCACATCCTACTCTTCTGCTGGAATCATATTGACATGGCATTTATGAATAGTTAAATCCATCTTTTCTTTCGGAAATAGACCCGTTTAAATCCAGAACGCTTATTTAGTGCACGTAGTATGACCTTTCCAGGGTAGGAGAAAAAGATTACATGTAAACGCGAGGGACAGGAGTTATTGAAATATCAATGTGGTTTTTTTTTTTCAAATTTAGGAACCGAAGATTTTACTTAGATGTTAAAGATCACAGTATCCACCTGCCTTATATACACACCTTAATCCCTGGATACAAGATCCGATTGAATTATCCCTCAGGTGATACGAGAGGAGGGGGGCGTTTCACCAAACGTTTGATTGTGATTTGTCCTGACGAATTGTATCAGGTACAAATTCCAAGCATGTGATTGGATTTTACTTGAATTATTATTTATGAAAAGCTCTGTTAAATCATCAATTCGTTGCTTGTTTGCGGGGGAGGCGGTGAAGGCCGCGCGCATTCTGGCATCTCGGTATTAAGAAGTTTTATTGAAGTCTATAGTGACATGGGTACGAAAGAAGGACGATGGTTATTTTGTAGTGTGTCGGCACTGCCTGGTCCTTCGGAGATGACATTAGGCGGTTAGTCACATATGGTGCCTACCTCCCATCCCCACCCAGTAAAACGTTATTTTCTATATGAACCTTACAACAGTCGTTTTAACATTTAAACTGGTGTTTAAAACCTTTAACAACAAAGTTTATGTTTTATATTGAATTCTCAATACATTAGGAAGGGTTGTTTGAATTGTTAAACAACTAAACGTAAGTTTCATATAGTAATATTGCATAATATTTCAAAAAGCATGTTTTACTATGCATTCTTGGCAATCAGGTAAAGTATGTTATGACGTTACGAACAACTGTTTTATGAAGCATTCTGTCAGTGAATTCCACCCACAAATTTGCTCTGAGCAAATCATATATATGTAAAGATCACTCCCAAGAGAATAAACATTCATCACCTATCATTAATCAAATTTCCTTTATGTCAAATGACAGTCCGACCACGCCCATCGCCACCCCTATCACTATCGTGTTACCTTGGTCTTTGAAATACGATTCTGTAGCTTATAGAGATAGTAAAAAACACTAACTATTCATTTCCTGAAGCACTTTCCAAAATAAAAATTTTCATCACTTTTTGTTTTAATTTGGGTTTATTTCCAAGGGCAGTCCACCCACGCCCACCGCCACCCCTACCCCTCCAAAGTTACCCTGATCTTACCCTGAAGTTTCGATTCATCCTGAGTAATCAAGAGAATCCAAGGGAATGATGGAGTTTCCTCATCCCGTCTGAAGATAGAACATGCATCACCCCCAATTACTGGGCTTGATGAGACATACCGATATCATTTCCGATATCTCATCTCGATGGTGCAATATCAATTTCATCAAATATGGTCTACAGGCAGGCGGATTAGGACGATTAATATCACGCTTTGATTGATTCCCTATTACTCACTGTATACGTACCCGTGAGTAAGTGTAAAATGATCACGGTCCTTACGACATGATCTTCCCAATTTTCGTAACGATCTTTTTTTATGCGACGTTACAGTCGCTACCTGTGATCAATTTTTGTTCATCGTTGACCGATTCGATGACGTGGTAAAATGTAAATAACTCCATTTCTGGGTAGATTCGGTGATAGACATTTCATGCACATGTTTCTTGCATCTGTGCATAGAGATCAGAAGAATATTTTGTAAAACAAAACCTAAACTTGATAGCTGACTTTTGTAATGCACACAGAAATACGGTGAAGTACAGGACTAATAAGAACGAAATGCTGGATTTTTTCATTTTAAAAGTACAATAAATATTTTCCAATCTTTTTTATGTACTTTAAATAATTCTTAGATTTCAATAGAAAATCAAATTTGCATGGAGTAAAGCGAAGCTGAAACTCAAATTGGTAAATCATTATGGTCAGTGTGATTAGTTTGTAATTCTATTTAATTTTCATTAATTTCATATATCTATTTTTAATTTTATGGGGTACGCATTTATCAAATTTGATATTGCACATCATCATGATAAATATAATGCATTGATTTCTCTTGACTGTAGCATGATGTATATGTAATCAAAGCTCAATGCATAAGGCTACCGTAATTGTGCATCAAGGTCCTAATTGCCTACGCAATAGTGACTGCTATTATTCAAATCAGTGAAGACAGGTAGAACATGTAAGTTCTGACAAATAGCCCACGGAGTGTAGGTGACACTTTCAATTGAAAACGGTTTGATTGCTAGTGATTTTCAACACAAAGCAACTTTCAATAACCTCCCTCGTCTGTCATAGTAATCAATGCCATTTACGATTCAGACCAAAGCTATCCTGAAACATCTTTTATTCGCTCTTGAATACCTTCGTTCAAACGAACAGAGATGGAGATATTATTCTTGTAATGAAAACTGTTGATGCTCTCATGGTCGATTGCTTCTCGTGTACTCCCCCTCCTCCCACCCACCCGTTTTGGGGGGTTTAATAGAATAAACGAGTCTATTCTGTAAAGATTGGCCAATGCGCCGATGGTTATTGGTGATGTGGGCGGTCGCGAACAGCCACCCGTCAGAATGACTTTTAAATTGTCTTGTGGAAGACACAACCTGGCCTCGCACCTGGGAGAGAAGAAGACAAGACATGATCGACTAGCATAAAGGGATTCCTTAACTGGTGTAAGCAATGGATGGATGCTTTAACCAGGGAGGTAGGAGTTTGGACTCCTGCTTTAACTCTCATGCCAATTCTCACGTATGAATTATCCCCATTATCGATTTATTCTTCACGCACATTGTCGACTGATCACAAGTTTGTTTTTAGCGTCCTATTGCACTCGGGCGCTCCGCTTATGTTTAGATAACAAAAATCAATGTTGCCCTTTGCGGAAATTTCATGACTGACTATTTCATTAGCACCGGTGCCATTACATGCTATATTTAGTCCAAAGCACTTTTGCTTAGGGGAGGGAAATGGATATATCAATAAAATCATTGTTCGGTTTGATATGCAAAGAGAATATTGTAGTAATTCTTATATCTCTTTTTAAGGGCGATTTTGATATGGTTTAATATGGTAAGGGTCTCTTTGGTCACTTGTTAATTTATGCTTTTCACCAGCACCGATATGAAATCATGAATTTATTTAAAGGACAAATCCACCCCAACAAAAACTTGATTTGAATAGAAAGAGAAAAATTCAACAATCATAACACTAAAAATTTCATCAAAATCGGATATAAAATAAGAAAGTTATGACATTTTAAAGTTTCGCTTATTTCTAACAAAACAGTTATATGAACGAGCCAGTTACATCCAAATGAGAGAGTCGATTTTTGAAATATGAAATATTTTGATTTTCTCGTCATTGTCATGTGAAATGAAGTTTCATTCCTCCCTGAACACATGGAATTCCATTATTCTAACATTTTGTGCTTCAGGCAAGGAGGTCCTAATCATCAAATTCGTAAAAATTGAAATATTGTATAATTCAAACAATAAAAAACAAAAGAAATAGTGAGTGAGTGAGTGACATCATCGACTCTCTCATTAGATGTAACACTGGCTCGTTCATATAACTATTTTGTTAAAAATAAGCGAAACTTTGAAATGTCATAACTTTCTTATTTTACATCCGATTTTGACGACATCTTCAGCATTGTGCTTGTCTGATTTTTCTCTATTGATTCAAATCAACATTTTTCTGAGCTGGACTTGACCTTTAATATAAAAACCTTGAAAATCTTTAAAGATACAAAATTCTTACAAAGGATGATTCAGTTATTTCAGAGTATCAGAGTATGTCTCTGAGTTATCAAAGATGAGCGATATCTGTCATGACTGGAGGTACCTGCACCAAACAGTATACTTTTTCTTGAATTATCTCATTTTTCACTAACGCATGGATATGCGGGGGTGTATTATATGCCCCGCCCAAGATATAACGCTGGATTTTAAATTGAATTCGGTATGACCCATAATTGGTCATTTTTGGTATTGTATCATCTATGCAAATATACACATCTGTGTATTCCGATCCAGGGGCGTGTGTTTACAAGACAGGGAATCAAAAGTACACATTAGTCATCAGAAGTCATTGGAGTCACGTTTTGTTAAGTATCATAATCTTACAGTCATCAAAAGAAGAGGAGATTTGTGTATGTGCGCGCGTGTCCGTTGAAGAAAAGGGTTCTCTGTGGTCGGTGAAAACGAAATTACTATTAAACACACAAACATAAAGACTTCATAACTAATGCAAGCGAAAGCGCCGGTTCTAAAGATGAAAAAGGTGATTCCTTTTCAAAAGGCATTTTTCTGTATACATGATATTCGAGTAGTCCACTATGCCATCTATGGCTTGTGGTAAAACCATAATTATTGCTACAATTTGTGTCGATCGGTTATTGAATTTCCAATATATTTAAGCTTTGGTGGAAATAATAAAAGAAGGTGGCACTCACTGATTTTCTCAACGATGGTTACTTGGAATAAATCATAATTTGAACAAAGAGGTGTGTAGGTGTTGAAGACAGCTTCATTGGAAACACTTTCTCGCATTTACAATCTCTGATTTTGTTATACCAAGCTTTGATTTCATTCTATTAAAGAAGAGGAACGCAATGGTCTCGACCGATTTTCTTTTTTTTAATTTTAGAAAATATAAAAAGATAATGAATAAAAAAAGATCATATATATCTTATGAAATCATAAGGAGTTGCAAAACTTTTAAAACGATATCCTCCCCCCCCCCTGCCTCCCCACCCTCTTCTCTCTCCCAAACTCTTTGGTTGATACACACTTTTATGTACATCAGGTGGAGAAAAAGTAGTCATTTCCGCTAACTTATCATAATGCAAGATAAAACCATGGAACTATTAGCTCCATGATAAAACCGTAATCGTGAATTAAATATGAATGGTCCCCTTTGTATTTATTGTCTGATGTAAATGTCAAGATTTAACCATCAAAGTCCTTGTCCTTACTGTAGTAATTTGACATTATCCTCGGAAAGATAACTCATATAAATGGTACACAGAAAGAACATGAAGCTATTATAGACCTATTTTCTGGAAATTCATTATGCTGTCCTCGGTAAAAGTGCAGATCATGTGGCTCTCTTTCGGTCAATATTAGCGACACGCTATCTGAACACCCACATACCAATACAAATCAAAATATAAATATATATTTGTTCTTCAAATACCGCCAAGATCTGTTATAAATTGCCATCGAGTGTAACGTCTGGGATAATATAACAAGTATAGTTAGGAATAATATGAGAGAGAAAAAAATTTCAATTTCCTCACCTTATCAATGTATATCATTGATAACATGTATGATTATTGAATCCAACCCGACAATTAGTGACTAACGAATATAGAACAAGTTTATCATAGTTTAAACTTTGCACAAATTTGTCTTAGTCTTACTTAGATTTTCACTAAAAGTGTACACATATAAAATCAATAAACTCCTTAATTTTGGCACAGCCCACGCTTTCATAAAGTTTTTAACCATCATTTTTATTTTGATTCAGATATTAACTTGTTAATTGTTATTTAAAACAAAAATTTTGGCAGAATGACTTCTACGTTTTTAAACAGCAGTTAGTCAGTTCATATTTTAACCAATTGTGGTATTGGTGACAATGCAATGCCGAGAATGTATTAATTCTTTTTGTGTTCTATGACCTATACCATACATGCCATAACAGCCATTATTACACATGTTGCTGCTACCTCTTTCATTTTTATTTTTCGGAATTGATATGTCAACTACATGTTTAAGGGGAAAGTCATTCGACGTCTAAGTTTCGAAAATTAATGCATAATTCGTGTTTTATAAATTCATGCAAAAATTATGCAAAATTCGTGGGTTTTTATTTATTCATACAGAATTTGTGTTTTATAGCACATCGATGAATATTTCAATCTTAGTAAAGGTCAGTTTCTCTGAAATTCCTGCAAGCGGCTTGTTTTACATGTGCGTAGGATACTGTGCAGTTGAAGACTTATTTCAAAGTATTTGGGGGATTACATAACTCATCCTTATTCATTGATCATTTTCTCTATAACATATGGAAATAGTACCATTGTTGTGTTTTGGGGTTTTCCCAATAAACTCTATCGTTATTTTTCGGTTATTACTTTATTTTTCCACCTAATTTTGTCTGTTCAACGTCAACCGCTATAGATGTAGCTTTTAATCTTTCCTCCTATCTTATACTTCAAATGATTTTATTTTTTCACAATCGTTTACTTATTCTCCATTTTTCTTTTGCTCCTCCCTTTTTCCATTCCAATGTTTTGCCTTCTTTGTTTTTTGTTCTGTAGCCCATTTTTTTCTTTTCGTTCTTTTCGTCCTCTTCTCCTTTTTTAACTTCATCTTTTTAATTTGCACTTCTTTCTCGTCGTCTTATTCTTTTACTACTTCTTATTTTATTTTTCTTCCCCTTGTTTGTATTCTTCATCTCCTCCTCCTTCTTCAAAAGAAGTCATTGGTGTTTAGATATAACGAACCCTCTTAATGTTCCTTATGTTTATTATGAGTTGACTACTTTCATGACTTTAGGAGTGTTGACTACCGATTCGAATGCATTTTTTCAACCATTCGACGATGAGAGTTCGGATATTTTGTAATTTAAGCGGCATGAGTTACGTCTTAGGATGATGTACATATGTCATGGCGTGTGTGTGTGTGCCCGTGAGGGTGGTTTTATGAGGGTGTGCGCGCGAGTGTGTGCCAGCTTTGCATGATAAGGACATGATGAAGAAAGTAGAAGTGTGAAACGGACATTTAGTACTTAGATACACTGAAAAAACTGCGGTGTTAAAACTGACACCAATTGGTGTTAATAGAGGACCACACCCTGAGGTGTTAAGATTACACCCTAGAGATTAATCGTAACACCAAAGAGTGTAAATGTAACAACAAAAGGTGTTGCAATAGCACCTATAGGTGTAAAACTAACACCACCAATTTAACACCTTGTAAAATAACTGGTGTGGTCCTCTATGTACACCGGTTAACACCACAGTTTTTGCTGTGTAGCTACGGATACGCTGGAGTGTGTGGGAGTGTGTTGTGTGTAGATGCCCATGTGTGTTCACGTAAAGAACCTATATCAGTAAGTAATACCCATCAGTGTGTATGTTTACAGCATTCCATATAAAGAACTTATGGTAAACCTTCATTCGCTGATCTACAGATCTACTTATCAAGTCATCATGGTAATATGCGCAAGTTATCAATGAACAGTAGGAAAATGCGTTTTGTGCGTTTTAGGGTGCGGTTCGGTGCGCGCATTTGCGTGCATACCGTTAAATATTCGGATAATCATGCTGGAATCTCCATTTCACTGTTTGTCTTGGTCGTGCGTTCATAAAATATGAAGGACATGTTCTAATACTTCGATTGATGTGAGAGTGAGTTTGTGCGAGTCATTACGAGTGTGCGTCATTTCACGATGTCGCCATTTGTAGTGATAAGCGTTCGTGTAGCCTTACTATCTAAGTAAGATAAGTTTACAAGACTCTACTTATTTAGATGAAGTAATTGCAATGCACTTGGCAAAGTTTTAAGTCTGTTTATAAGTTTGAAAATTTGACAAGTGTTTGAAAGCAATTATCTTTTTTAATATTGGGTTAAAAGCCATGGATCCTATACTGGAACCGTTAGAATGTGCTTTGGTCTGGAAGTGACAAATTGGAGGGGAAAACTTACTAATCTTGTGATTGAAAAGTACAACATGCATGATATGCCTTTTGACAATTTAATCAAAATTACCTGTAAAGAAGTGCTCACGGCATGTTTACTTGTTTTTCGAATATGTGGTTGTTCAAGCGGTTGTATAATGCGGCTGCGAATTCTCAAGTTTAACTCAAGATAGAAAACAAGGGTGTTATATTATTCAACCATCCCGCAAATATATTTCGTTTTAGGGTAATCTTGGTTACTTTTTACATACCAGATTCTTGTTTACCCATTCCCTATCTCTCTCTCTTTACCCCCCCCCCCCCCTTAAACATCTTCATTGATTTGTCGTTTCAATTTTGGTCGTTCGTTATTTCGCACCATTCTAAACTCGTCGAAGCAAAATGGCGTCTTCTTCAAACTTAACTTAATTTTAAATTTAAATTTTAGTTTAAATTTAAACTAACTTATTGGTCTACCTCATTTCTTTATCAATTTCAAACATAAAGATAAAAAAATACAGAAAGACAAATTAACGATAACCAAAAATAATTAGCTGTCAGTTGTAAATGTGTAATATCATATGCAAATGAAATACAATGAACAAATACTATAATTCCTTAAGACAAATGATTAAACAGTATAAGCAAGCTATACGCTCTTAAAAAGAAGAACCAACGGACGCACCCTCCCTCAAGATGTGCTATCTCTTTCTTTCTCATTGCCTTCTACTTGACAAAGACAAAGCCGTGTGGGCGAATCAGCTGAGGTCTAATTGCACGATTTACTACACTGCGCTATACTTACCTATACCATCTCATCAAATTGCTATTCGTTACCCTGACTCGAATAGCCACCGGTAAAAAACTCCCCGAAAGAGGCTAACTGCAAACAGATAGCCTGGGAAACCCGTCACGGGACGAGACCCATAAAACCCCCTCGCCACATATAAGCCTCCTCTTTCGTTACCGCGACGTCGTTGAGTACACTCGAAACGTTTAGCCACCGCGCAATTTTTTTTTATGAATCACGATGTTTGAAGAAATAACTGAAATAAACATTATTTCCCAACCCTAAAGATCTCAATAAAAAGGGGAGATCAACTCGGTCAAGATAAAGCCGAGGGCCATTATCTCGGTCAAGACAAAGCCGAGAAATAATAACAGCACGATGATAAGGCGGCCAAGATAAAGCCGAAGAATAAGAAGTCTAACACTTATATCCCGGCCAAGACAACGCCGGCTAATGACACTACACAATCAGACACCCAGCCCCTTAGGCGGGAGGTAGACAAGGGTACGGTTAAATCGGAAGAGGCTGTTTACACTCCTTCCGATCGGGGTAACTCCTCATCAAAGAGTATAGGGCGGGCAAGAAGAAGCCTCGCGATGACCACTCGTGTTCTAATGACAATCAGGCTCGAGTTAACGACCCACTACAACCCCTATATTTTATAAGAAGCTTCGACTGGCCCGGGATTGTGACCGGTCAGTCCATTCATTGCCAGACCCCGCCGAGTCGGGTCATCATCAGTTATCTATAGTACAGTCCACCAGGTTGGTGTATCATCGTACTTGTAGAATTGTGCAGGAGTTCATACAGTGCTGTGGAATTAAGATCTATTCTACGTACATGCGGTCTAAAATAATAATAATTAAGAGAAATTATTAACAATTGTAGTAGTTGGATCTTGGAAGCCTTGCAGGCGATCCTCCCCCATCGGGTGCTGCAATCGACCCATCCCGACCCCTAGCCGCCCGAGACAATGAGCTAATGAAAACTCGACTCATTCTAGACCATAATTCAATGCTCTAGACGTAGAGAGAGAGGCCTAGATCGCCTCATACAGATCGCGGAGTTGGGGCTAATGATAACTCGCCTCGTACTAGCCGTAGATAATAGGAGTTTTCCATCGTGGGAGAATCTGATTCGGAATTCGATTACCACCGACCCAATTCATTAGAAGAGATTGGGGGCGATTTCCCCCCATCAAATTCTTATACACTGTAAAAAAAAAAAAAAAAAAAACGTGATTTTACAGAAAATAAACAGAAGATTATGCAGAAAGCAATAACAGAATCATTCTGTAAATTCATTAAACAGGAACTTTTCTGCAATTCAACAGAACAGACTCTGCTGCAGGAACTTCCTTTATTTTAAGGATAAATTTTCTAACAGTGTAGCAGCTCCTTGCATTCCCTGAAAGCTGCCCAGCAAATGGGATTCGATCGAAGAGATTCACCATTAGGGGTACGAGAGAGTTCTGGCTTACTCAAACGCGATACTCCGACTAGTGGGAACATGCCTTTTAAATACTGCCCTCATCTTCGGGCCGGAAACAGTATACCAGTATACGTAGCGAATATAATGAGCGAGAGAGAAGTCAATCTTCCGCCTGAACTCGGACGTCCGTCTGCGATCAAGATGGACGTTCCGTATATAGATCCTGCTTTCGGGACGTCCGCTCCCAGATAAGCAACACTCTCGGCTTATACCCATCAGTAAAGAAGTCTCGAACTTTATCGGTTTGCCGCTCAAGACTTTGAGGATTTTTTGTGCATCCCTTCGGCCCGGACGTTGCTTTCCGTGTCGGGGATGCGGGAGCAAGGAAGACTAGATCGGGCCGTAACCCTCGCCGCGGCACTGGTTACCACTCAGCCGACTATCAGCTTACAGTTGCAGCGCTGGACGTGGCCGCCCGGAGCGGTATGGTTTTCGCGATGTACCAGGGGTATCTGATATCCGCTCGTAGTGAAGCTGAGCGGCTTGGACTGAGTCTCTACCAATGACAAGAACTTATTGCTAGAGTCACAAAATCGCTGATCTCCAGTATGAGCAAGCAGCAATCAACACTGCTATGCACAAGGGCAAGGAGGGCTAAAGACTAGATGCTCTCAAGATGATTGAGAAAGGGGCAGCTACTGAGCTGGACTTCTCATTCTCAATAAGCTTCCTTGCAAAGGTAAGGACTTGTTTATGGACACTTTCAAGAAGTATTGCACAAGTCTTTTTCAGCCAACACAGCTGACAAGACATTTTATTAGCTCTCCTCGAGTAGACCTAGTCCGCCAGGCCCTAGTCCAGGGCCAGGCCCAGACCAGAGACCTCCATACGCTAGCTCTAGCTCCATACCCTAGACCTATAATGAACTTAAAGGGTCATCCCCCTCTTCCCTCGCTCTGGTAGCGACGCCAGGAATGAAAGGGGCCGCTGGGAAAGTCATAGGAATCCTCATTGTGGGGGACAGGGCCGCCAGGCGTTCTTTCAATGCACCAAATTCAGGGCCCCCACTCATAACCGGGACTTATGACAATCTAACACTAACCCTCCCCCACAAGCAGTAGGGAGAAGACTATTTCTTTGCCTTTACTTTTCATTATTTGAAATCTGTTCCAAGTCCACAGCAATATGTAATATTGAGGTGTTCATGTGCCAAAAAAAATAAAAAATAAAAACTACCCTTTCATATCAGAAGAACATAGAAAGGAGGAAATAGTGGTGATGGATGAGGTTGTCAAAATCATACCAGGCAAATCATACAGGCATAATGGTAAAACTTGCCAAACTTGGGTTACTTACAAAGTTGCGTTCACTTGTATAGAATGTAGACCTAGTAATATTCTTGATAATTTTGTGGCATCTGAGGTATAAATCTACACTATTTTTGGCTTATAAAGCAATGACAGAAGTAACTTGTAGATGTGGTTTATGGAGTGGTCTTTGGATGCTCAGACAGTCTTGAGATCTCAAACCAAGGCCTGAGGGTGGTGAACCCTTAAGAATTGCTACTATTGTCCATCAGTTTCTACCACACTTGCCACAATGATATCAGCTTCTCCTTGGTAATATTTATGACATAAATCTACTGTGTGTTCCAATGATAAAGATTCTCATACAATCCCAGAGTTCCCAATCAGGGATTGTGATTAAGATATTTTAATGTTCGTAATAGAAATCTGAGTTTAGAAATATTCCATAATTCTTTTTACCCAATTTATTGTGAGCCCGGCAGCCACTGTGCAGCTCCAGACCGATGAGGCTCTATACTCTAAATGTTGAAAGCCGAACAGGGTGGTAGCAAATACCCCCCTCCCCCCACACCTGTTTGTGAGAAGTACATTCTACCAACTGATCCAACTAACTGGTTCTGAATGTGTACAAGGGGTGGTCAATTTTTTGCCTACATCAAATTGAAGGCCAATATGGTATCTCATATATTTTGCCTGCAACTTTCATCAGGAATTGGTTAATGATGAAATCAGTTCTTGTTTAGCACATATCACATTATGTCCTAAGACCTTGATATTATTACCCTGGGGTTTCGAGGAATAAAGTCCTGCCAGGTACCCATTCATCTCTCTTGGATTGAGTGCTGCGCAATGTGGATAAAAAAAAAAAAAAAAAAAAAAAAAAAAAAAAAAAACATTGTACGATATTCATTAATATGCAAATGTCATTGGTTTGATCATGAAGCCCTCGTATGATATCAAATAGTCCCTATGGACCTTGCAGCAATCCAACAACTATCAAAAGGGTTGAGCAAGTGCTGTGTAAAGAGGTCTCCATCCAAAATAACTATTTGAAAAGGATAGAAAAGACAATTCTAGATTTGTTAGGGATTCCACCAGAAAGGTTATATCTTATGATATGACAGGTTTGTTCTCAAACCAGGGCCCTGTCTTACAAAGAGTTACGATTGATCCAATCAATCGTCCAATTCATCGTAACTATATTGAAATCCATCAGTGTCGTAAAATTTTTTCTACAGGAAATTTGCATAATGTCATTTGTAAACAAGAGAAGCTCATTGAAATTTTAAGAAAACAATGAATGCATGAATATACATCATAATTAGAACACTCATGATTCTAGACTCCAGAGATACTTCAGATGGTGTGGCAGTTTACAAATTGATCCAATTTCTGCCTCTTTAAGTCAGCAGATTTATTTCCTTTATTATTTGATGAAGGTTTATCAGTCTCTTTTATAAGGGGTTACTGGTCAACCATAGCAGTCATTCATTCAGGCTTCTATAATAGGGAAACTACCTCAATTCAGCTGTCCTTACCAGACTAACAAGATCCTTCTTCTTAACAGATTCCTCCCAGCCGAAGACTCTTCCCCAATTGGAACCTGCCAAGAGTCCTTCGGTGCCCTAGCCAAATTCCCCTTTAAACCCATAATTGCTCCCTTCTTGATCTTTCCATTAAGACAGCCTTCTTGTTGACTATAGCTTCAAGTCTAAGACGTAGTTTGCTTCATACACCACGGTGAGACCGGGTCATATTCGTTGGGAGAAGGACAGAGTCCGCTTGATCCCTAGACCTGATTTCCTAGCTAAGAATTAGAAACCCCTAAATCCTGTGATGTTCTTCCAACCATTAGGGGGATATCATGGCTGAATGGATAACGCACTTGACTAGCGTCCTTGGAGTCCCAGGTTTAAGTCCTGGGGTGAACAATGTGATTTTACAGTCTCTCGTCAGTTTCCGAAGATAGGTTTTGGCCGTACGTGCCTTAAAGTGGTACATTGATTAAAGTACATTCGCACTTCCCACCAACTGTTCATTAGTTCAATAGAACCTCACAGCCCTGTTAATCCAATTACAATTTCTCGAAGGTTAGTGCAGGGGATCAGGTCAGATGGAGAAAATGCCATTTTATCAGGATCCTTTAGAGCCCACGATTCACGGGGCATAGCAGCATCTTGGGCACTTTTCAGGGTACCTCTTTGGAGGAGATCCTCCAGGCATCCTATTGGACCTATTCAATATCTTGTATCTTATTACTTATTTGATGTAATAGCCAAGACACAGGTTTTGCCTTGGCGGTTCTTGTCTTGTCCTAATTTTTCCTAGGCTATTTCCAGTTGATATATTTCATTAACGTGGTTGATGATTCTTATCCCTTTTTTACAAGAGTAGCTTCTCCAGTTGGGAGACTACTCCATTTTATAGTAAATAAGTTTCTTTATCATTGTTTTGCCTACTTGTCTGGAAAGGGTCTCGTTTCTGCCCCTCCTCCAGTTTTTCCGTGCTATTCTAGCAATTTGATGAGATGGTATAGGTAAGTATAGCGCAGTGTAGTAAATCAGAATGCTCAGTAGTGAGCATATTATTTACTAACAAGCTATACTTACCTATAGCTCCCCTCCCGTCCTCCCCAGCAGACCTCGCCCCTCCTTGGCAACGAAAGAGGAGGCTTATATGTGGCGAGGGGGTTTTATGGGTCTCGTCCCGTGACGGGTTTCCCAGGCTATCTGTTTGCAGTTAGCCTCTTTCGGGGAGTTTTTTACCGGTGGCTATTCGAGTCAGGGTAACGAATAGCAATTTGATGAGATGGTATAGGTAAGTATAGCTTGTTAGTAAATAATATGCTCACTACTGAGCATTCTGATCAAATCATATTTTAAACCAGATTCCAACTCACATCGATGAGCGAAAATGTCAATGGAGATGTGTTTTGTACCCGGCTAAAAAGTCAACGCGTGCCCCGCGTCGTGAGGCACGAGCAGCTGTTGTAGGCGCACAAAGTACACTGCTTTTTACCTTAGAGGTGGAGGAAACTCGGACAAGTAGCAGCGGTGGGGGAGAGGTTGCGTCTCTCAAAAAGTGTTGATATATCATTTGGACGATTCTTTTTTTCTTTCGATATTCAGTACTTTCTATCGATGCTAATCAAAAGAGGATTGAATAAGAGGAAATTTTTTTTGAAAATCATTTTTAAATCAATTTTATCTAAATTTAGTTTTTGTGACCATGGTGACGAAAAAACGAAAAATATTAGTATGGCTCCTTTTTTTCCTTGTCGTTTCTTAATTTGTCAGGCCTAAACTATTTCAGAATATTTTCATTCTATCAAGGAAATATTCTGATTGAAACCAGCGGCAGGTTGCAGGTACACGGCTTTATAAGTTCGGTGGTCTATGAGGGCGAGAAATACACTTTTGCATTTAACAAGGTAATTTTTTTATGATGAAGTCGTAGGCAGGAAATGGGGTCATTGTCGCTGAAAATAAAAAGCAAACGCATTGAATACAAAAAAACAGTACAAATGTTTTTACATTGCCCAGTGCATCATTCCCAATAAAATACGTGTACGTTGTAGCGAGTTCTCGTTCTGCTATGTACAGATGGTTCAAGAACACAGAATGTCAAAAAGCAACCAAGAAGTTTTTGCACCCCCCCCCCCCCCCCCCCTGAAAAAGGGTGGCAATCCATTTTGAACACTCTTTAAGTTAAATAGGTTTACTACGTAGAAGATGGGGGCGATGGCCATTGAAAATTTAACTGATTAATATTTTCCTTGATATTTAGTTTACCTTGACCGGTTACAAAACGATCACAATCACCACCATCAATTGATGAATATCACCTATTATTGTAAATTACGTGGGTCAATTGGTACTACATACACGTAATACAGCAATTTCCGTTGTGAAATGGTTTCCCGCGTCTTTATTTCAATTCGTCATTTACTGAAATATTCTTGCTTTTCTTCCGCTCAGAAATTGATAGATGGGTATAAACCGATCGCGCCATTAAATTACTTTATAACAGGAGAGAAGAGCAAAATAAGAAAAATATAAGTGGTTATTAACGTGACTGTATCAAATAGATTAAATACGGTCTTCTTGTAGACAACTGAAAATAAGGTTCTATCAATAAGAATTATTTTCAACAACTGCTCCCCTTATATTTATTTCATTAGTAATAATTCTAAAGGCATGAATGCCCTTATTTTGTAAGAGTATCGTTTCCGCTCCCATGCGACGATACCCTTTGCGAATTGACTTGAATGAGACGTGTTTACGTAAACATATTCCGAGCCCCATCTTATGGCTAACAGACGGTCAGCTGACTTGCCCGAAGCACGTGACGACATTACAACGTTACCAGACACTGGGGGCGCGCTCTATAACCAGATCAATACACGCTATTGGATTTGTATAACTTGTTTCTAAATACAAATGCCTCTTGGGATGTACGATTTACTTAGCTTTATATAAAGTTAGGAATAGGAATTGGAGATAGAATAAAGCAGTTTTCAAATTTATCTTCACCAAGCGAGTTAATCGCAATTTCTGAAATGAAAATGATTAATCCTTCAACACATTTGAAGTGCGATTATGCATTTTTAAGCGCGATTACCTCTTTTGAAATAAAATAGGGACTTCTCGCACGATAAAGCAGAGAGAATCCTAGAACACAGAAAATGCACTGATAACGCAAGTCACCTCACAAAAAGCTAGGTGATCTTTGTCTAAAATCGGTAAATCGGAAAAGCAAATCGGAGCTAAAGAAAATTGGAAATATTTATGTTGTTTTGTCCACAGTCCAGAACGAAACTGGTGTTTCGATTCACCATCCCTCGACAAAGATCTCATTGTCATAAAGAGCATAAGACAATATATTCTCTATGTTCTAGAAAGCGTTCTGTGTCTCGGTTGCTAGAAATTCCTAATATCCCTATCATAAAATATGGTGGTTCAGTGGTAGGCTGACTGCACTCTGAATGGTAGGTCATGAGTTCGACTTAAAAAATGAGACTTTCTACCTTCTAAGCTTGATGTTGAGAATTAAAATTGGGGAACTTTTTTTGTGCGTATTGTTATTATTGCAGTTCTCGGTGTTAAGGTATTTTCCATAATTTACGTGGCTACCCTGGTTTGATAAAAAAATGCTTATTTGTAATCATTGTAATCGTTGAACAATTAAAGACATGTTTAACAATACAAATTACCTGTTAAAAAAAATATTTTCTGAACATTGATGTGCTATTTTTTCATATGCAGAAAAGAGAACCCAAGGAGAAACAACAAAAATTCAATTACGTGCTGAAACTCTCAAGATATCTGCACTCTAAAAAATGAAGTGCTAATTAAGCTCTTAAAGAGCGTGTATAGTGACTGCACTTCGTAGTGATGATTTTTCTTGTTCAAATTTGAACTAGACAAATCAGCACTCCGAATTTGAACGAGAAAAATCAGCACTCCGAAGTGCAGTCACTATACACGCTCTTTAAGAGCTGAATTAGCACTTCATTTTTTAGAGTGTGTTAGCAAAAAAAATCGTTTTATTTCAATGCTGGGAATTCTTATCGAAACACAACAGTATATATATTCAGTAATAATTGAATGGGAATTATTTCTCACTTTTTAAGCACTGAAGATTTTTTTTAGTTGCATTTCTTTGAGGTTTCATTTTACAACACATTGCAGACTAACGTAACGAATATGACCTTAAAGCTCAGGTCCCCGTTGTATAAGCATTACTATTATGGTAACGCTGATCAACAGCCAATCAGAATCAAGGATTCCATGCACGTTACCATTGGATGGCAAAGTTACCGTAATCATGATAATAAAGACTTTTATGCAACTGGGCCCCTTTTCTCAACACCTAGATAAGTTAGTCATATCTTTATCCACCATCCACGGAGTTAGTTCCAATCTTACTAAACCTGTTTCACGAAAGGCTTCCTAACTAGCATATACCTTGACGTAGACTTAGTCACAAAATAGCATAATTTTCAAAAAGAAAAATTATGACAAAATTGCAAATATTGTGATGAATTGAGAAATACATCTTTTCAACATAATAGCACAGGTATATTTTGCATCATACATACTTAGACCATGAAGACTGGAGCATTAATTGCTGAGAAAAAGAAATTATGAATAATTTATTTCATGACAAAAAAAATCACAAGTGGACGTTGAGATGGGTACCCCCGGGACCCCTGGTCCCTAGTTTGTCAAATTATTACGTTCCATGTATCCTTAAAATTTGAAATTTGCACGTATAAATTACTTGCTACTTGTACCTCATTCACATTTGCTCTACGGCGGCTGTATGGCGAGTCCAACTACATGTAGGTGGTTTGAGTAAAAATGAATGAAACGGCAGTTTTCGACTCGCCGTACGGCCGCCGTTTGGGAAATGTGACTTTTGCTAAAGCCCCTTTCACAAATGACGTACGACCATTTGTGACCTTTTGGTCGTGCGACAGGCTGCAACAGGCATCAATCGCTAGTCATCTCATAAGATCGAACAGAGGCTTTCACAGTTGCAACAGCTGTCGTACAACAAAAACAACCTGTAAACCCCGTTGCACGAGTAAGTCGCATATGCTCTTATTGTGCTCGTGCGATCACATGTGAGTGTTGCACGAGGGATTGCGAGCGGAACAGTCGCATACATGGGAATGAAACGGTAGTGCAATGTTGTAAGCCGTTGCGATCGATCAAGACGGGTCTCTGTACATGTAGGTCGCTAGCACATGTGCAAGTGTTGTACGACATCCAGTCGACTAAATGCGACTATACTTAGTTGTGCCATCTCTCACACCAAGTCGTACAACGTTGAAGAACACTCACACGATGATCGCCCGACCGATGGTACGACCTGATGCGAGTGAATAAATCGTATTTGATAGCGTTTGGATTTTGAACATGTTCAAATTTCAGATGCGACCAGTCACGACCACCTCGAGTTCGTGCGATCGTCTACAACGTCTGCGAGTGCTCGCAAGACACCAAGGGATCGATCGTGCAACAACAAGAAAAAAATGTTGCAGGCGGTCGTAAACTGGTCGTACGTTAATTGTTAAAGAGGCTTTAGCGAGTGACTTGAACATGTTATTGCGTTGAATATAACATTTCTTGTGAGTGTGACCATTATAACTTTTTGGACAAAGGATAGTTTAGTTGTTGGAGTGCTTGTTGAGCAACAAGAGTTAGAATCTACAAAAGAATCTACAAAAGTAACATTTCAGCTGTTTGGATATAACTGAATGAGAATCTGATTTTGCACAATAAAGTATGCTTTTACATTGCAAACAGCATTCGTAACGTTGCAAACAACTTTTTGAAACAGGCTTGAATATATATACAGAACTAAAGCGGCAACTATTAGTACCATGTCTAGCAAACTAAAAGACAGGCGAATGAATAGTTTTAAAGAGCTTTTACCATAATGAAGTGGTCCTCCATCTAAAAAAAACTATCTATCTTCAGAAATAACTCAGGGTGGTGGGGTACAAAAAAACTTTACCGGAATCTTGTCTTTATTGAAACTTGTCATATTAGTGTATGCGTAATGAACCACGTCACTTGTGATAAATATCCTCCATTGACGAAAGTCACTTCGATTTTGAGCTATTCTGAATACATCTTGACACACACAATGAAAGCCCTCTGTGTCGGCAATCTATAATCATTAGACGAATGAATTGCTGTGATTGTCTTCACTTTCGATAAACAAAAGCGCAGCGTTGACGTCACAGTCCTTGCAGGTGGAAAGAAAAGGCGGGAACCCGCACCATGCGCAGACGACTGGGGGTCCATCCACGCAGACGCAGTCGAGATCAAGATGTAAATAAACGAAAGTCAAACTGCCTTCATCAGGTGCCTTTGTCCTTTAATCTAAATTGTTTCAATTTTCCGCCGACGTCACCTCCCGCATTTCATCTCGCATTATAAGTTTTCCCTCCCCCCGATCTTTGCCCGTCCGAATCACGTTCTTCTGTAGTTATTTGTGCATTCTAAACGCGGCGACTGAACGCATTGTTTTGTAATGAAGTTGGTGGCAAAATCAACTATTTGTTCTATCGATTACTCTAGATCGATCACCAATCTCAGGCAAATTCTAAAAGGTGACTGTCCCCATTGCCGAATGTCATTGAGGATATTAAGTAAGAAGAGATGTTTGCGGAAGACGGTCAGCTCTGTCACTCACACAACGACGTCGCAATGTGCGTTAATAAATTTATTAATGAAAATTAGCTCTGAAAGCCCTGGCTATTGTTCGTTATTTGCCACCATTGTGACGCAAGCATTGAGTAGTTTAGCCACCGTTTAGTAGGGGTAAATATAGACACGGTAAGGGTAAAATCCTGTAATCATTCTCAAGTGTTTATGTATTTTCTTTCTACAAATTGCATAATTCAGATTTTTTTTAAACAAAGAACCTTTGAAACAGAAAAGGTATATAAAGGTAGAAAAGGTAGATACCTACTTCAAATTGGAGTGTTTTCCTTTGAAATTACGTATCAATATGTCTCGTCATCTTGAGAGGGTATGTTTCCTTAGTCATTCGTGACTTAAGCGCCCAAAATGTAAGGCCATTGATTCGAGTCTCGTGCATACAATGAAAAAACTCCGGTGTTGATTTAACACCAGCCCGGAATCTATATATGTCAAACCAGAGAAGTGGTTTAACACCAGATATGTGTTTATACAACACCAATTAGTATTAAAACAGTATCAGTTTGATTCCAAACTGGTGTTATTTCAATACTTCTCTGGTGTGGACATAATAGATTCCGCGCTGGTGTTAAATCAACACCGGGTTTTTTTTTAAGTGTATGAATAAAAGGGAGTTAATATTATGCCCTTTAAAGAGAAGTTGAACCTGACAACAGGTTTAATGTAAAAAAATAATAGAAAATATTGGCGATGGTTAGAGAAACATCCATTTAAGAATAAAAAGATTATTAGAATTTTTATTATTTCATTTGTGATGTCCTATAAGATCAGCTTTCCTGCATATCTTATGATAAAAGTTCAATGAGATGTAATTTTCCCCAAGAAATTGAAAATGTTTTTGCTGCGCCTTCAGTATTTTAATATAAAAATTATTTCACACATGTTCCTTAAAGGAAAACAAAAATAAGTCATAGCGAACCATTAAATATTGAAATGTATGTTTTATATACACTGCAAAAATTCCGGTGTTGATTTAACACTAGCCTTTGAATCTATGTATGTCCACACCAGAGAAGTGTCAAACAACACCAGTTTCGTTTTTGTCTAGCACCAGGAAGGTTTATGCAACACCAATTAGTATTAAAACAGCATCAGTTTGATTCCAAACTGGTGTTGTTTCAATACTTCTCAATACATGTATAGATTCCGGGCTGGTGTTAAATCAACACCGGAGTTTTTGCAGTGTACACAGCAAAAACTGTGGTGTTAACCGGTGTACATAGAGGACCACACCAGTTATTTTACACCAGTGTTAAATTTGTGGTGTTAGTTTTACACATATATGTGTTATTACAACACCTATGGTTGTTACATTTACACTCTTTTGTGTTATGTTCAATCTCTAGAGTGTCATTTTACCACCTCAGGGTGTGGTCCTCTATTAACACCAGTTGGTGTCAGTTTTAACATCACAGTTTTTAGAGTGTATGAGGGCAGCTGCTCGTTTATAGCGTCACAAATCAAAAACATACAAACTCTAAGTAACTTTTTCATCTTCAGGTAATTTTCCTCAAACCTTATATTTCTTACAACAAACTTTCTTACGGGTGAACTTTCCCTTTAACTTTATATAATATTGGAGCTAAGAATTGTAATAATATACTCTATTATTTCGTGTATGGTATTCATAAAGGTATGCATTTGATCGGCAAGGTGTGCCATGTGGTATGTGGTTAGCGTGACTTTGTTTTATTATCTTTTTGTATTATAAGCTTGATAAAAAAAACATTTATAAGAATATCTTGTTTATTACAATCATTGACGCTAACGTTCATTATTGTTTTTTTTCATATTCCTTCCTTATCCCTAGGATATTATCGATATACATTTTTATCAAAATAATATTGAATATTGTCAATCAAATTATTGAATAAAACATCAAACTCATTGTATCTCCAAAGTATTAGAAATAAGCTACAGTATATCAACCACAAGTTATATGCATATTCAAAGTATTGCCTGTCCTAGTTAACGGATACTATTTTTATGATTAGCATCATATTATGATTCAAACCTTTTTTAGTCATTACTTTTTTATTGTTATCGTTCTTTGTTAAAATCCAGTAGCAGGAACTGAATTCATTCTTTCCCGCCTACTTGGCAGAAAGCACACAAATCTTATATCAGTGATCATTCAACAGAAAATATAATTACAACTTAATGTATAATTACTTTCGTAATTTCTTCATGGCTTATAATTTTGATTGAACGATCAAATGCGAATTAGCTTCCAAACCCCAGACTAAGAATGCAAATCCTACCGTATCACAATATTAGATATCAAAAGAAATAATATTCGCCCACAAGTAAGCCTTAGATCGCTTTTATCTGCAGACCGTAAGAGACTGTTCCCTTCGTGATAACCTTGGAAATAGATCACACCATAAAGAAAATATTATGCATAACACGTAGCCCACGTAGTTCTTACATTGGTCCTACATGTTCTAGGCAAAACAATTTGTAGAACTCTTTTTCCTGAGAATTGCTTTAGTTGGGAGTGAAATTCCCAAAAATCTAGATTTGTAGAAGACTGAATGCATAATCTTTGAAATATATATGCTCACAATTTCGTTCGTTTGCTGTTTATTCTTGTCGCTGTTATTTCATGGCTTTTTTTACGTATCCCATAATCCAACATATACTATAGTTGTACCACTGTTATTTTCATTGGCTGTAACTTCAATATTTCAAATTATTTGGATATTTGAGTCTTAAATAAGGAGCTCTTCGACATTTTAATCTTTTAAATCAGTAATGGTAACAAATTGTATACTGCAGGAATTCGTGTAGTACACTGCAACGATCCTAACATTTTAAAGAAGATTATACTTTAACCGTTTACATGGTTTAGCTACCAGACCGCCTTTATTCCTATCCCATCACTTTGGCGATTTTATCTCAGAGAGTAAAACTAAAAGATGTAGAAAAATGCGACAAATTTATTTTCCATAGAAATGATAGGATCTTCGAAGTTCTCTACCACATCGTGGTTGTCATTTCAGCTTACTTCCTGCTATAACGTTGTGTTACAAAATTAGAAGTGGCGTCCGTAAATTTGGTATCAGCAGCTATACACCGCGTCATTTCTTGAATGTCACATTTTTTGCGAATTTCTTCAGGATTTCGCCAGGGGTATAATTTATGCCCCTTTTACTTTTAGTAATGCCTCCCCGGTGTTTCGCTAGCACTGGCCTTTTTTCATCATAATAGAGACCTGTAAGTCCATATCAACAAATATTTTATCAAATTCAAATAATAAATTGCTAATCCCGCCCTCTTACATTATACAAAAGCTCATGTAGAGCTTTTACAAAGTATTGTATTGTGGAATGATTATCTGTTGTTGTTTTCTAAACTTCAAGTGCGGCACTTATTTTCGATGTGAAAATAAGATCAAAAGGGAAAAACACACTTTGCCCTATTTACATTGTGCTATTTCCATCATATTTTTATAGCGTTCTAACCTAATTAGTCGCATAGACACTTCGAAAGATACTGTTGTGACGTCATGACGATGTAGACGGGTTTTTCCTGCGTGTGCTATTCTCATGATCATGGCACAGTCATATCAATAAATCAAATCACGTTCAAACTAAACGATTGCATTCATTCAACTGAGGTAGAATTGATCGTTGCGGAGTGGAAGAGTTGATGGAACTGGGGCATTTATGGGGAAAGGGGATGCCGACGTTGCTACACATTGTCACAATCTGTTCCGAAAATGTAAATGAATACTAGAAACTCGTTTGTCAATCAAAATAAATATCATCCGTTGCCATCTGCCCTGATTGACCGATTGCGAGCTGAAACAACTTCGTTAGTACTGCCTACGCCTTCAGACAATTACTCAAGAACGTATCCTGCCTTTTGCAACGCAAATGAGACCCGCGGAAACTAAGTAACGGAAGAGCAGAGCGTTGAAATAATCAACTATTTTGTAAATTGTTTATTTTCCTTCTCTTCATGCCACTTTACCTGAAATCTCAACAATAGAGTGCTGAATTGACACAACCAGGTAGGATTTACTGTTCTATCATTCGTCCTGCGTAAAGTTCTGTGGAAGTCTTTTGAAAAATAAAATCAGTTGAGATTTGAAAATAATTTAGATTTTTTTATTGCATTGGAATTACGGAATGGGTAAATATGTTTACAAATGATGCAAATTATAACAACAGAATTCAGTTATGCATGTATTGATAAGTGCATAAACAGCTACCTGATGTATACTGTCCACAAGATAACTTTTTTTTCAGTATTAACTTATTCTAAGCCCTCGTACACTGTAAAGACGCTGTTTAACATTCTGAACACGTTGTTCAAGCCCGTCACTCTAACAACTATCGTTTAAACAACTGTTTAAACGTTTCAAACAACTTTGTAAACTTTTTAAACAAGTTGTTAAAAAATTTTAAATAATTACCAAAAAAGTTAACAATTAAAAAAAGTTTAAACAATTTGTTGTTAGAGTGACGGGCTTAAACAACATGCTATTTTTTTTTTACTGTGTAAGAACAATGCCATTGAAATTTTCCAGAAATTTAGTTCTATCAGTTAATACAAAGAATTCATGTCAAGTTGGAAGCATATAAGACCAATGACATTGAATTGCTTTACCGAAAATTATATCTAAGTAAGATGGGTCCTATAACAGAGTCTTGTGGAACTCCATATTCTGTTGACAGTGTTTGCACTTACTATATCTTGGTGTTATCGCATCGAATTAGATCACTGAAGTATAGATGGGTGGCTTGGAGACAATGACCATACCCCCCCCCCTAAAAAAATTTGTAAGAAAAGGAAAGGGTACAGTATGTGGTTTGGGCTGAATTTCCTTTAAAAATCTATGGTAAAATTAGATGTTTTGGTATAAGAATGTCGATAATTTTGGTAGCTGGCTTTGCTTGCTAGGGGCGCCATGTTGCAACCCGCAATTTTAGGGTCTCATTACGCCACTGAAGTGAAGTATACTTTGGCATGGAGCACTTGCGATCACTTTGCCACACCAGAATGTAGGGAGATTTATATCCCTGTTTTCATTCTGTAATACTAACATTCCACCTGTCGCTCAAAGTATGCGAGTACGGGCACAGGTGAAAGGGTTGTTAGCAAGTTATGTGGATTTGATTTACCAGATCGTAATTCAAGTCAGTTGCTTCTCGTCCGATGATTTACGTCCCGAACCAGGGTTTGGTTGTCAGCGAAATCCAAACCGTATCGTGGAAGAAGATCCTCTTTTATTTTACAACATGACTGTCATGACAATGAAGGGCTATAATATTGAGGATTATCCCAGAACGGTGAATAACCGGAAGTACACCAGTCGGTTAATATTGAAATAATATCCAATGATATGATAGTAATTATTCTCTTGTTTCACCTTCCAAAGCATGAAGACCTTGAACTCAGCCTTCGCTTGAGCTTTTTGCACGTGCAAGCCGTCGGCCGTCTCTACTACCTGAGAATACGAACGTGTGCTATTTCTGGAAAGTTCTTCGAATATTTTTAGGTTTTAGAATCAAAGAGAAGCAAAGGTCGCACTTAGGCCAGATTGATTTACAAAACGAGCTACAGCTCACGTAAACATTATGTGCCGTTGTGCATGTAATATATGAACGCATACTTTAACCTGATTTTTAACAACTTCCCGAAACGCAAATGGTGCAGATATCAAGGTTTTTGCCAGAACCTGATTTGTCAAGGTGAAGAATGTTGACGACACAAGTTTTGTGATAATCACAGGAAATCTGCAAATGTTACGATTCGCAGGTGAAACGCGATAAACATGTTGTATCCAAATTTAAACTATTCTAAACATTTTTGTCAACCTTTCACTTAACAATAAACGACAAGACGTATATCACCGGACACGCGAGTGAATACTTCTTGAGTAATCCCATGTTTACGATAAATAACTGGGGGCAATAAAGGTGCCCTGGAGTCTGAATTTACGAGGATGTTTTCTCTGAATCTTCACTGCCATTCAACATCTTTAGAGGTTTGTCATGGACTTGTTAGAGAATGTTGATATCTCCATGGATATCCTGAAGTCAGTGAAGATAGTGTTGCTCATTGATATGGAATGGTACTAAAATCCTTTCTTTTAGAGATGACGGACCATATCCTATGTTAACGTTTAATTTCAATATGTTTGTAATATGTATAAACGGTATAAAATTGGACCGGCAATTGTGAGACAGGACACCTTCTTACAATGGTATTTGCGGAACTTTTCATTGTTGAATAGTTCAATTCAATCTCAGCATTCCATAAATGGAACAAGAAGGAGCCCAGAAAAGCGAACCATTTTATTTCGGAATTTCTTTGAGAGAAGAAATTAAACTTTTTGTTCGTCACATTTCGCTAACGCAGTTTTCAAACCACGATTTAGAATGAAGACCCCTCTATCCCTAAACTTTACATGAAGCTTTTTGTTAGTGATTTTATTACGATTTATTTTTTTCCAAACTAATCAGATGCAATGATTTGCAGTAGCTTTTAACATCTGTCGGTGAAAATCACTCGCTAAAGTTTTCATGAAACGCACCCCTAGGTGTTCACTCTCCCTGTTTTATTTTGAACCAAAACTCTAGTACAACTCAGTATTGACTCACTGACATCAACTCCTAGCAAAGCGGTGGGTCGTCTGAATGTAGTTGTTACAGTCTTCTTAGTTTAAGGGAATAACGAATTGTTGGCTACTTCCCAAATTGGGAAATTAATCCGGATTCAAGAATGGTACATGTGGAGATAAATCATCTTAATCTCATATGGCTACCCTGGGAAATTTATTAAATTTCTTCCCCATTTGCTGAGACATAGTAAACAAATAAAATGGGAATTGTATTCTGTTATACTTTCTTTTTCGGACTTCATCATGGTCTTGGTTTTCATGGATTTATCTGTGTAATTAAGGCAATTCTCTCTTAACAAACAGGGGTAAGACACCCGCTAACCCATGTGTGCGTATTTTGAAGTGAATTATTCCTTTACAATTGAGGACAGTACATGTATTTTAAGTACACCTGGAAGATATAAACTGATTTTGAGTTTCGAGGTTCGAGCCGTAGGTCGCGTCTGTCGGATGGTAACCTTAAAGCTTGCCCTCCAAACGAAAGCAAACTTTTTTTTATGATATACATATACATTATTCACATACCCAAACTATGGTCCTCATACATACTGAATTTCAAATAGGTAGATTCATTATCCTTCAAATCAAAACAAAATAAAATTCATCACCCTTACTCTCCTCTGGTTAAGGGTCTATCAATTTTATTGCCTGCATGGTGGTTTATTCTTAACAAAGTAGACCCATGTGTGTTTCGATATGGCTATTAGTTAGGGAGTGTGTGTATATAGCTATTAGCTAGGGAGTGTGTGTATATAGCTATTAGCTAGGGAGTGTGTGTATATAGCTATTAGTTAGGAAGTGTGTGTATATAGCTATTAGCTAGGGAGTGTGTGTATATAGCTATTAGTTAGGGAGTGTGTGTATATAGCTATTAGTTAGGGAGTGTGTGTATATAGCTATTAGTTAGGAAGTGTGTGTATATAGCTATTAGCTAGGAAGTGTGTGTATATAGCTATTAGTTAGGGAGTGTGTGTATATAGCTATTAGTTAGGGAGTGTGTGTATATAGCTATTAGCTAGGGAGTGTGTGTATATAGCTATTAGCTAGGGAGTGTGTGTATATAGCTATTAGCTAGGGAGTGTGTGTATATAGCTATTAGTTAGGGAGTGTGTGTATATAGCTATTAGCTCGGGAGTGTGTGTATATAGCTATTAGCTAGGGAGTGTGTGTATATAGCTATTAGTTAGGGAGTGTGTGTATATAGCTATTAGCTAGGGAGTGTGTGTATATCTGAGACTTAAGTGGGTTAAACCCATTTTTTCCCGAAAAGTTGTAGATAATGAAAAAGAATTGTTCCACATCTACGGTAGATATCCCTACTGGAAAGATCACAATGACGCAGGGTGTGTTTGCTGTGTGCTCACATTTCCCTCACCTGGGTTGAGTGCGGCACGTTATGAGTAAATATCTTACTGACAGAAAAAAAAGACCATGGCTTAGATTCGAAGCCACGATTATCTAACTCTCTGGCTTGTTTCCTTGAAGGACGTGAATCAGACCCACCAAATCATTCAAAATCATTCAAAGAACATCATTAGATTTAGATTTATTAATTTTCCGTTCACAAAGCACAACAAAATCAAACAATACATAGTCAAATTTTAAAGTACGTCAATCGGAATAATGCATAAGAATTAGAAATCATTCCAAATCATTAGAGATCGTACGAAATCATTTGAAATCAAGCAAAATCATTCGAAATCATTCAAAATTATTCAAAATAATTCGAAATCATTAGAAGTCATTCGAAGTCATCAGAAAGCATTTGAAATCTTTAGCAAATACTTCAAATAATTTGAAATCATTCGAACCATTCGAAATCATTCGAAGTCATATAAGGAAATGGAAAGGGTCTGGTTGGGAACAGAATTAATAATTTTCCATGTTATACTCATCTTTCCACCGCCCGGTGGCATTTATCAACCTTTAGCTGCAATGGGGTGGGTTATCTTCTCAATTGATTCTAATAATGTAGACGTAAGCGCAGGGGAAATAGCCTGGGTTGGTATTTATAGAACCAGAAGACTATACAAAGAATTACATCTGGGAAGGGTCATGTTGTGTTTGATTTGCTGAAACGACAATCATTGCATCTTGTTGAATGAAAGAACATCATTACCCCTTGCTTTGTTACAGCCGATGATAATATCAAAAGTTATCTATGACGTTTGCAGAAATCACTTCCAATATTTCACTCCAAAGAATGACGTTTCATTTGCAGGAAAATTAATATGAATCAAAATCACTTTTAAAGTAATTCATATAACTCCATTTTGTTTCGTTGTAACAGTTGATAGATTCAGTGTATTCGTTTTGTAATGATGTTCCTATGCCTTTTAAAGTTTGCGTTTAACATGTAGTTTTATGAGAGTGATACAAAATTATGACTTAATTTACCTAAAACAGGAAATTAAATTCATTTATAGCATCACTTCCAAAGATCACGTAAATTCATTTAATTTAAACACAATGATCTTCACAGTAAAACAAGTGGGTTGTAATATTTTTGAATAATTGATGACTTTCCTTCATCAAAAGTCACCTATTCAGATGACGTCAATTTGGTATATATTCGCATAATTCTTCCAAACACACACATGCACAAACAGCGCTTGCAGCGAATTGAGTCCCCACCCCACCCATATATAAAGTTCACGATGTATTGCTAATATTAGCTTTAAGCAAACGGCATAAGGCAGAAAATTAATTTGAAAAGGTCAGGCAATCTTGTCGTTGATTTCAAGTAGTCAGGTAGCTGGTTAAAAAAGCAAAACCTCGAATCATCAATCTGTTTCTCAAACTGTTGAAAAGTTCTACCATGTCCGCCTACCCTTGTTAGACATCGCCCCATCTGTATCCCGCTGTTCCGTGTAAAGACCAACCAACATTCAACAGGTTGTAAAACTTTGCAGCCGTATTTTGAGCCCTTCTTGTACTAGATCCTCTTTCGCTCTCTCGCCGTCGTCCTTTGACATTCTTCATGCTCATTCAATAAATCAACGTCATACCCCAGCCATCGGCTGATATGAAAATACGCACACGCTCTGCTCGCATCGGATTTGATTAATTCTAATCCATCGTTGAGAATCCCTCTCATTTCTTTTCTCCCCTAATGCCATTATTTTGATTAATGACATTAGTGGTAGCTTCACGTGGTGTAGGCCAGGAAGAGCGCTTGCCGTGATTATTTCAGAAAACGACATTGAACTATTATGTTGCGGCAGATCAGATCATCACTCGGGTTGGATGCTAATTTTCTTTACCTCGCACGACTTTTACCTTCTCCTCGCCTCTCTCTTCCTCTTCCGTTCTTTATCCATCAAACGCACACCCGCATCCTCAGCAGAACGCACACCCACACTTTTTGTTCCTCTTGTTTTCCTATCGCACCTTCTCTCCTTCTCTCACTATCTCTCTCACTCTTTATATCTATCTCTCTCTATCTCTCTCTCTCTCTCTCCCTTTATCCCTTCCCATCTCCCTCTTATCTTGTTTCTCTTTCTGTCATATCTGTTCCTTTATCTTACACACACACACCCTAATGCACAGCCTAACGCACACACACTTTTTGTTTAACTGGCTATCTTTTTTCATCGCTTAGTTTCTCCCTCTCTCTCCAGTCCTTTATTTATCTCATCATTTATTGATCATACCGTTTCCTGTGTGTGCGCCTCACCATGTGATGTTAAATGTGCGTGCGGTAATTGTGCATGCTTCAAGGTCCCGTGGCCGAGTGGTTTAAGGCGCCCGACTACACACAATGAAAATCCGGGGTTCGATTCCGGGCAGGGCGCTTGACCGAGGCAATTTCATCTACATTGCTCTTTTAACAAATAAATGAAGATGTTCCATGCATTATTGATACCACAGTACGCACGTGTTTGAACCGAGCAAAAAAGAAATATTTCTCATCTTTGCTTCCACATGCAAAACGGCGCCCAAGTAGACGGAACGGCGTGGAGTTCAAAGCACTACAAGCACCACTCCTATAGGACATGGAGGATCCGCTCGTGCTGTTACTTTTGCTTTTTCCGCCAAGGATGACGTCACGAGATCAATGACGTCACAATCGTACCTGGGATTGCGGGCACTGAAAGATGCACCGCTATTTCGAGCAGAAAGAATATCACCTACTCCGCGAAGGACACCGTTCGTTTAGAGAGAAAATAGCTCCCGCCGGATTTTCGAACTACGCGTCTGCCTTTCGAAGGCACCCGCGTAAAATATTTTCGAGTAATAAGAGATGAAGAGAAGGCAGATGCTCTTAATTTAAAACTTAACGCGTGATATTATACCTAAGGAGGAACCAGTGAGCTTCGTTACACCTAAGACGGTCTCAAAAGGCTGTACGAAAAGTTACACATGACCTACCAAAAATATCTAATCCTTTAAGTTCGATCTGCTAAATTTGTAGTTTTCACCCTGAAAAAAAGTTTGCTGTAAAACATAGAAGAAAAAATATTGATGAAGGCTTACAGGAAATCCAAAGATTCAGAAAGTAATTGAAATTTTCAGTATTGAATTTTCGACGTCAAAAACGAGCGGCTGCCTCAGAATTTATGTTATGTTATATTCTATAAAATGCATACATTATAATTTCTTAATGGTTCGTAATGATTTAGCTTTGTTTTCTTTTTAAGAACGGGTGTGAAAGAATTACTCTATTGTTATACTAAAGGTAAAACCATTTTCGATTTCTGATAAAAAATCATTACATTGTTTGTGTTTGCCATACGATATCTAGGAAAGCTGCTTGAATATGACGTCACAAATCAAATAAAAATTAAAGTTCAAATAACTTTTTTGATGGATTTTCATCAAATCTCCGCCGATATTTTTAATTATTTTTCTTCTATCTTTACAATATTTTTTTTGGCAGGGTGAACTTACCCCTTCAAGATCGAAATGACATAAATTCATGCATTATTTTCGCCTAAAGCAAACTTCCTTATTTTTTAAATCTGTTAAATAACTTTTATTTCAACATGAAATGACATGAATATATGAATTATATTCGCCTAAAGGAAACTTTCTCGTTTGTTGATCTTTTAACCTAGAGGTTGCATTTTACTTGTTTCTGCAAGTATGAAAGGTTATTTTTTTTTTGCTTCCCCTGATGCCAGGGCTTAAAAGGTCAAACACCATCTGCTCGATCAAAATCCTAAATTTTAGCATAATTTCATCAACCGAAAGATGGCACATTCTTTATCAAGGGGTTACTATGCTCGTTAATATATATCTCATTCTACCCCTCTGGTATGTGGCTTAAAAGGCAATGATCGTTTTAGGCCAAGATAAATGTCAATTTCGAAAGTTGATTATCGTGATGTCGTGTGGGGGCGTTGTGATCTAGTGGTTCTGATTTTCGTATTTTAGCAAAGGATCGTGGGTTCGAATCCCTGCATGGCGGGATTTTCGTCAACAGGAAATGAATTCACATTGTATCGCAATCGACGCAGGTGGGTAAATGGGTAACCGTCTAATTTTGCACATTATATTTTGGGCTTTTTTCGAGTGGCCCGCTAACTCAGTGGTAGATCTATGCAAAGGCTGTATATCCGATGGCCGACGCCACGGAAGAGAGACATAGCCTCTGTCACTTTGGACATTTCTTTTTTACCATGTTTAAGTTCTTACTGATGAAACAAGTTCATGACTGTATATCTCGAATTTCTGAACGTATCGCTTAACTTCATCCTTATTCTAAACACGTTAAAGGTGATATTGAACCATGTTGATCATGTTTAGGTTTTTCCAGTATATTCTTTGTTCTTCCGCCCCTCTTCACTCGGCACACACGCAGACACCCACACAGTCTCTTTCACACACGCGCGCACACACACTCCGCCCACAACTAACCCCCACACGCGCAGCGCACTCTCCCATGTGATAATCGAGAGCGGTGAAGAGGCATTAATTAGTTAATAATCACCGCTACTGTACACCGGATGGTTGCCATTAGGTAAACACTAACTGCAGAAAAGTCTGAAGAATATTCCGGATATGTTTCGGGAAAAATTAATGTTAAAATCGATGGTAAAAACGTTAAGGATTTTTTTTTATTCATTCCATTTTTGTGTCATAGACCCCGACTCTCGACTCACGAAATTCTCTTTTTTCTGATGGTGATTTTTGGTTTTATACCTGATTTTTTTTTCGAAAAGCTGCAAAGGTTAACCTATTTGCCGCAATATAATTGCAATATTTCTAAGTATTGATGGCGAAACCGTGAAAGTGAATCATATACCTCAATTTCTTGTCATGCTGATTAATGAATTTCAATCTTTTAACTCAATATGTGATCCAAATCCCTTGTCTTTCGTACGATTCTTCTATTCATTTTTGTCGTAAATTATTTGGTCTCTAAAGTATAAAAAAGTGGATTACTCTTCCATTAGAATTATTTCATACTTCGATGAGGTTTCAGGTCATTGTGTCTCTCGAATTAGTGTTTTATTGTAAGAAATAGACAGTTCATAGCTTTAAGACTTTACATTTTTCGTGTCCATACTTTGCACCGAAAAAAAAATCGGCAGGTTTACAGTTTTTAATTATTCTTTTATTGTCTGTTTATATATAAAATGTAAAATCATGCACACCTTTATCGTTAATCGTGTTTACTGCTGAAGTATATATACCATGTATACAGTAACTGCACTGAGGTTGCGGTGATCGGTACACCGCAGCAGTCAATGGTAAATCTTATGCACTCTCCTTAACCAATCAGATGTCAGCACTACCGATAAGCATGACATCACGTTAATTATCCAATACAGGACAAAATGAATTGCAGTTAATACCGTTAGACCTACTTGTTAGGGTGTGGATCATATACATGGATATGCGTTCTCGTATAATTAAATGTATTAACCTAATTTTACTAGTATTAAGACTAACACGGTTGAGAAAAATTCCGTTATTTCTGATTCATTATGTTCATTCAATTTGAAATTCGTATTCCTTCGCCGTCGATATACAGTAAAATGTTTTAAATAAGCTTGCTTGCCTCCCTCTGTTGTCTTGAAATATTTATTTATATTTGCACATGCGTTTCCTGATCATTTATTTAATTATTTCTGATATGTTCTTTTATCTGAAATTCTTTTTCGCATTTCAGAAGGTGCGTTCCATTAAAACGTATGTTGATTTTGTTCTCTTTGAAGCACTCTCGAGTCTCGAAAACCATTATTTTTATTATTATTATTATTTAATAGGCAAACTGAATACGATCTGTATGTAAGTGACATGTTGAGAGGGTGATGGTACTACTTTACGACAAATATTGTTTGACGTAAGAATACGTTTAACAGTGCTTTTAAGAATACTCTAATATTTTCCAAATTCGTTTAAACTCTGTTTCACCCCGGAATGTTTCAGTATTAGATACAAGTTCGCGAACGCTCTACAAACATTTCCAAGAAAAGGATCCAGGCAGTAATTTCACTAATGGAGAGTCACAGATTTTGACAAAAATAGAATACTTCACTGCGAGGGGTTTCCCCTTTACCTTCTGAATGGCGTTACCTGAAAATGCTTCAAAAATCACTTGCTGAATCGTAATTTAATCATTTATAGATTTTAAATTGAACATACGTGTGGAAAGTTGACCGCAGGTATTACCATTCCTGCCTCAGTTTAAAGTACGCGAATAATATTTCTGAGGGCCTTACGTTTTTTTTTAATAAAAAAAGGGCTATTTTAGGTAACGCGTAACATCACCAGCACATACCAGCGAACATTTGAAAAATAATGTTGATATGGCAATTGCTTGTAGTCAATATCTAATTAGTCATAATTGAACAAATGTTTTGGTAATAGTAATTTAATTCATTGAATTATTAAATGAGGTACTCTGGCACCGTGATGTATCCCCCCCCCCCCACCCCCGAGATGAATGCATTTTCCCATTGCCAGAAAAAGCACAAAATCACAACTTTTTACTCTGTCAATACCTTAATGTTTATAAAATTCAAAAATAAATGGAGCAGCAATTTGTAGCGTCCACGTCATAACAACATAAAAAAGGTACAATTTTCTTTACATAGATTCCGAATTTAGACGAATTCCGAATAATGAATTGCTCATTTCGGTCGTCGATGTAATCCTACTTTATCTGCGGGTCATTTGGTTCGGTCCCACATGTTTCATCCAACTTTCTATTTTCCATTCGTCTGATAACTATTTGGTATAATTGCCACTTAACCCATTTAGAGTTTGACTATCACGAGTATGCTCATTTGGATAATATCTATATACATACATCGGGTAGTTTATTGGAGCTAAGTGTGACTTGATATCACACTTAAATTACCAGCTGGTAGTGGTATAACCACTCCACCACTAAAACTATTAAAGGTCAAGTCCACCTCAGAGAAATGTTGATTTCAATCAATAGAGAAAAATCAGACGAGCACAATGCTGAAATTTCATCAAAATCGGATGTAAAATAAGAAAGTTATGACATTTCAAAGTTTCGCTTCTCTTTAACAAAATAGTTATATCAACGAGCCAGTTACATCCAAATGAGAGAGTCGATGATGTCACTCACTCACTATTTCTTTTGTTTTTTTATTATTTGAATTATAGATTATTTCAATTTTTTATGAATTTGATGATTAGGACCTCCTTGCCTGAAGCACAAAATGTTAAAATAATGGAATTCCACGTGTTCAGGGAGGAATGAAACTTCATTTCCCATGACAATGATGATAAAATCAAAATATTTTATATATCATATAATAAAATACAAAAGAAATGGTGAGTGAGTGATGTCATCAGTTCCCTCATTTGCATACCGACCAAGATGTGCATAATATTGTTTTGTGAAATGAAGCAAAACTTAAAAATGTCATACCTTTCTTATTTTACATCCGATTTTGATGAAATTTACAGTGTTATGCTTGTTGAATTTTTCTCTTTTTATTCAAATCAAGTTTTTGTTGGGGTGGACTTGTCCTTTAAGGCATATTCTTCATAGAGATTACGCAATGCATTTCACGAGCGTATTGACGCTTTATGATTTTATGATGAAATATTTTCCTTCTATATTCGTGTTTCCGGATGCTTTTTGCCAAAGGATTTCCCAATATCAGAAATATAAACAAAAATGAGCTTTCCAATTAAAGAAAGCTATGTGGTGATGCATAAATCAATCCTCAAAAATAATTTTCGGCGTCTTCATGTAAAGTTGAACTGAAAGAAAATTATAAATCTGAAATAGTACAGCGTATACCCTTAATTGTTTCGTAAAAACTCATCTCCCACTTCAAGTTCAAGTTCATTTTCAGTTCAACCCAACAATATCGCAGCAAATTGCTACATTGTAACAAAGAAATGACGACCATGTGTTATGAACATATCACAAGATATAATACAAAGCAAATCATTATGTAAGGCCCAGTCCATCAAACGTTGAAGTGTTAAAAAAGAACTAAGTACAGTTGGGATATGAATGGATCCACTATTAAAAAAATCAGAGTTGGTTGAGTGTTAAGACATGTTTACTCCTTGATAAACATCCGAAAGCATTTATATAGGATATTTATTTATTCTTCTTTATGTAATTAGGTCCGCAGAACAATCGCGAATTTAAAAAAAGCTGGCATTTTTTCAAAAATGTATACCACACTCCTTTAATATTTACATTTGTGCATTCAACTTTCATTAATGAAATTGGAAAGTACACTATTCCAAGGAACGATTCAATATCCTTGCCATATTGATACGGATACACAATGGTCATAATGTGTTATACATAATGTCGAAATAGATATGGAAATTATTTCTACAGGGATCTTCCTACGGATGCTCAACCGTCGATGCTTCATGTGAATTATGACACAATCAGACAACAATGACGTAATAATCACTGCTCCTTTCGTTGACGCGTGTACCTGTATAACGGTGGCGTATTCTGCAGATGCGTTCATTATTTTTTGCTATTGACCTGTAGAGTCAGATGATATCGGTATGCGGTCAGGTTATAATAATGACTATTCCTCTGAATATTATCAATTGGTAAGATATGTCTCATCTACTTCTGTTTGGTATTATTTCCATAGATACACTTATATTAGTTTAGAGTAGGTACTCTCAAATATTTATATTTAAAAGAGAAGACAATTGGAAAGGGAGGGTTCTGCGATTCGAATTCAGATGCGTCGGCGGTATAAGAGAGCACAAAGAATCGATGATAATCGAATACATGAAGCGTGGGATGGATAGTTTGTTATATATACCTTACTTTGAGAGAGATGTCAGCAACAATATTGATTTTAATAGGTGTGACTCTTGAGAGAAAACAATATTTGCATATTGTAAAGCTTCTCTCGGTCATTTCCAGGGAATTGACAGTAATACTAGATATATTAAATCTTACTTATTTTAAACAGGTCGGGGGAAATAAGACGAAAATGTTTCAGATTGAAAAGAATATGATGAATTTCTGGTATACTAGTATATTAGAAAACACTTATCAGGTTCTACAAACTGCGATAACAAATGCCACGAATTGTACTGATTATTAGAAGAAAAGACTTATCGTCTAATTGTTTTCGCGCTAAAACAAATTGAATCGTGAATATCAGTTAGTAGAAACATTTTTCGCGGTAAATAATTTCAGAGGTACATTGGGAATTTAGATATCAAATTATCCTAACTCAGTAACTGTCGACTTCTAGCAATAAGTAACATGGTTGATTGGTCGAAAAGGTTCTCTGAAAAGAAGATTTCATTTGCTGAAATGAATACCAAATCAGTATATTCGCCGTATTTATGTTTTGTGTTGACTTTGTAGAGAATGGCAGCTGCTCAACCTTTTAACTTGCGACTTTTGTTGACTAATTGCTTACAAGCTTTCCAGGCCTTGCCCACTCCGTTAATTGTCACAATTCACATGATATGCGATGTCTTGGGTTGACAAATAAAATAATTTCATATTGAACAATAATGACCCAAGAGATGAGGGTAGAAAGTAATATTGCACGGCCTCTGAGAAAGGGTATATAGCGATAAACATGTTTTGCATCAGCAGGTGCAGTACGTTCGAGAAATAAGGCTGGAATAGTCTCTTTATTCCATGTGATAATTTTGTGTATTTCGAGAGTGACCACGCCCCCTTCTTGGTGGTGTTTCGAACAGGCGCAAAAGATGACATTTGATTCAACGTAAACACCCAAAGTCTGGTCAGTATCTTTGCGGATTTAGGCTTGGTTTTCGCCACGAATTATAGGGGGAATTCTGGAGGTAAAATTTAGCTTTCCACCGGGATAGCTTTTGATGAGATTAAGAAAACCATGAACGTGAGCGTAATGATCAATAATGCTTATCAGGAATGTGGGGTGTAGTAAAACTCACATATACCATGAATATACTGGGAAGACTACAGCCTCATAATCTTGATTATCAAGAATAGTCTTGACGACCAAAGTGGGTCTTTTAAACAATTTTATTCGGTCTCGTCATCATTCCCTCCCCCTTTTCGTCTTCTTCTTTGTCAATATGTGGCTGTGCTCTGCAAAGTTTAATTGAATAAAATAATGCGGGAGAGTAGCTCAGAGATCGCACAACGTGGAGTTCTCTCTCGCCAGCCAGCCCACGCAAAGAGGGGAAATAAAGGCAATGTAACGGGAAGGATTCGCGGCAGATGAAGGCAGCAACCAGAGACAGATGTACCACTCGTTAGAAGATAGATAGCTTCAGTGTTTCCTTTGGTCTGGGAGTCAGTTTTATCTTATACCCCTAAACCATTCGTGTTGGTTTCTTACAAACGCGATGTCTTAAACCGAGCGGTGAGAAGGCGGTGAAAAACTTTTATCTCAACTGACTATCGTAATACGAAATATCTTCGTATCCATTGAAAGTTTTGAAACTGTGCTGCTTTGGTGTTGGATGCTCAACAAAGATGTTTTAACTCGCTTGGATGGTTTGCTCTATGCTGATCTTATTCTTCGACTATTCACTCTTGCACTTATTTCAGATTTGCTGACGAGTGACAGATATCCTGGTGAATTGGCGCCAGACCTGCGCCAGTCTCTTGCAGATTTCAAGACCTGGGTTCCTTGGTGGAACTCGTCGACGAGGAGATGACCACGGACAACGATTGCCGAGACGATGACGAGGCGATGTCGCGTCAAGAGATGGAGCATTCCCGTGTTCCTTGTTTCCACACTCATTGTCGGTTTCGTACAAGTGTACTTGACCCCGATGACGATCCCGCTAATCATCCACGGGCGCATCTGCGAAGTCGACACGAGCATCAAAAACTTCATCGGTACGATACGGACGACGACGACGACGACCTCCATCACAACCACCATCACATCCACCATCATCACCATCACCATCATAACGAACTTCACTCGTCATCATTATCATCATCCACAAGAGGCACGTCATCGACATCTTATCAAGTAAGTTGAATGAAATCTCAAACTTTTTTCTTGGTATATTTATGTGAGTTTGCATTTGATATAGGTCGTTTGCATTTCTCAAAAGATGTAACGCTCAAGAAATATTTCCAAGATACCATTTCCCAGTACCTTCTTCACAATATTTTCTTCATTTTCAGGGACATGTGTTTAGGGGTAATCCGATAAATTCATCGCTAGCTTCCTCTAACATGTGTAAAACCTCTTATCATATTTATACGTACACATCGACACGATTTCAACCTCGTCACCTTTTCAGTAATTAATAATGTTACGCACTTTGGACAGAATCAGGATTCTTAAAGCATTTGAAATTATTGATAATGAATCACCAATTGACTTTTTAAACCTGGCTTTCGAAAAAACGGAAGAAAATTCCGGAACTTACACCATCTTTTCAATACATATTTGACCGTAACTGTGTAGTCTTAAACCTAGACCATTTCGGTCACAAAAACTACTAAGGAGATTTAAGTGGTGATTTCGGGTAGTACTAAAATGCACCTGGAAACAATATATGGTTGTCTTTGGTACAAATAGAAACTTAATTCACCTGTTTATGATAAAAATCCAGTTTTGTCTTTTAAGATATCTTGAGAAACAAAATGTTGAGACTATTTGACCGATAATCGAATTAGAATACGGGAATGGTTGGATCAAAGTACAAATTGATGTCAAAGTTATGGCAATCATATTCAAATTTAAAGAACATATTTGGAAATGTTTGACAAACGGACCTGACTTCATGCCAAAACGGATGAGATCTTGTTCGAATCATTGATTACCTGTCATAACGGAATGTTCTAGTGTCCAGTCTTATAGTGTCATCACGGTTATCGACTCGAGACATAAGTCTCGACATATTTTCTTCATCAGATATAAATACACGACAGAGGGTATACATTGTCAGTTATTTCATTTTTTCCTTTTCCATTTTCTCATTTCCTTCCGATCTTACGGATCTGTTTTACTGTTCATTTCTCAACAGTTTTCATTATTTATTATCTTCTAATTTATATTACATCAGAGATGAACTTCGAAATCTGCTTACAGAATTATACGGTCTGTGATAATAAAGCGACCAGCCCCCCCCCCCCCCCCCTTCTCTCTTCCTCTGTTCATTCACATTCACACCATTCATTCTTTCATTTGGCCTCCATTATTTCCAATGTCCATAATATGGAATAATCTTTAGGCATTGGTCACCTAACTAATATCATAGAGCTATTTACACACACATGTAACCCCCCCCCCCCCCCATTCTTTCATCGTTAATTGTATAAGCAGCTCAATGCTAATACGATTAAGTATGAAATAATAGGGGACTATATATGCGTGTGTATATGTATCACATATGACATATATATTTCCTATTTCCTTCACCTGAGGAAATGAATAGAGTGATCATCGTGTAATTGCTCAATGGGTGTGAGTGCAAGCTCGAGGCAACTCACATGTTTCGTGTTTCCATGGAAACCGACGGCAAAAAGTGAATCGTTTGGAAGGTGAAGATGCATTCCGTTGTCAGAAAGGAATTTGTTGTTTATCGATGGAGAGTGGAGGAGAGTGGGTATCATAATAGTATAGTAGGAACGATCAATATGTCCGCTGAAATCCTCATCAGAATTTATTACTTTGCATGGTTATTGATGCTTGCTGTCTTCGAGACATGTCGTCTGCGTTCATCGTTTTTTTTTATAATGGTGACTCAAAGTAATCTAGATCCCTCTTCCACCGCAAGAGGGCGTTGGTCATTAATCCCGCTCTTGAAATTTAGGTCAAATCGAGTTGCGTATACGTGCGACAGGGCAGCTATTCATTTATATAAATGTGCCAAGTTAAATCTGCACAAACATGATGAAATATTTATAAGGTATGCTTACGAATACCATATGTATAAAGAAAAAACATATGTATAAAATAATTAAACACACTCCTATATACATTTGCTGTTGAAAGAATTTGGATAATTTCAACGCCTCTTATTTTGCAAGTTAGGTCCATCCGGACTTCGTAATCTTGTTATGATTTCCGAGGGCAAAAATGTTTTGGAAAATCTTTGCCCAAATACATGAAATTACGAAAGGCTCCGGATATTCATGTATAATATCCTTTGTTCCATGTCCTTCTAGAAATTTGTAAGTTCCTATATAAAACAGGATATGATGAGACGGATAAATAACTGTATTTCGTTACGAAATCCTGCTTCTGAACGTTTAATATAAACATGTATATCATTTAATAAAATAGAACCAACTATTTTATCATAGGGATAAGTTTCTATAACGGAAAAAATGCAGCGGTTTCAGAATTTGAATACATAGTGTAATAGTTATGGCAAATATTTTTCATAACAACTTAACTTTATTACAGTTTGTTGAAACATCATAGCACTTACAATTATGACAATTAAACTTTGACGAAAACTTTTAAAAAAGATGGCAGAAAAGGTTTGGTTGAAGAATTGTTCCGTTATATACTCGCACCATAAATAACTTGAGAAAACATTTGTGTGGGTGGTAAAGTTGTATATCAATAATAAACGAATAGGCAGGTGAAAAGATATATTGAACTGAAGAGCAGAAGGATTTATTAAACATCCTCACTAAGAATCGAAGTTACCCTTACATGCACTTGCTTTGTTAAGTATATCTCTTTGGTCTCTTCTGCTTTGAATCCATTTATACCTTTGCCCTTCCCCCCATCAACCCCATCTCGTTCACCCCCCCCCCTATCCCCCGTGCTCCCCCTTCCTGTCTTATAGATGGTAAACTTGATGTCATTTACCCCCAACGATTTGATGACCAAGAAAAAAAATTATGATTATTGCTTTCTGAATATTTTATGAATATGTATATATATACATATCATAAAATTATATAGAATTTCATTTTTAAAAGGTCAACAAAAAATTCGCTCTTTGGACTATTTTTCAAAATGTAACTCATACGGCATGTTCGGCCCTGATTTTATTTAGCTCATTACTTCACTGCCTTCATCCTTCATCCGTCCCTCCTCCTTCCTCTCTCCCTCTCTATCTTCCATATATTCTTAATTGAAATCACGAAGATTAGACTCGCCCTAATCACAATCGACTTTGGCTATTCGCCATGCGGCAGAACAAAAAAAAATCAGCTAAAATATTACATTGGTTTCAGGCGACCCTCCCACGTACCTAAACATGTAATACCGTGGCAGAATTCCCTCTTTTCGGAAGTAATATAGGTCAAATATCTATAACAGTTATGGTTCGTAAGTAATAACGTGAATCGAACCATAAACCTATAATCTTAGCCCCTAGGAATAATTATTTCTTTTCCTTCCACTTTCAATGAAAAAAATAAAATGATAAGTTTTAGAATCATAGAAAATTGCAAAACATTTCGAAATGTATCAAAATGTACTAGAGTTGGGAAATCACTCATCGTTCGTGATTAACATGCTGAAGTTGATGAGAAAAATATTGTTCTTCTGTTCAGATTGTTGTCTACAGACTACGACAACAACCTTACATTATTCGCTTACCTCAATTTTCATCTTGCTCTTTGGTTAGCTCCAATTACCAGATTTGATTTGTTTGCATGTGCTAAATAAATTAGATAAATAGAAAATAATAAAAAAAAATGAAAACTACATTGAGATTAAGAATAACCGCAATTCAATGGTCTGTTATCATGCATCACTGTGGGCGCGTCGTGGTCTAGTGGTTCTGACTCTCGCCTTTCAAACAGAGGGTCGTGAGTTCGAATCCTAGCCATGGCGTGTTTTCCTTCAGCAAGAAATTTATCCACACTGTGCTGCACTCGACCCAGGTGAGGTGAATGGGTACCCGGCAGGATTAATTCCTTGAATGCACCAACCGCCTTTAGCACCTGGAGCTACAGCCGGGGTAATATATAGTGCGCCACTGAATAGGCAACTAGATCGACGCCTCATAGATGCTATATATTATTATTATTATCACTGTACGGATTCGTTTTAACTCGATGTTTAACTTAAATATATTGTAATTACAGTCTGTAAATGAAGACTAGGAACCCGATATATTTGTCCCATTTTATGTGGTGTTATGTTGCTGAAGAATGTGTTTATCTAAACACAAAAACACTGGGTCATCCCCAGGAATTTCTTCCATCGAATGTAGAAATTGTCAAAACAATATATTTATGAAGATCAAGAAACCAAATTCTGACGACAATTACACCGTGATATATCATTTCAGACGTAAGGGCTCGCGTGGTAGTTGTATTACAGGGGGAGCGTTACAGGAATCGAGATGTCCGTCATTTTAACTGCCAATGGTTATAAGCTACTGAACTCTGGTCATTCCATATATTTGGTCATGTATAAAACCATTATATGAATATTTAGTTTTTTCATATATTTTTATAAAGAACTTAATATAGATTCTTTTGATAAAAAATTGAATTGAATTGAATAAACATGAAAATATATGAGTTACGATCGATTGACCTCCTTTAAGTTTCAGGAACATGAGACATGTTAGATATACCTGTGGAAATTTTGAGTAAATATTGTGCGTTCGGTGCTTAGCTGGAAACGCGGAAACCACCCCAGCAAAATGGAAATTGGGTGTCAATTGTAGACTTGAAGAATGGTCGGTATGTAAACCTCACGTGTATGATGAGCGCACCTGGGTAGCGGTGAGCTCACAGGTGTGTATGGGGCGGTCCGGGGGCATCTCGGCTACCCGCCCTGCCATTGTTATTACAAATACACACAGTCGGTAGGGGGCTCCGTGCATGGAGGATGCGGGGGAGATCACTATTTCATTGCACTGTCTGCATGGGCCTGGTGGGTTGTTAAAGGGATGCTCCGAGCTGAGAATAATGTGATTTAAACAGATTAAGAAAAATCAGACAAACTAAACACAGAAAATTTGATCAAAATCGGACTAGGAATAACAAAGTTATGGCAATTTTAAAATTTGCATTATTCCGGTGAAACAATTCTAGGCATGAATATTCAATGAGCAACTTGATATCATATACACACTCGTTCTTTTATATTTCATCATATGGAATTAGGTTTATTCCATTTTTTATCTACCAAGAACTAAAAAATTGGATTGACAACTGATTTAGTGCATTAGATATTCATTGCTACAACTTATTTCATTATAAAAGAGACACATTATTCGCAACATGAAACAATTATGCTTTCATGTTAATAACCTAAGAAAAAGGTAAGTGGGAATGTTACATCATCAGCCCACCAAATAAACATTCATGATGACGCACATCTAACTATTTTCACAAATTATTGCTAAATTTTGAAATTCTCCAATTTTGATGATATTTTCAGCATTTTGCTCCTCGAATTTTACTTTATTTATTCAGATATGAATATTTTCAGCCCGGAGTATCCCTTTAAAGGGAGTAGGTTTGACCCCAATTCACAATTTTCAAGATTTGAACAAGTCGAAAGAAAATGAGAAGTTTAACATTGCAAGATGGCTCTAGTGGAAATGCACAAAAGAAATAAATATATAAAGGTATCATGATCTAAGAATTTATTCTTTCTTCCCCACATATCTCAGCAGCTCTATCTCAAAATATCAGCCTTCACGTAGTCTCCGCTCATCATCTGATTCTCTGTTACTCCAGACACCCAGAACAAAACACAAATGGGGGGAACCATGCATTCTCTGTTATAGGACCAAAGCTATGGAATCAACTGCCTGTCAAATTACGCCATATTTCATCAACAGAAACATTCAAGTCCCAGTTGAAAACTTATTTAATCTCCCATTAACAGCTTAGTATTCTGTTATTCAGGAGAATTCTATTCTTTTTTGTTTTCTATTGTAGTTGTGTTTTGTGTTTATTTTCCTTGAAGCGCCTTGAGCACCGAAAGGTGGACCTGTGCGCTATATAAGTAGCCACCATTATTATTATTATTTAGAAAAAAAACATTTTCCATTTTTATTTTCATAATTACTTACTCATCCAGTATAAACATATGATTGTCCATGTCCTTCTGTCATTTCATCACTTCCTTTGTCCTATTTGACGTAGCTCAGGACCTCGTAAATTTGTAAACTAGGGCTTAAAAACAAAATCCATAAATTTCTTATTCACCATCATGAATTGCAGATTACAGCCTTTATTCAGATAGATAATTTGTAAAGTGTGTTTGAATAGGGTGTACAGAAAATCAACCGGGAAAAATAAAAAAAGGATTAGGAAAATTGAACATCACAAAATTGCAAAGTTTAACCTTCCCCCTCCCCCCCCCAAAAAAAGAAAAAAAAATATATGTATATATATATCCACTTGGAATGGTATTAGATATGCCTATATTGTATTAGGATAACCTTCATAGTCTAACCTATCATATTCATATATTGTGAATAATTTAAGATAATTTGTAACCTTTCGCCTCTCGCCATCGTGGCTTGCAAAATATTGTAATTACACGCCCAGTATCCTATTTTGCTAAATGAATCCACAACTTCCTTTTGATAACTTGGTGGATGTATACTCCACAATGGGTGATTTCAAGTCCGGTGTTGGCCTTGGTGTTGGTGTTGGAATTTGGATTGCTTCCCCTAGCTCCGAAACTTATTCTGAGTTTGTAAAACTGATCCAGATCACATAATTGACATCTCAACAACTAGTGAGTGACTTTTCGGGACCATCTTCATTTTATGTTTAGTGTTATAATCGTGTAAAAATTGACATAACACCAACACCAAAAGGTGAACACTGAACTTGAAATCACCCAATGTGCGTTAGCAGCCTTTAACGAACTAGATAAGACCAAGGTAGTTTCCTGTAGGTATTTAATCCTAAATCATGCTCTCTTTATGAAACGCCAGGTACATTTCTAAATCGGTGGGAGGGCAACCCGTGTTTTCTGTCTTGGTGCACGAGTATGCCGTCATTTTCTATATTTCCTGGTCACGTATTCGATTGTAAAAAAAATAATAACTGATTTTTGGGAAAGAGTGGGAGAATGGTATGGAAGGTGTTTGTTAATGAGAAACATATAGCTTAGGTGTTTCAACAGAGGTGCCGATATTCAGCTCAGAAATGTGTGGTCAGTATACCGTTGTTCATTAAAGGCAGAAAGCTTAACTATGGCAAGCCACCAAAATGATGTAGGCCTATAGGACATATTTTAACAATACGAGGTATTTTAACTCTGTCAAACTCTTCACTAGAATAAACAATTGATACTCGAAAAATTAATTAACAAATCAATGAATGAATGAATAGATAGATAAATTACTCAATAATCACGGCAATGATATATTCGCATATTAATTATTCAAAAAAACACATGATAATAGTGCAGTGATGACGATAATAATGATTACAGTAATGGTGATCATCTTAATGAAGATGATGTAAATGAAAGCATAAAAGAATTTGTCCCAAACAATAATTCACTTATGCCTTTAATCTGGTAGCTATTGCGTTAACAATACTCCCCTGTCATACGTAATTGCAATTTTAATAACTATCCCTTCTTCGTCTATGAGTGAAACGACCTGTTCTTTGGATAAACATCTTTTTTAGAATTTTGAATGTCATTGATAGTTTGGGACCACGCCCAATCATCATCACTCTATGGAATAAGATGTTTAGTGGATCTTTTGCTATTAATGTTAAGTGACACGTCATTCAGTAAATTGTTCCAGAAATACAAAAGAGTCAGCAAATCCCATCCCTATTAAAACTGTGTGGAATAAACTGATATATCAGTTTTAGAGTATTATTCTTAATGACATATCATTGAGTTAATTGTTCGAGAAATTGCAAGAGGAGGCTTCAGCAAAAAAATTAATAATTCCAAGAGGAATATATAGAGGTGATTAAAACTATTTTAGTATCGATTTGTAGGGTGTTTCTCATTACAAGGATTTAATATATTTTATATAAAATATATATATGGTTTGGTTGATAGGTTGTCCATTATTAAGACCATAATGTATGGCAGTAGGTAGTTTATCCTGTGATACACATTCTCTGTAATTGAATCAATTTATATTCACTAGTAAGGGGTCAGTGCCTGAGAGGTGGATCTAGCCTAGATTCAAGAGCTTTGGGGATTATCTTCAAAGCCTCAGGGATACTCTCCTTAATTTACAAATATTGTGCTACTCATCGCTTGATATAAATCACCAACTTGTTTAATGCCTCTCCTTCTTACATGAACTCCTACTTTCCGCTTAAGTGATCACGGTGATCATTTAAAACATTCTTAAGGTTTCCTTAAATAGCAGAAAATTATACCTTTACCTGTTTACGAAATTGAAAACCAGAAAACAGATTTATCCTTTCTCAAAAATAGGACAGAATCTCTTTAGTCGCCTGTAATGTGCAGTTGTTATGATCATATATTTTCAATCTATTTTAAACAAATTTGTTTGGAAAAATGTAATTAAAGTTTAGTGCCAAGCTGATAAAAAAACATCTTGCTCATCTATCTGTCTTTTTTGTTGGGTTTATAAAGCTAACTGTTAAATTTAGGTGTACCACAATGATCGATACGCGGACCGCTTTTTTTCATTAATCGATACCATTCTGAACTCACAGGTGTTTACTCAACAATGGTGTAGTTATCATAATGAAGGATGTCAAATGAAAGTGATTTAATCCCTACTTAAATGACGTGATAGTGTGTTTAAAGTACATTTTCCAATTATGCAGGGACAGGAGTCTCAATATTGTTTGCGATGATGGTGTCAAACTGATCTGTGCAATCTGGAGGTTTATACACGAGGTTATTTTGAACCAATCACCCCCCAGTTTCATGGGATTCTGGTGCAATAATCTGCAGAAGATTGGGATCGACCTACTTGTTGTAAGAAGCCTTTAATTGTTTGGTACTTCGATGTGCAAAACAATGAAGGGTCTTATAAGAGGCTACTCAATGGATCGTGATAGTATCTACAAACACCAGTGCGGGTTAAAATCTACTGCAAGAACTCGATACAAATATCTTTCTCGACGACAATTTGAGGAGCAATTACACTCTAAGCGACTCTCTGAACAGGTGCTAGGTGTGCATATAGGGAGAGTGTTAAAGGGAATATAGATCTATGTGGCAGTCACACCAACGAATCTCACTCCAGACCGATCAAAGCTATTACGTTATTACCAATGGCAAGCCATCGATTGGTTAGGAGTCGGTTTCGTTGGTGTGACGGTAACAATGCCGGCGTATACGTGGTTTGGCAACGGGCACGAGTCACCAAAGTGTCACATTTAAGGTGGAATCAAACCAATGCAAATGTTTGCAGAAAATAAAGAATGTTCAATATAATGAATTTCGATATTCAAATTTGCAATTTTCATTGTCGTCGAATTCTTTAAGTGGGCAATTTCATTGCTTATTTTTTATTTTTTTTGTTTGAGGTGGGGCTCTGAAACTGCAATTGTTTCAGGGCCACCTCAAAAAAGCGGGCACCAGCCTGCTCCCTTCCAGATGAACAAATCTTTGATGTAGTGGAATTAATTTCATCGCTTATTTCATGTTATGTCCCCAAAGGGCCTACAGGACCGTGGGTCCATAATGTGATAGTATCAAAAGTAGACCTGTAAACAATGTTGTCTGTTTTATAGTAAAATTTAAGAATAACCTAACGCAATCTTGAAAACGGCCCATTGTCTTACATACAAATTTTGCTTAAATGAAAATATGTAGGATCTCTCCTTGTTTGATTATTTATTTAGAATCTGTATGAAACGTTTCTGTTATCATAGTTTCATGTGATATCCCATGCCATCTATGAAAATGCAGAGGAGCCTTTGCTTATAGGCTTAGCCGATGTCGGAAGGAAATATATTATTGCTCCGTATAGGGTACACCATTCAAGTTTACATGGTTCGGCATAGGGAAGGGAGGAGGGGTATAACCATCAAGACATTCTGGTATCTGGATTCCTCAAAATGTAGGTCGCGTCCGAAGCAACTTCACAGGCTTACCTCACTGAATCCTGACACAGTTCAGTCATCCCTAAGCATGCTTAGTCCTCGACTCGAAAGGGTTAAGATGAAATCTAGGATTCATATCAAAATGTGTCTTTCATTGAATAATAGCCGATAGGCCAGTAAGGAGCCGAGGTGCCTGGGCGTATGATTGGTGTAAATTTGACCCCCACCGTTTTGGACATTATACGGCTATTACTACTACCATGACAATGTCATGGGGCTGTCACACCTAGGCCCTGTCTTACAAAGAGTTGCGATTGATCCACTCAATCGCAGCTATGGAAAGCCAGCAAATTCAACATATAAAATGCATGTTCATTTAAACAGAATTGTTGATATGAATGCAAGATGTTGGCCTACAATTTGTTTTTAAAAATAGATAATAATAACAGTAGTCAGCCCTAGCTCATAACACATTATGAATAACGTATCCATGCGCTTCTAAATGACTTGGATATTATCCCCGGCTGTAGCTCATGGGGCTTCAAGCGCTCGGCGCATTTCAAGGAATAAATTCCTGCCAAGTATTCATCTCACCTGGGTTGAACTTCTTGCGACGAATCAGGAGATCTTTTGAGTATTCTGAGCGCATTGCCTTCAGAAAATGTGTCCTTTATCAAAAGACATATTTTTGAAGGTTACACGACATTTCCTCATGCGACAATTGGTCTGGTGAGTGTTTCATAAAGCTGTTCGTAAGATACGAATGACTTTACGCACGACTGGTGATCCTTTCTTGTGCTATGTGATACCCCTGTATAACTGAGTCATTACCTAAGAACATGTTCCAGTCGTGCGTAAAGTTGTTCGTAACTTTATGAACAGCTTTATGAGACCACCAACCTGGGCTTCATTTCGTCTAAGATGTGGTGTTAGGGTTGCAAAAGAGTTTTATGTTAGGGTTATGGTTGCAAACGAGATTTATGTTAGGGATAGGGTTAGGTTTAGGGTACACTGTTAGAAAATTTATCCTTAAAATAAAAGAAGTTCCTGCAGCAGAGTCTCGAGAACACCTGTAATCTTACCAGATTGCGTAATCTTACAGGAAATTGGTATTTGGTGTATGGAACCTTACAAATTTCCTTTAATAAAACACCCTTTTTCCTTTTTTTAAACAGAACTGTTCTGTTAAGTTGCAGAATAATTCCTGTTTTATGAATTTACAGAATGATTCTGTTATTGCTTTATGCAAAATCTTCTTTCTTTTTTCTGTAAAATCAGGGTTTTTTTAACAGTGTAGATAAGTGGCATTCCTATAATTGAAGTTGGTCGCTCGATTAGTGTGTGGAATGTAGAGCGGAGCAATCGTCGCCGGAGCAAATTTCATCGAACCACTTTTGAATGACTCTTTTTACTTTTCTCCACAAATATATACGACTTTTCCAATAAACGCCTACTAACATGACTAACATGAACATGACGAATTTACAAGTGAACGAATGCGGAATGGTGTGAAATCATCGCTTCTGCCTGGCCATTCAGATTCATCAGCGGCCCCCGCTAAAGCCCCCCTCCCCCTACCCAAATCCCTTCAGAAAATCGTTACAGTTTACAGATTTTTGTTGAACTCCATCATGTCTACAAGTCTAGAAGAAAAAATAAGTAGGTCGGGTGAACGTTGCTTGTCTTCGTGGTTAAACATGATTGGTTGTGATTTCGGGGGTATTTAAGAACAAATGCGATAAACTTTACACTTGAGCGAGTTGAAAACGAAGTCGCCAACCCCATCACTAACTTCAAATGTTAAAAGTCAGAGTGAAAACTCTGTAGTGATACAAATGCCACATCGTGGTTTTAATTACAGCAACCATACTAAAACATTGGCTACCTAACGCCATTTTTTTTTCATTATCAGATACTCACAAAGCTCACCAACCCTTAAGATTCAGTATCAAAAGAAACCAGCGCAATAAGGACGGTAATCGACCAACATTACCAGGTACTTGTCATGTTCATTGAAGTCCGAGTTGCAAACAAACTCCAAAACCATCACACGAAACTTGACTTTCAACCAATCGAAATCGCGGATATGCCACTTGTGATTGATTTTGTTTAGTTAACTTCATACGCCACTCGTTGTGAAACATGTCCCCAATAGGACAATACCAGATAAATCGGCTTTTTTATTACTTTTTCTTTGAATCGTGTTAACCAGTTGTGTGGTGGAATGCGTACGTGCATTTTCAAAGTGAGGAACTTTTTTTCTACATTGCCTGTGGCTTGCTATGCTCACATCTTTCCATCGATGAAAGTATTGTCAGGGCGATGGTTTCTAACACGGCCCACACAGCTGACCACAATGGTCTTGTGTCGTTTCTTCGTCAACAGTTTAGAAGAGTCGTTATGGTGTTCCACTTTGCTTGGTCCACTTCACAAGGTTTAGCAAAATATTAGGATTAATCTTTACGATTGCTTGTATTGATTACAATGTGCAATTAATCATGAATATTAATCAGATCTGGGGCCCGTTGCAGAAAGATCTGCGATCAAATGCAACTCAAAAAATCTGGCGCAACTTGATTTTCAGCCAATGAAGCACCCGTATTTGCGACTTGCGCTTGATATTTTGACTTGCGTTTATTAACTCTTTCTGTAACAGGCCCCCTGAGAATGAAGAGTTGGCTTTTTCTTTTTTCATCGTAAGTGTTGTAAGGATTTACTAGACCTGTCAAAGAAAGTGGGCAGTTTGTCTATCGTTATACCCTCCTCTCTCTAAAACGCGTATGTAAATGATAAAATCAAATTATCGGATAATGTATTCATTTAATCATTGGGGTTGCTAGTTAAATATCCACAGAACATGATGAAATCCCCCGCGTCTTTTTCATTCAGTTTATTTGATTTCTTTCAGGAGAATTGGTGACCCACTTCATGTAACTAACTTTATTATCTTTAGAAAAAATTAGAAGAAAAAGAAATTCAGCTGATAATGTTATAATATAAGACAGCATCAATATTGAAGAAATTAATGTTGATTGGCATTGCGATTGGCTAGCGTGTCACTTTCCATTCAAGAAATCAGTGGATAGATCGTTGATTATATTATAAAGAATTCATGGTACTTAAAATTTCAACTTTTTTAAATGAGCCTTTGAATGTAAATTGTTATTACGGTACAGGATTGTCAATGTTCAATCACTAGGTCATGGCTTTCAAGCGCTTTGATTGCACATAATTATGTCGTTATTTAGTTCAAATTATTCAATTTTAAGAGAAACTGATTTGGGTTTGGTAGTGGTTGTAAGTCGTGATTAATGACGGTCTCGATACAGCATCAGTCAACGGCTGTCTCAAGCATGTTCACTGGAATTATACTCTTTCATTTTTCATGCTTCACTGTAAGCCAAAATTGAAAATGGGTATAGTTTATAAGCAACAATTTGATCCAACAACCCTAGAGCATAAACTCATTTCGTCTCGAAACAAATACTTTATCCATTCGGTCGTAAAGTTCAAGTACAACCGGATTACCGGTTACCCGCCGACACCAAGTCAGGTGGTGTTTTACTCCGCTAATTGTTTATTTTGGTTGTTGCCCCCGCATTAAGTTTGTCATGACGAATTATCAGGGGAAGTCGGTGATGTTTGATTTTTTAAGTAACATAAACCATTTATTGAATGATAATGCTATGAACTTCTTAAAGTACATTTAATGTACTTTAAGAAGTTATTGTAAATAATACCAACATATTTTTTATGGAAAACGTGCTACCTATATCTTAATTTCTTCGTGGATCTGTCAACACACATACTGCGGTATATTTTTTTCAAGAAGCGATATTTTCCATTGGTTTTATAAAATATTTTACTCTTGTTGACACCGAATTCTATGATTCTCATGAATTTGATTTACGATTACATCACCTGTCGCTGACCATGCTGACAAGAAATAAATAAATCAATGACTCGAAATAAGGGTGATACGTAAATTTTCTGAAACATCATCTAACATCCGTACAAAAAGTGGGGCAATCGTGATCAGGCGCTTCGAGTACACTTTGCGGACAGTAGGATAATTATAGAACGGTCCATTAACCTTAATTAAATTTGGAAATGTTTACGATCATGTTTACGTCCCCACGCTGGAGCAGAATACATTTGAGGGACCGTGGAGCAGACAAACATAAACGAGAGGTGAGAAAATATAAACACCTACGTACACTCGCTTTGAAAACTTTCTTTCCCAAAGATTCAGTAGCTATTGTCGGGAATTGCGTGATCCTTGGAAAGTACGTGGGCTCTCTCACTCCGTCCTGGGCTCACCTTGTCAAAAAAACACCCCGCTTCCGCAAATAACAGATAGCTCCCAAAATAGCAACGACTCTTCATTCGTGACATCACGCCGGGGATGGAAGTCTGGTCGTCCGTTGCCCTGGCGACGGGACGCCCTAATCGAGTTTGGTTTCACAGGGCAGGCGGGAAAATTAAGAATGGGTGAAACAGAGAAGTGAAAGAGAGAGGGAAAGAATTCAAATAGTACTTCGGTTCCGGGTTCAGCGCGGCTCGTGCGATTCCTGATCGAGTAATTGATAAATAACTCCGGCGCTATTTAGGAAGTGAGGTTGGAAATAGGTTCAGAGTGTCTATGATTATAAATGATGCGGATGTCATCGGGAGTTAGAGTTGATGAAACCGATGTCGCACCCCCCCCCCCCCCCTCTACCACCATCCTCCTGCAATCACATATTAAATTCATATCTTTACGAGATTTGAAAAGAAACAAGGCGATGAAAATATGCAAGTCTTCTTGTCGGTAGGTTGAAATAATTACGTCTTCGAATTGCACATTTTTTATTATTTATTTGGACATGTTGGATTAAGGAATTTTAGAGAAATTGGTGTTTTTATCTTCATTTTTTCAGTAGGATGTCATTCTTGAGAAAAAGTAGTTCTGTTTGGCTATTTGTGAATATAATTTCCAAATGAAATTATCATTCAAGCCACACCATAAATGGGTTCTTATTCTTAGTACCTACTTCCTCATATTTCTAAGTCGGTGACTTTTATTTGAATTCCCAAGTCCCACTTTCGATTGCATACAACTTCGGGGGTTAGTCGGTTTGATGTGGCTGAAACGATTGATTTCATACGTAGGCTGGTCATTCCGAATATGATGACGTAACACAAGGCACAAAAGGGTAGAGAGCATGGCACTGCGCGTGCGTCAGTATCGTTCATCCATCGTTGAGGGCAACATCGCTTGAGAAACATACACGTCAATATGTTGTTCTTGTAAGTCCCGCTATCAATGAACAATGAAAATGATAAATGGAAACTGTGGGATCGTGTGTTGCTCCATCTAAAAGAATGCAGGCGCCCAGGTGAGATTTACAAACATCTCTCAATGCCTAGACAATAGGATGTAATAGGAAATTAACCTTGAAGTGGAAATTGGACGGACGGCGGCATTTTATCATGCGTCATCATTGTTTTAGTAGTCCAGCTGTGCGTAGTTTTTTCACAAAGCAGACAACCGCTTTTTCTGTGTTTTACGGCAAAATATTCCCGTCTTTCACCTGTCCATTTGCAGCAAGCATCCCTATTGCTAAGTTTTAAGGACAAGTCCAGCATGAGTATGATCCTGTCGGCCTACATATAATGATAATTATCTGAATAAAAACTGTTAAAATAACGAATAACTAAAGGTATCAACTTGTATATCCCCCGTGCCATAGGCCTATTCTGAGGCCTTGCAAAATCATATGGTTTGCTATTTAAAATGGCAAACAGCTATATTTTTGTCTTAAACCAAACCATTTAGGGTTATACTGTCCACCTTCTCTTTTAGGCTAGTTAATTATCAGTGCATGGAAGCAATGTACAAGAAGTTGATTTCTCTGAACAGAAATGGTGATAAAGGCTATCCCTGAGGGGAAGGGGTCTTGGGGCTCAGACGTTAATTCGAGGTACTATATGGGGGATAATTCCAAAATATTTCATACCAATCAGCGTACTGAATTTGTTAAGCGGATGACCTCATCCTATAAAATTTAATTTTTAACATTTTGGTCGACAAAAAAGTGTGCACCACTTTTTTAAATGCGCATATATGTACGATAAAACACTCCCAAAGTTGATGGATAATTTATGAAATGAATTTTTTTTCTTAAAAGAAGAAAATCATGCAGTTGAAATGATTTTTTCGATATATCCGTTTGGACTATATACAAAATGGTAATGATAAAACATAAAGCTTTGTCACAAAGATATGTCTAATGCGTTTACTTGAGGAAAATTTGTACTGACGTCTGTTATAGCAAATTTTGTTCCGCGACATTAATTTGTACTGACGTCTGTTATAGCAGATTTTGTTCCGCGACATTAATTTACATCTATTAAGACATTATCGTCTTGTTGTCTTCGGTGACATGACTAAAATGCAATCCGAAATATAGATTTGGGTTTTTTTAGGCTTATATGTCTTCGGGTATTAAATGCTCTCCTTGATGAATTAAGGGATTATGATTCTTTGAATTGATTAAAAAGTGATTTGGAAAAAGGCTCCTTCGAAATTGAAGATAATGATAGAACTAGTCGAAAATTATTTATAAATTTGTATGTTCATCCGTATCCATCACAAGCATTTATGCTTTACGGATTTGTAAACCCTTCCCTGTTTATTAATATACCTTGTCGTATCACAATAGCTTTATATTACTTGTCATGCATTCATGTTCATAATACTTTGTAAAATATTGAAGAGTGATTGACAGGAATAGATATTGTTTTGGTTTGGATTGAATTAATTGTTATCACTGTAATATGGGAGATATGTCAATAAAACTTGTTCTCGGATTCCTGACGTAATAGCTACGCAGTCTTCGACGGATTTGCATAACTTCACTGCACACATTTATCCTTATATAATAATATAATAATATCTAATTTCCGCCTCTAATATATATATATATATATATGTTCATTTGTTAAGAATATAATTTCGTAAAGGACAATTATCTGGAAACTATTTCTTTTTCTAAACATATGTACATTATTTCAAAGTGGAAAAGCAAGGAATTTAAATGGGTATTATTGAGGATTTTTTTTTTTAAACCAATCGCAATTATAGTAATTATGAAAATGATTAAATATTTTTAAAAATGATAAATATATTTTACATGTATATTTTCCTATTCAAATCTTGAATTTATGCAATTGAAACGACACAGACAGTTAGTCTGTACCATGATGTAACAATGGACAGTAGATACTTGTTTCATCAGTGTAACCTCTATTCGTTTTAATTGAAACCCGTTCATGTTTCGAAAGGACTTGAGCCCAGATTTTCTTTCTCTGTTAATTGGTATTTGACTTTGGCATTCTAACGATAAATCGCTTCCACGCAGCAGAGAAAATCTTAAGATAAGCTGCACTATTTCGACGATTATTACTTAGTCATGAAATAGAATATTCGGGAAAATGGAAAGAAAATTACCGAGTTTTCGTCACTCACCTAGGTACCATCTACCATGTTTATAACGTTGGCTTTCGATGGTGCATAGCGTGCAGACAGTATTCATTCTCTTCACAAATTAAATACAATTCGACATACCAGGTTGTCATTCCCTGCGCCCACGGCTAATGCTTTATCAAAGAGGTTCCGGGTCAAGCAGGGTCAAGCCATTTACGACTGTCATCTCGTTCAAGAAAGTATTCCATTCTGTTCCCATCCCTCCATCCACTATCCATGTCTAGTTTTAAGAATTATCATAGTGCGGTAATAGCAATGATAGGTTCTTACTCCACAGCCCTCACATATGGCATTAAATTTGGCTAAGGGATTGATTACATTCAAAACAAGCTGAATTTTTTTCCATTAGGTCTGTTCAAAATATTTTAATTGTTGTCAAATAACGACAGGGGTAGTAGAGTTAGCAAATGACTTCTCAAATACCAGTCCATCCTATATATTATTGACGAGGCGCAAATTTGGAATTGACCAGAATTCTAACACTAAATTTGCTTTTCTGTTACAACAATTATTTGTCTTGAAGAGTCTTGGTTGTCTTCACTGGTATATAGTGGATTCTTAGTGACATCTTAAAGGACAGTCGACCCCGGTCTTTAATCTTTGAACACAACTTAAGAGCACAACCAGGTGAGCTTTAAATCAGAAAACACTGTAGGCGGATACAAAGGGTTTGCTAGTAAAGAGTAACGGCTCACTGAGTTGAGGCTGCAGGGATTGGTGGAAGTCAGGACCACCCTGTTACATCAAAGATATGGGATAAAGTGGTCGTGGAATCCGACAACGTTCCCATTGCAAAGTTCAACTGCTGGCTTTAGACACTGCATGGGTAGCATACAGAATCGAAGAAGACAAGAAGGGCATAGCACCCACCCCTCTATGGCAAGACACCCACACACTTACCGTGCTCACACACAGGTCCTCAGACAATTTGCCATTAGGAACCTTTTGAAACGCACGACCGATGGAAAGAATACGGAAGATTTACACAGGCTGATTCCCGCATTTCTTTCAGATTTAGCGCAGATTGATTTCTTCGAAAATATATCGCTCTTTTCAGTACAGTCGTGTTTCAAAAGCTATCCATTGTTACACAAACACACACATGGGTATGATCCAACAGAAATTCATTCAAAAAAAATTATGGCGGGAGCCAAGGACAACATATTCTGAAAGCGTGTCTCTGGAAAGTGGCCAAAAAACTGCTTTGCTTTATCAGTGTGTTAGTGGTAAATGTTCCGCAGGAGGAAATCTGAACTCAGTAATTTCTTATATATTTTGATCCTTTTTTATTTGAGGTCAAGTGAGGTGAAACCTACTAGATGATTAGATGTTACCATATGTTTACAACGTCCAATAAATGTACATGATGTAAGGACAAAAAAGGGATATATATACTTCTTTTTCTGGCTGTGGATACAGCGCAACCGGCATGTTTTTGTGTCAGTATCCTGGGTATTCAGAGTATCAACTATAGAGCTTTGGGCATCTAACTTGCAATCGGAGATCGAACGAAGTGTTCCACTATGTCTTCCTTTTGACACGCGGGATAAACGACCAGGGGCCCGTTGCAGAAAGAGTTGCAACCAATCGCAACTCTAAAAATCATGCGCAACTTGATTTTCAACCAATCAACAGCGCGCATTTGGGACTTGCGATTGATTCTTTGACTTGCGTTTAAACGCAACTCTTTCTGCAACGGACCCCTGATCGTTGTGATGGGTTTTCTAGCTTCCAATGACTTTGACGATCTGTTGACAAGCGTTCGCCCCAAACGCCTACATGCGTCTTTTTCTTTAGATCGAACTAAATCTGTCGCGGATTCATAGTCAATCTTCAGATCTCAATTCTAAACCATCCAATCTTATTTCAGCAACAATCTAGTAACAATAAATAAGTATTATTTGCATTTATTTGTACAAGGGTACGGCACAAATTCACAAATAACGAGAATCTTCTGAAATGATATTCCAAATAAATGCTTCTTGAGAAGGTGTAGATTTGGGAATCGTTCAATCTGCATTATCTATAATATCCAATAGTTGTGATTACGCTCTATCGTGTCACGTACACCACGTCGTCAGAATTTCGATATTTTGCTTTTAATATTTTATTTCCTTAAATATTGAGATATCCTTAATTATAATGAGTATTCAATTATCGATCTTTTTTTTCTCTCTCTCTCTATTCATTCGCCCCTCCCTTTGATTACTTCTTTCTCTCTCCAATTCTATTATAAACCTCTCAATTCTTTGCAATTCTTTGGCCACTCTCTTCGCTTGCCTTCATTCTGACTTACAAACTTTGCTCAATCTTCTTTTCTGGTTGTCCTTTCTTCTCTCACTGTCTTCCCCGAATCCCTCTTTCCTTCCCTGATATGCAGGGTGGTCACCATCGGCTTCTGACGCTGTTCGTATTCCTGCTAGCATGGGCGGCTGTCTGCGGAGCACCCAGAAGAACAAACGACGGAAGTCTCTCAAGACACAACACTGAATCAGAGCATACGAACTCATTATACTTCGATCATGCCTCCTCGCATCCTATGGCTGCGGTATCTTCGGTGGAAACAATACTAGAGGCTCCGGGGAGATCATCGGCGCCTGAAAGCGCAAAGGACGCTTCAACAAAAGCAGCATCGGAGGCGTCGGTGGCAGGATCAGCGGCGGTATCAGGGTCGACGTCATCAAGCTATTTGGAAACGGGTAACGAGCCAGCCATGCTGGTGAATGCAAACGCCATTCCACCTCCACTGGACTCTGTCAACATGATACCTGGGATGTTCCCAGGGTATATGTCGCAGAGGGTTGTGTTCTCTGCAGAGCGCCCTCAGACCCCTCCCTGGCCCGGCGATGCTTCCTTCAGACCGGAAGCCTTTGACGAAGAGGGTGATAGTGCTAATACGACCGACGATTCGGACGTCCCGCATAGTAGACAACGCCGGTCGTCATCGGTCAGTGACTTGGAAGAGGTCTGTGAAAGTACCAGTAGGTGGATGGTCAAAAAATGGGGAACGGACATGTACGGACAAAACGTGACCATCTTATCAGAGATCATGACCGCTGGTAACATTCAGGTTACCCAGTGGTTTTACGAAACCGCGTGTGCGCGTCCTCACGGGGTCCAGACGTGCTTGGGGATCGACAACAACAACTACGACTCGCTGTGTCTGACAAAGTCAGCGTGGGTCTATGCCATGATCAGGACAGCAAGAGGAGAGGAAGGGTGGACATGGATTGCAATTAGCTCATCATGCAATTGTGCAGTCAGACGACTGAGCCTCTTAGAACAAATAGGGCGCCGCAGTCGGTTAACGAGACTCGAAGGCTTTCGGTAGAACCAACATACTGTGCTCTTTATTGCTTGTCATATTTCTATTTAAAGGTATTAAGTTATTGACGATGTGTTTGTTTTATGTTACAACTTTGGTTTATATACATGTTCAGGTCGAATCTTCAGCCGTTGGATCGAAATGCCCTTGTAAATATGGGAAAACCATCTGAGACTGCACGGTGCCACAAAGCACTGGGTAATTTCGCAGGCTTTTGAAAATCAAAAACGTACACGTATTCTCAATTCTGTTTAGTTCAGATTATCCAATCTCGTCATGTCTCTTTCAATCAACATCAAGCCCCACTAGATCCGTTATTTTCAAAGTCTCCGCTGTCCAGGTTATCATTCTGTTTATTGATGGTGCTTGCATACTTACATAATCTTTAAATGTTTTGCTTCCGGCAATCAGTTGATATCTATAATTATCAAAAGTATTTTTACTGTATTCCAAGACAAATTTTATATTAACTCATAAGCATACAAGTTAAAGAAAACTCATTTTAATAATTGTGATTGCAATATAGAGATACTGCGAAATTGAAACTGCCGAAAGATTACTGACACTGGTCAGATCTCAAGGCAAATAAAAAACTTAATGTCGGAAATTCCTCACCCTAATAAAAATACCAATTCCACCTTCGATTTCCTATAAGGTTAGTATAGCTTACAGGCTTCACAGACCCTACTTTTTTTTCCAGTTTTGCTATGATTTCCCATTTACGAGTTCTGTCATTTCGCAATAGGCCTATCAAAGGTCAAATCTACCCCCCAGAAAATGTTGATTTGAATAAAATGGAGAAAATCAAACAAGCGTAACGCTGAAAATTTCATCAGAATTGGATGTTAACTTTTTTAAAGTTTTGTTCATGTTTAAGAAAACAGCACAACTCACTGATATGCAAATGAGAGAGTCGATGATATCATTCTTGTTTTTTATCGTATGAATTAGCTCTGACAATACGGAACAACTTCACTGAACCACACTGTTAAAACAATGGTGATTCTGCATGTTCAGAAAGGAATAAAACTTTTTTCTCATGACAATGGGGAGAAAAATATTTCATATAATAAAATAATAAAGTAATGGTGAGCAGATGACGTCATCAGTCCCCTCGTAATCATAGAATCTGCATATAACTGTTATGTGGAATTTAGCGGAACTTTGAAAATAACATAAGTTTTTTTTTATTTTACATCCGATTTTGCTGAAATTTTCAGCTTTATTCTTGTTTGTTGATTTTCTCTTTTTTTCCTCAGATCAAGTCTTTGTTGGGGGTGACCAGTACCAGTCATTTCAAAGTACACAAAGATCTAGTATATGCCTGTAGATTACCTTTAATGTTAAATAAGGCTCGTTTAGAAAATGGAATAATCATGTAGACACACTGTAGTTGACCGTAATCATGATAATCTACCGACTTTGTTTTACAAAGAATTAAGTTCAACTTGAAGTTATGCTTGAATGCGAGGGAACAACGGGGATTTTTAACATAATATGTGCATGATCTGGCCAATGTGGTGAATTGTTGTATTCTGCTTGTAGTTGGAGAGTAAGAGACTACCTGCTATAAGTTAAATTTCAAACCTTTATGAAAAGCCCCCATAATGAGTAGATTGGTAATGAACTGAGCTGGCGCTCTCCATTTATTATTTGGGACATCGATAAACTCATTAGCCATCATCATACGTCCATCAGAGCGAGGCCCTCCAATCAACTTTAAATCATTTTTTTCTGTCAAAATAACTCTTCAGTGAATCAATTTATCCATGTTACTTTGAAACCAAGAAATGGGGATTTTATCCTTATATTTACATTGATTAAGACTATCAAATTATTTGCAATGTATTTATTACCCAAATATTGAAATGGTTAATATGGGCAACGAAAGAGCTGTTCATATTACTTGTATCTTTCAACGTAAATGTAGCGGAAAAGCAACTGATTATCATAGGTGTATTGTGTATATGAATTTTTAAGTATAAGAATTATTTATTGAGACGTATCCTTCCTGTTTATTCTAATTTATATATTTATTGAAATACCTCGCTATGAGGTAATGATATTCACTCTTTTTCGATCGCACTATTAGTGTTATCGTGTCATGTATTCATGTGTGAATAATGAATAACGCGGTTCGTGAATCACGTTTATGACACAGTCACAGCAAAGTATCCGACTCGAGACCGGCCAAATATCTTACGTTATTTCCAATGACATACAATCGGTCGGTTTGGAACCGGTTTCGGTTACAGTCACACCAACGAAACCGAGTCCAGGCCGATCAAAGCTATTACGTTATTTCCAATGACATACAATCGGTCGGTTTGGAACCGGTTTCGTTGGTGTGACTGTAACATAACCGACAAATGAAAGCTGAGTCACTAGAACAAAATTAATAAAATGAAGTATTTCACTCAATAAGATTATAATGATATTATGCGATGCTATTTATCAGCGAGTAAATATTAACATTGGCAAATAAAACTTCTCTGATTTCAATGTCACATGAAGGATGTTCTTTTCTTCTTTTTTTCTATAATTTCTGCTCTACCTGGTGTCTGATATCGATAGAGTTGCGATTAAATGTTAAACGGTTACAAAAATCAAAATGCAAAGTCAGAACTTTTCGCTCCTGATTGGATGGCTATTCAGGATGTGATTGATAATTGCGAGTTGAGATTGATTACAACCCTTACGCGAGTGAGGTGACTTGTATAATACGTACAATAATTTCATATCGATAACGTTAATTGGGAAAAAAGAAGTACGTTTTTCTAAAAATTCATGCAAAAACACAAGTGAATTGGTGCATCAATTGAGTTTGTCACTTTGCCTTTTGGATATCATTTTCCCTAAAAATGGTGTACGGTTTGTGTGACCATTTCCTTTTTTTCGTGGTGAAAGAAAGTTTTTTATAATATATTGGTAATACACTTTTAAAAGCAACTCTGGGTTGTCATAGGTCAGTCTTTGGCCAGCAGAACGTGAGAGCTACTTTGGTTAGAAAATACTTTTAAAAAATCTAAAGAAAAAAATATGAAGCATAAAGTAATAAAACATGTACACTGTTAGAAAATTTATCCTTGAAATAAAAGAAGTTCCTGCAGCAGAGTCTCGAGAACACCTGTAATCTTACCAGATTGGGTAATCTTACAGGAAATTGGTATTTGGTGTATGGAATCTTACAAATTTCCTTTAATAAAACACCTTTTTCCCCTTTTTAAACAGACCTGTCCTGTTAAATTGCAGAAAAATTCCTGTTTTATGAATTTATAGAATGATTCTGTTATTGCTTTCTGCGAAATCTTCTTTTTTTCTGTAAAATCAGGGTATTTTTAACAGTGTAAAATGAAGGAAACAAAAGTTCTCTCCAGATGCCAGTTGGCGTTTCCTTTTTCTATTTGCCTTGAAATATCAAGAATTCATTCCAAATTAACAAATTTCGATCCCCCCAAGAGATCTGATAGCGATCGAATGGCAATTTATCGTCCCCTTTTTTTAACCGAGCTTTAAATCAGATTTTCAAGGCCTACTTAATCCAATATCGATGTGCTATTAACATTAAAAATAAAAGCAAATGTAATTTACAACCTCCCGTGGCCTTCATTCTAATGTATTTATACGGTATGCAGAAACGACAGATATCCAGAATATTTTTTTAAATATATATTTTTGGGGGACATCTTGTTATTCATTTGTATGCAGGGGTTGTGTATCGTTTTGGGGTGTGTCCGCGTGCGTGTGTGGGTGTGCGTGTGGTGATGTGTGTGCGTGTGCGCGAACACATGAGGGTGAGTGCAAGCTGTGTGAAGATCGCGTCCATTGCAAAGACGTTTTAAATAGTTGGTGTGATGTAGATTGCATGCGCTCAGTTCAGCGTGAGAGTCTAGGTTAAAAATTTTGCTTATAACAATGAAAAGAAGAATTTTGGTTTTGAATTATGCATCATCACTATAACTCTGAGGAAGTATCATCAAGGTTTTCATATTATTTAGCTCCGTGGTTGTATTATTACTGAGGATATCTTCTTTTATGTATTAGTCAAACCACTTTTTTTTTACTTCTTTAAGAATTGTTACTTGTTACCTCTGGCATGGCAGGGGTAATCAATCTTCTGACCTCTTTCGTAGGAATAAACACCAAAATATAAATGGTATGGTCGAGAAGACGTAAGAAAAAAAATCCCACTCTCAAGAATGAAAACCATGAAAAGAAAAGAGGTCAATTAAAAAAACATCAGTAAGATTGTAATATTGCAAATAAGCTATTTTCATTGTAGACATGCGGAACGTCAGATAATTTATTTTTAATCAGAATAAAAACATCCCAAGATCATGAGGAAATATTTTGTTGCTTTGGGCATTCATTCAAAAAAAAGATAAAGTATGCAAAGCTGTATGGTCGGAGTACATCTCCTAAGGATTTCTATTATTCCAAATACTTCAAAAGGTCATTTCCATACTCCTATCAAAGTGGGTCTGGAAGTTTATCTAAAGCATGGAGGCGTTTCAAGGAGCCAGGTGACCTATTGCTTTTCATTCTCTTCAAAGGTCCTGCGTAAAAATTGAAGGAGAGCTCTCGAGCGCTTCGAAGAGGTGTGAGTGTGTGTGCATGGTGTGCATGTGTGTGGAAGGGTTTAGGCGTGTTGGATGAGGGGATCCGCATGAGGATGAGCTGTATGTGTAGGTGTGTGTGTGTATGTGTGTGGAGGGGTGAAGGCGTATTGGATGAGGGGATCCGCATGAGGATGAGCTGTATGTGTGTGTGTGTGTGTGTGTGTAGAGGGGTGAAGGTGTATTGGATGAGGGGATCCGCATGAGGATGAGCTGTATGTGTGTGTGTGTGTGTGTGTGTGTGTGTGTGTGGAAGGGAGAAGGTGTGTTGGATGAGGGGATCTGCATGAGGATGAGCTGTATGTGTGTGTGTGGAGGGGCGAAGGTGATTTGGATGAGGGGATCCGCATGAGGATGAGCTGTATGTGTGTGTGTGTGGGAGGGAGAAGGTGTGTTGGATGAGGGGATCTGCATGAGGATGAGCTGTATGTGTGTGTGTGTGTGTGTGTGGAGGGGCGAAGGTGTGTTGGATGAGGGGATCCGCATGAGGATGAGCTGTATGTGTGGGTGTGTGTGTATGTGTGTGGAATGGTGAAGGCGTGTTGGATGAGGGGGTCCGCATGAGGGTGAGCTGTGTGGGTGTGTTTGTAAACGGAAGATTGAATGCATGTAGAATGAGTGAGGGTCTGCATGAGGCTGAGCTGTTTACGGAGATGTGGGTGGGATGGTGTGTGTCTGTGAGTGTGTGGAAGGGTGAGGGTGTGTTGGATGAGAGGGTCTGCATGAGGATGAGCTGTGTGGGTGGGTGTGTGTGTGTGTGTGTGTGGATGTATGAGTGTGTGGATGTATAGGTGAGGTGCCGTGGCCGAGTGGTCTAAGGCGCCTGGCTATACGTGGAAAGTCCGGGGTTCGATCCCCGGCTGCGGCACCTATGCCCGTAAGCAAAGCATTTAATCTACAATGCTCTTTTATATTGCTTTCAAATAAATGGAAATGCTATATGCATTATTGGTAACTAGGTGTGCACTTGTTTAAAAAAAATGAGTGGAAGATTTAATGCATAGTGGATGAGTGAGGGTCTGCTTGGGGTGAACTGCATGTATGGGGGTATGCGTGTGTGTATGTGTGTGAGTGGAAGGTTGAGGGTGTGTTGTATGAGGGGGTCTCCATGAGGATGAGCTGTAGTGTGTGTGTGTGTGGTGTGTGTGTGAGTGGAAGGGTGAAGGTGTGTTGGATGAGGATGAGCTGGATGAACTGTATGTGTGGGTGTGTGTGTGGGTGTGAGTGGAAATGTGAAGGTGTGTTGAATGAGGGGGGTCTGCATGAGGATGAGCTGTATGGGTGGGTGAGTGTGTGAGTAGAAGAGTGAAGATGTGTTGGACGAGGGTGTGTGTGAGAGAGTGGAAGGGTGAAGATGTGTTGGATGAGGAGGTCTGCACGAGGATGATCTCTATGTGTGTGAGTATGGGTGTGCTTGTGCAAGAAAGGGTGAATTAAGGCATGTTAGATGAGTGAGGGTCTGCTTGACCTGAGTGTGTTGGTGTGTGGAATAATGAAGGCTTGTTGGATGAGGAAGAATTTGCGTGAGGATAAGCTACACTGTTAAAAAAAACGTGATTTTGCAGAAAGCAATAACACAATCATTCTGTAAATTCATAAAACAGGAATTTTTCTGCCATCTAACATTACAGGTCTGTTTAAAAAGGGGAGAATGGAGTTTATTCAAGGAAATTTGTAATATTCCATACACCAAATACTAGTTTTTTTGTAAGATTACGCAATCTGGTAACATTACAGGTGTTCTCGAGACTCTGCTGCAGGAACTTTTTTTAAAGAATAAATTTTCTAACAGTGTGTGTGGGGTTGAGGATGTGTGTGATACGTATCAACGCTTCGAGTTTTACATCCACTTTTAAGATTTGAAAATATAATCAATGGTTATTTCCGTTTTAAGAAAAAGCATAGCATATGAAGATATTTAAATCATGTTAATGAACTAAAGGGAATGTGATCCAGTTCTTAAATCTTCAATCTCCAATTGGAGACTTAATTAGGACTACAGGACAAACATGGCTGTTAAGGACTTTGCTAGTCCTTAACAATTCAAGATTTATATGAAAGAATAGCGAAACCGAATTGGCACAATAACGTCAACAGGGGATTTATTTCTAATATTAATAATGATATTAATCCCACATTTTGATTATTTTCCCCTCATTATCATAATTGCAAACCCGTAAGTTACCCGATTCCACAATATTACTTTCTTCAAGCCCACTTAGATTGGCAGAAAGCTAGGGGTGTTTTCCCTTTTATCACTCGGCCAAATCCCTATTACTGATCAGACCAAATCCCTCCGTCGATAACAAAAAGATTATCTAAAGAAAATTGATGGATCTTTATTTCTTTATTTTCATGCTGTTTTTTTTTGTGCTAATTTTCAAAACAAGCAGCGAGTAACAAGTTAGGGAATTCGTAAAGTTGATTCGCCTATTGCCAACTCGTTCATAGCACTCATCACATGGTCTACCTGCTTTTAGTCTAATGCTATTCCATCCATCAACATTTCGTCTAAAGGCCACCTGGCCAAATAACTATTTAGTTCTATAATCACTTCGTCTAATCACCAATTAGTCTATGATCATTTCGTCTCATAACCAGATGGGACAGATCAGTGTCTAGTACCGAGTTTCTTTTCAGTCATTTCGCCCAATGAACACTCAGTCCAATTAAACTAAATTTGCAATTGCACCAACTAGTTATTGGACGAAATTGTGAGTGGATGAAATCCATGTGGATAGTAGAAAACTGACTAATGGCCAAATGATAGTAGTCGAGTTGGTAATTTGACAAATTGATATTAGTTCAAATAGAAATAAACCACACAAGAAAGGTCAGGAGAGGTGTTTAAGGAAACGGGTGTGTGTTTTAATTTTCTAAATGTTTTGGAAGGAAATTAAATCCTTCAAAAGAATTTTAAGATTTTTGTGGGGGAGTAATAACCCTTAAGGGGAGGTCTCGTGGCGAAATGTCTCAAAAAAAACATTTTAATCAAGAAGTGGCCATTACAATCTCTTTGTAGATGAGGTTTTGTAGGATTTGACTCCATCCTTGAAAGTTCATCAGGTTCACTTCTACCTAATTTCCACTATCATGATTTGCGCCATGAATCAAAAAGCGTACTTAATCGTGGAGTCATCGTCGTGATCTTATAAGATCGTATCAGTTCATATCAGATCAGTCGTGGTAATTTTATTGGTCGTAGAAAATTTATGAATGGTTAAAAAAAATCGCGAAAAATTCGTTGCTTTCGTATAGGATCGCGCGACAGTGACGACGAGGTATTAGTTACGGGTAGTGTTTAAATTAATTGCTTCCCAGTTCATCCTCTCCGACTCCTCCACCTAAAAAAAAAATTATTTTAAAACATATCATACTCGGTCTCCATTACAACTTTCGCTGTTTGATTGGTTAAAATATCACGTGATAGCACTGTCGTTTTATGATTGGTTTATTACACCCCACCAAATAAAGTATCGTGAAGAAGGTCGTGTTCATAAGATTCAAAAACATGTGACAGGTTCAAACATTCAAATGAAATACAAAAAGCTTGTGAAATCTCTCAAAATCTTTTAAGCTGCGGCAAGATTTAAATTGGCAGTATTTTTTTTATCGAAACATAATGTCTCATTATTTATGTAAAGATTAAATTATCTAATCCGAGATGATTCAGGAATAATGCTTTGTTTACAATCATGTAGTATATACGGGTTTCCACCTCATGTTAATTATATGCGCCTACGTATATATAAAATCCTGATAGCCGTTTCGAAATGTATTTTCGCACACGCAAACTTGGTGGAAATTTCGCTAGAGTAATTTTGATTGATAATAAAGATTATCGCACTTTCCAAATTCATATTTCATACTTACAAGTCAGGGGCGGCCCCACGGGTTTTAGTGGGCAAAGGGGAAAGGGAAGAAACGGGAAGAAAGAATATTAAACAGGGGAGTATGGGCTTACATATTTGACTCAATGACAACATTTCCAACTATGTTTTCACATAGGTAAGATTTTCGTTTTAAATCATTTCCATGTTAAATCATTTACTTAGATTACGTTAGATGAGCAACATTAGATGCCCAAGACAACTCACACCCACACAAACCTTCTCTGCCCTTCTTCTTTCCGTGAGCCCCCCCCCCCCCCCTTCCTCTTCCCTCTCTTTCTCTCTCATCCACTCTCTCTCCTCCCCCCCCCCCCCCTCTCTCTCTCTCCATCTCCTTCTCACTCCTCTCTCCTTATACAAGCAACAAGAAGAACCATCAAAATAAGCAGATTTGGTATATGTCTATACATTCAAATATCATTTTACTCAGAACAACTTACATTGTATGATTTGCGTTCCAATACTCCTCAAAATTCAGAATTGATAAAGTAAACATTGCAACATCAATTTTTTTTTAATCAAAAAATGGCTCCAAGAATCAATGCATCTAAGTTTGTTCTGTTCTAAATCATTTCATTTTCATGACAAATAATTGTACAAAGTACCAAATGAAATCAAAGTAATGATCTGGGGAGTGCTTCATCAACAGTTTGTCTGAAAGGAGCTTTCCTTGATTTTGATTGGCTTAGAAGCCATGTTACTACAGCGACTGTTAGATAAAATGTGACTGGTTGGATGAAAGTTCAGGCAAGACCTTTCATGAAACACTCCCCTGGCGTACGTGGTAGAAAGGCTTGGCAACTCCATAAAAGCAACTTAATTTTCATCCTATCGTATACACGCGTTTCAGACTTATGATTGAATTTTTGAGTTGCGATCGATTGTACCTCTTACTGCAACATGCCCTTGAAGGTTATTCTACAAAGTTATGCATGATTCTACAATTGAATGGAATATCAATTGCCCAAATAAGATGCATGCAGGTTTCTATCATATGTTTAACAAATTATGGCTGCATTTCAAACCTTTCTCTATTCATCTTTTATTTGCAAAAACGATTTTGAGCAATAAGGGTGTGGGTCATAATGATTGATCACATTTGGTTTACATTTGACTTACCATAATCAAGTCATTTGTAACTTTACAATTTTATGAAACCACCTCCTAAAATATATCAATGTACTTATGGCAATGAAGGTAAGAGATATAAACATATCTGAAACTTTTAAGTTATATCATATATCATATTTATCATATGGTGTATTTTCTGGACAAAATCATAACTTCTGAGTAACTAATCAGTATTGATGCCATGCATTCTTAACGAAATAACAAAATGTTAAAATAAATAAACAATACCATACCATAAGATAAACAATAGGTTTAAGCATAATGTTACACATTAAAATAAAAAAGAACTCTGTATTTCATACATTCAAATTTAATGAGGCAGAATTTCAGGGAAACTTCCTGACAATAAATGACATATTCTTATGAAATCAATTCGGTTAAACCATTGTATTTACAGATTTTCTATTTCTCTACCTCTCATTTCCATTCAAGAGCACAGCTTTGCATATTTAAAACTGTTTGGTTTAAAAGAGTTTGACTGAGAGAAATCTGTAATGCATTGATAGTACATTCATGGATAATACATTCATTGCTATTTGATATTGTATTCAATAGGAAATGATTCAGTGGAGCTGATGTTAACCATCAACAAATTTTACTACAATAATTACGAGTGATTAAATCAAATGTTACCTTGCAGCCTATCTTCACATACAGAGTTGTGATAACATCAAATTGAAATCCATTTCCATCAATATTTCAAACTTCCAGGGGAGTGTTCTTTTTTAAAAAAGTGAAGTGTGACTTAGTCATGCTTAAATGCCAACAACCGCATGTTGTCTAACGCGTATATGATTGATAAAGCAGAAGTGCGGTAATGCGTTATACGCATGTACCTTACGCAACTGGGAATTTAATGTGACTCTAGTCTAAGTCAGACTTTATCTTTGTGAGGTACCCCCATGTGTTTAGTAACACACACAACAGGATGCAGTCTTAATGGCTAATATCGATGATGAAAACTTGTACATGTTTGTTAACAAAAGCACCAAATGAAAATGAATAATAAAACTGTGGATATACATGTACATATATTCCCGCTTGTTCTGCGGTTGGAGATTTTCTACAGACAGGCACTGCACAGATTTACCAAGATGATAAGCCGCATCATTTTCGCCACACTCATACCTAGTGACCGACCTTACAAACAAACAGAAATTACTCTCTAGTCTATATAGTTATTGGAGATAATAGCCAACCAGGGACTTAACTCAGAAGCTCATAATCATGGGTCCAATGGTCTAACCATAAGACCACATGAGCACAGGTTTCTTATTTTTTCTGAATTCCATCTAGGATAGCACAACAGAAATAGTACAAAAGCATCATTTCTAGCTCAACTTTAAGGGCAGAATGAGAGGGGAGGAGTTAACATGCTCAGTATGCAGAAATGCCAACCCAATCAAGAGCATTTCAGTCTCTTACAGGCCGAAAATCAGTGTTTTTGTAAGATCAGTATTTTCAGATATATTGATAGGACAGAACATAAACTGAAACTTTAGAAATCAGTAATTTGCATGAAACCACCAGTATTCTTTCTTGTTTTTAAGTAATAATTACTGAAAGCAAGTACTACTTGGCAGCTCTGAGTATGACATCGATGAACATTCTTACTTGTCGTTCTTGTTATTCAAAAAGTGCCAATCTAGAACGCTTACTGCTCATGCACACAAAAGAAAGATTCATTTGGATATGATGTATACATAAATGTTGTACATAAGAGGAACATAAAGGCAACATTACTAATAAGCTAGTACATATGATGTTTCACTCAGCACCTTGCATAGGCCACGGATAAATATTACGTGGGTCTTCTCTTGGGATGTAAGCATCAACAGTAGTCCCACAAAATGAGTCCAGCATGTGCATTTCAAAACGCTTATTTAATCATGTATAAACACACTGAGAGTCGAAACAAAATATTCAGGCATCTATGTTCATCTGTTCACACTCGCGGGAAGGGTTTCATCAACATTTGTTGTCTGACAAGTTGCCGGGGGAGGAGTTTCACAAAAACTTAAGTATGATTAGAGCCATGCTTAAGGACCACAGCGCTCACATTATTTAACGCATAATCAGAGCAACATCTTTCAAAGAGTTACGATTGATCCAATCAATCTCAACTGTATGGAAATCCATCCGTACCATTTTTTTTTCTACAGGAAATTTGCACAATCTCCTTAGAAAACAAAAAGAATCACACTGAATTTTCCAGCAAATGATAAATGAGTGAATATACATCATATCTAGTAAATAATTTGAACAAACATACATATTGGATGTTGATGTTGCTGGCCGTCCATAGTTGTGGTTGATCAGATCGATAGCAAATATTTGTGAGACAGGTCCCTGATTGCCAGATATCGTAACTCTTTGTAGGATTCGGCCAGTAATCTTACCATTGTGGTGATGCCTTTCATACTACACAAACTGAAATTAAAGTGTGACCATAAGTCACACCTAACTCTTTGTGAAACTCCCCCCAGCCCTCCCCAGATCTGAAAACTTCCCTTGGTTCCAAGTGGCAGGGAAGCATGGGTGTCCCGAATAGTCAGTGCTGAAAAGCTTCATAAAATTTCATGAATGTCTGTCGTCTGAAAAGTTGTCATATCTTATAACTTCCTTCATTTTGCCAGGCTGAGAGTACAGGTGTCTGTTCATACAGTTACTGTTGGAAAAGACATCTGACAAATCCTTTCATAAAACGCTTCCCAGATATCATGAAAGGCGTCTTTGAGTTAGCATAGTGAGTTACAACACAATCAACAGAAGTTTGGTCTAATCAACAGCATCAAGATTCGTTTCCGATTCTTTGTCGATCTCTTCGTAAACCTCTTCCTCGTCACCGTCTCCTGGCCCCGCCGTCGCCCCTTCCCCGTCTTCATCTTTGTCCGCGCCCCCTCCGGGTACCCACAGGCCGGAATCCACGCATCGCTTCATGTGGTACTGGGCATCTTCGGGCTTCATTTTGGCAATGGTTTCTTGGAGTTGAGATATGCTCTTGGATTCGAAGCAATCTTGCAGCTCCTGCAAAACAAAACAAAAACAGAAAAAATTAAGGATAATTAAAATACACATATATTGTCAAAATACTGTAACCTGCATCTGCCATTTACAAAGTGGGGGAGGGGGACTTCGAAACTAATACAAAAAGACCATACAATAGATAATACAATGAAACAGGGCGCGGATATCCCTTATACAAAAACAGATATTATTGCAAGATGCATTGTGCATTGCACTCTATACAAGACACAGAAGCGATTGGAGGTAGACTACCAAACAAACATGTATGCACTTTGCTCATTGAAAAGACAAAGATTAAACTATTGAAGTAATTGCCTCAAAAGTGATTGGAAAAGGTTGATTGCAACCCATCAAAGCATTAAGCAACTGTGAAGATTTTGCCCCCCCCCCTCCAAAAAAAAAATAAATAAATAATAAAAAATAATATTAATAATAAAATGATGATAGAAGTCTGAGATCCACATAATCTGCTCAGAAAACCTTGATTAGGACTACATATTAATGTTCAATTTAAAGAGCATTTCAGCTGTTTTAGTTTACATTGATTACATGTGATGGCATCTGAGGGGTGACAAGCAATCGTTGTAGTACACCTTTTTACTACAATATTCTTCTCTTTTTTTAAATGGGATCATGTAGAGTGTGCCAGGCCTCAAAGAGGAAGTTCCACCAGACGAACAGTTTGTTGCAAAAAAAAGGAGAAAAAAATCATAAAAAATACTAGTGAAAATTTGAAGAAATCCATCAAAAACAAAGAAAGTTAACAGAATTCAAATATTTTAATTTGTGATCAGCAGCTGCCTCATATATTTATGTAATATAGTCAAATACATATGAAATAAATAAATACATATGAATACAAAATGTGATGGTTTGTTGATGACTATTTTTTTCTTTCAGGAGCAGGTGTGAAATGATATGTCTACCGATATACTGAAGATACAATAAAACCATTTTTTTAGTTTTCTGAGAAAATGACATATCCTTAATTTTTTTTACTTAAGCCCCCATCACACTTATTCGGAATCAGCAGGAATCCAGCAGAAGCTGGAACGACAAAATATTTTTAAAATCCAGATATTTTTTGGAGGAACTTATGAATTCACCAAACTGGAGTTGAAATTCAGTAAATTGACCAGGTCACTTTGAGGTTACCCATCATACACTAGTCAAAATGAACCAAAATGGAGTCAGACTGATAATTTGTGCTACATTCTTGGACATTCTAGGCGCATTCTAAATATTCTGACTGCATTCAAAAAATTTTGGTTATTTCATTTGGCCGTCCCGAAGGTTTTGGTCACGTTCAACACATTTGAGGGGTATTTTCGAACAGTGTTCGAAGTAGATTTAAATGACAAACTAATGGTCAAACAATAATCCTTTCATTCCGGCCAAATCTGCTTGAATCGGAATAAGTGTGATAAGGGCTTTAACGATATGTAAAAAAATTGCTCGCACATGACGTCACAAATCGAAACCTTAAAATTCTAATATCTTTCTTAGTCTTTGATACATTTTCCTCAAACTTTCACTTTCAACACTTTCATTTAATTTTTCTGCTATTTGTCAGGGTGAATTTCCCCTTTGACTACTTACTTTTGGCAATGATTCAAACACCTCTGCAGGATCTAAGCCTCCTGGTCCTAATCTTTCCTGCCTTTCCTTTTCAATCTCCTATTATCATAAATAAAAGATGTGGTTAGGCGTTAAACATGTATTTGTCATATGACATTTTTAAAGTATGATTTACATGATATTATTTATGAATCCACATATTGTTTTAAATCAATTTATTCAGAATTTTAAAGAGAGTAATCAGACCATAAATTTGAATCACAGTTCAGTGATTGAGAGCAAAACTTGTCGAGATTGAATGCATAAATAAGCATAAACAGACTAATTAAGATAGTGGAAAAACAGTCCACAGTACAATACATATAAAAGGCGCACCAATTTTCATCATAATCATGCCTCCAAATAAACCCAGTATTCTTAGGATTACGTCTTTGGAATGGCTCAGATGGGGTTTGAACGAACTACCACATCAACAATCTTTTAAAGAAACCTTGCTCCTGTTACATAATCCCAGGTAGCTTTGATGAAATCCTTGATTTTGATTGGCTGTTGAGCATCATTACCACGATAGTTACCATTAGATGACAAAGTTACCATAATATAACTTTTACGCAACAGTTGAATTTTGGTAGTTAACAGCCCGAATTCACAAAGGTGGTTTCGAAAACCCACGGTTGAGTGCCTGGTTTATGCAGATTTCCTGTATAAATTACGCTTATTTTACCACGTACATATAAAAATGTCCAATGCTGATGCGCGCTTTTGTCAGGGGTCAATGATTCTAAACATACCTCTTCAGCTTCTTTTGTAGCCTTATCTATCCTGATCTGAGCTCTCTCTCTCACTCTCTTCTTAAATGATTCAAGCTCATCATCAAATGCATCCTTGTACTGCTTCTCAGCTTTATCCATCCTGGGACACAAATAAATACAATATTGTGAAGCTAGATTGAGTTATTTCATTCTTCATGACATTGGCGTTCACACATACACACAGCACAAAGAGAAATTTGACAATAATTCCTTCTCCAATAGCAATTCCAAAGTTGATTTCTTTTTTTTTGTTCATATGTCAGCCTTCATGTAAATATCTGAAAAGCTCTCACTATTCAAATCAGTCCTTCATGCATTGTTTCACACTAATTGCTATCATATGCATTTAAGTCAAGTGTTTGTGAAAATTCATTTGTTATTCCATGATACACAGCTCAAAGATGAAAACAGTTGATGCTCCTGCATACCATCGATCAAACAACCAATCATATGACTAGGATCTATCTCGGTCTCAAATAATATTCACAAGTTACTTAAACATGGTTTCCTTTCCTGCAAATCAAATACTGAAATCTACTGAATAATCCACCTGGAGCTCAGGATGAAACTTACAAACCTAATGAATGTCAGTCATGAAATGTACACGAAATCAACAAGTATACATGTATTTACTTTCTGCATTCCACCTGTCATTCCAATCATGTAATTCACTATCAAACAGGATGGAATTTACAATTGAGGTATCTTGTGAAAAAACAAGTAGGAATGTAGGTCACAGACACCGTGTTTACACTTAATCGGCATTTGAATCGGCTTTTTCATAGTGTGTAAACGCGAGTAACTTGCATTGGCTCGCGGCTCAGAACCAGCAATTTGCACTACCAAAGTAGTAGGTTCTGAACCGCGAGCCGATGCAGAATCGGCCCTTTTACTACGTGTAAACAGAAAGCCGATTCTGCATCGGCTATTTGTGCAAATTTCATTTACTTTACCATTGTGACGTAATTGTAAGCGCACTGATCCAGCGTTGTCTTTATTATGACGTATATTGTTGGTGTGCGTATCATTTCAGGTTTTTGCATCGGCTCGCGATTCTGAACCGCGAGCTGTAACAACGTGTAAACGCAAACCAAAAAGACGATTCTGCATCGGCTTTTGGCTCTGAACCAAATGCCGATTAAGTGTAAACACAGTAAGAATGAGCTCAGAAAACTTCTTTATTTACTGGAAAAAAACTCAGATTATTAGTTTAACAGAGTTGGCAGTTAGAGACTAAACAGGCAGTACAAAATAATGGGGAAGTCAACACTGAATCTTGTTGCTCTTAAAATGGACATTATAAATGAAATTTTCAAAATTCCATAAAACCAAAATTTCCATCAGTTTATTTTTTTTCAGTTTTAGTTTTGTTATGTCAGATACAAACAAAAGAGGATGTGCAGATATCCGTCCCTTTTTGCTCTTTTCTTTTCACTTTGTTTCTTCATTGTATTTAAAATTCTTAATAATTTTTTAACGACTGTCATATCAAGTAGCAATCTGGCAGCTCAAGGACTTCAAAAATTTACTTTGAAATGAGCTAGGGTCTTGATTACAACTTAAAGGACAAGCCCACCCCAACAAAAAGTTGATTTGAATAAAAATAGAAAAATCCAACAAGCATAACACTGAATATTTCATCGAAATCGGATGTATTAAAAAGATTTGACATTTTAAGTTTTGCTTAATATGTCACAAAACAGTTAAATGGTATGCAAATGAGCAGACTGATGGCATCATCCACTCACAATCTATTTTGTATTTTATTAAATGAAATATTCAAATTTTCTCCACATTGTCAAATGAAACAACTTTTAATTCCTTCCTGAACATGTGGAATTAGCAATGTTTAATACTAAATGGCTCAGTCAAGTTGGTCCTTCTTGTCAAATCTGCAAAAATTAAAGTAGGGGAAGGCGGGGTAAGTTGAGCATAAAGGCAAGTTGAGCCACCAGCCCCAGGCCAATAATGAATGAGTCAGACATTGTGGTGGTGTCATGTATTGACCCATAGCATAACCCCTAACCCCACCACATTGTTTTCAACTTTGAAACAAAAAGTAGTTTTTTAGAGGGAAAAATATGAATTTCAGCCAAAAAAGTAAAAACGAGTGTGAAATAGATAAGTGCTTTATAAACACACACATCTTTAAATATAATAAAGACATGATAACAACATTATTAGTCCAGGTATGGATCTTCATTCTTGTCATAGTCTTTTATATGATGGATGCATAATAAATGTGTGGATACAAAATTATCGCACTAAGTTCGGACTGGGGTAAGTTGAGCCAAACAGCATGGGGCAAGTTGAGCCATGGTAATTCATATGGTAATGTATCTTGAAAAACAAACAAACCATAAAAATCGATTGAAATGCTGGCTTAAAGGAGCAAATTTACATGACTGCTCTTTTCCTTTTAAAGGATGTTAGTATTTATAGAGAATTAGCAAGTGAAAAGACTTTAAACAAGAAATTGACATGCTGGTTCTCCCCTCTTACATTTTGTACATAGTTTTTGTGGCTCAACTTACCCCAGAAGGTGGCTCAAACTTACCCCATATATGGGGCAAGTTGAGCCATTTGACATCGTTTTGTTCAAAGGTCACAATGACTTTCAGTGTGGGGATAGAAAGTTATATATAATGGTGGAAAATATTTCAGAAGAATTAAATTTCAAGGCAAGGTACTTATTTCAACAAGATTATTAATCATATCAATTCTAACATGCAAAAAGCAAAAACTGTCACAACTTACCCCGCCTTCCCCTACTGTATAATTCAAACAGTAAAAAAACAATAGTGAGTAATAGTGAGTAATAGACATCATCGACCATCTCATTTGCATATAACTTAGTTGTGCATATCACTGTTTAGGGAAAAATATGTGAAACTTTATTACTGTCATTATTTTCTTATTTTACATCTGATTTTGATAAAATTTTCATCTTTATGCTAATTTGATTTTTCTCTCTTTATTCAAATCAACATTTTTCTGGGGAGGACTTGACCTTTAAGAAACTTACTTTGAAAAGAAAGGCCTGATACATGATCTTGGATCACGATTGAGACTTTTGGCTAACTCCAGTAGGTATTGCATAATAATAGTCTGGTGGGCTACTTGCTCCATCAAGCCATGTTTCTGGAAAACAAAAAAAAAATGGAAAGTAAAACATTAGCTGAAAAGGTGCATAATCATATATTTCATAATGAATCATTTTGCTTCAGAAAAGTGATAAGCATTTTTGGTCACAAGAGAAAAAATCATAGGTCTGTAAATTCCTATTTAAACATAAAATGTGGAGCAAATTGTGATGCAATACCAAGAAAAATTTTCCCAGGTTCAGCAAAATATTGGGGGTCTGGGCAGTACCCCCCCCCCCTAAAAAAAAAACACTGCACAAAAAAATGATAATTACAATTAAAATTTTAAAAAGTGACTTTGTGGGGCAAAAAATAATAACAATCATTCAATAATTATTATTCAATTAATTGAATAGCTAATAAACATGAATATTATATTGAATACATAACAACCTAATCTATCAATTAAATATAACCAATGGATGAATGATCAATTACAAAATGAATGATTGAATAAATCCATATAAGTAAATCAATATTTGATATTTAAAAGAAAATGTATTGACATAGTTAAATCTAAGACAATTTTCAACTGGTAATAACACACAGCCAAATTAAGAAAATTATCATCTATGTCTTTGTCTATTTTAAAAATTGCTCTTAGCAGTCCTCAAATTTCAAAATCTTAATTTGGTGTAGCATCCCCCCCTCCCCCTGGATCCCCAACTGTATTTTGAAGACTACGATAGGGGCAATCCTCACCTCTTGGCATTCTAAGTTGATACACCAAATCGCCAGATAGTTTGCCGTCTCTTCACACACAAGGTTCGGATGGTCAACCAGGAATCGCTGGGCGTCGGGATACTTCCTGTACATCCCAAACTCCTTGATCAACTTCTCGTTCTTCTCAACAAACGTTTCCTGTATCACAATATAACGTGATCATTGAAAATTAAGTCCCCTGCACAATAACCAAATAGCTTCTATGCTATCGGGGTACTTCCAGTACATTCCAAACTCCAACATCAACTTCTCGTACTTCTCCAAAAACGCTAAACTGTATCAAGTATAACATGATGTAATTATGACATTAAGTCCCTTGCACAATAAAAAAAATAATCTATGCTCTCCTGGAACTTTGTGTACATTCCAAACGCTTTGACCAACTTCTCATACTTCTCCAAAAACGCTTCCTATATTGATATAACATGATATATATACTTTAATTGTAATTATCGTTGTTTTGTGCAGTTTTTTTTTTTTTTTGAGGGGGGGGGAATGCCCAGACTCGCAATATTTTGCTGAAACTGGGAAATTCAGTCCACTGCAAAATACCACAAAAATTATATGTTATCATACGTATGCAACTTTTTCTACCATGATCATGAACTCTCTTTCTCATTCTGGTATCAGAGATTATCCGGCCTAGCAGTCACATTAAAGGAGAATGAAACCATTGGAACAAGATAGCTTGTGTGAAAACAGAAAAATCAAAGAAACATATCAACGAAAGTTTGAGAAAAATCAGACAAATAATGAGAAAGTTATGATCATTTGAATATTGCGATCACTAATGCTATGGAGATAGCAAATTGGCAATGCGACAAAGATGTGTGATGTCACTTGTGAACAACTTTGAACATTACTTTAGTATATATTTCACTTGAATTGCCTCTTTTATCACATCTATCCATAGATCGTGTGTTCTTTCAACATGAGGGCAAGTAATACATATTTTTTTAAGAATACATCATGGATAAAGAGTTTGTATCATCATAAGAAAAAGCAAAATGAGACATTTTGAGGGTATTTTATAGTCCACCAAGGGAAAGTCGTTCATCAGTGACATCACACATCCTTGTCGCATTGCCAATGGGAGGATCTCCATAACATTAGTGATTACAATATTCAAATGCTCATAACTTTCTCATTATTTGTCCGATTTTTCTCAAACTTTCTTTATTCTTATTCTAGGAATTTTCTGTTTCTACACAAGCCTATTTGTTCCAAAGGTTTCATTCCCCTTTAACATCACCAGTGCATACACAACAGAAATGAGCTTGCCCAGGTTTCTAACGCTTATCCAGAACAATGCCAAAGAATACTTACTTTCAGCCTGTTATACTCTGGCTCTTCCTGAAATTATTTTTCTAAGATCATCACGACTTGAGCATTTTATGAAGTCAAATGAAATGGAAATATATGGGGGTAGGGTGTACAAAACGGTTGATGATTTCATGAAATTGACCTGCATTCAGTTTCTTAAAAGCATAGACAAGTATCAAGACGTATCAATCAAATTAATATATCAGGGTGGTGTTGCATAAAAAGTAAAGTGTGACTCAGAGTCGTGATTAAACAGTAAAAACCAAAGTGCATATGTTATTTAACATTGTACAACGCCTACTTAGCTTGTTGTACGCAAGCAAATGGGAGGCTGAATGTCAAACATTTGTACCGTTGCACAAAAGATGTACCATCCAAAATGTACAGTTGCACGGCTTTAGGAGGTGACGTCACAATACGATTTAATTCATTGCGCTCAGTAAAAATGAAGGTGCAATACGCGTATATGCCTGCTGACTAAATGTGCAATGTTGCCCAAGGTCATGTGCACTTGTGGGATTTTGCTTTTCGCTTTCATTATTTTTGCTCCCTTTTCATAGATTACTACAGGGATAAACTTGTTTTTTTACATTTTCGCTAAATTCCGAGGCATTGTACAATACAAATAGCGAATAGGCATGAGTGCGATGGTGCGAGATTTTGCATTCGGTGAAAGAAAGAGACGCTCTATTCAACTCGGCTAACGCCCTGTTCAATAGAGCATCTTTCTTTCACCTCATGCGAAATCTCGCACCATCGCACTCATGCCTATTCGCTATTTGTATACAGAATCTAATTGATGGATATTTTAACAGTACGCGTCCTGTGGGAATTATCTGACCAATGCAGTGATGCCTTACTTACAACATGTATATGAATTTGAAGTGACATTCTAATGACGTGTTGCAAGAAACTTGCAATTGACAGCGAGTCAATTTCAGGTCCCAAAATCGATTCAAAGTTGTGCAAATTTGCAGTTGATTGATGGTGTACTTTTTGCATCAACACACAAAAATTGATTTGCTTTAGTTAAAATTGATCTATCACTTGAACACTTGCATCTGAAATTTTGCCATTGATTGCAAATATTTTCTTGCAACACTCCCTATGTCACACTTACTAGTACTTCTTTTCTTAGTAAAACACCCCGCCCCCCACCAGGATAGCATAAATTCTTACCATCTTATTTTCTCTCTCTTCCTCCGTCAAGTCCTCCTCCGACTTTTCATACGAATTGATCATGGTCTTCTCAAAGCCTGGTTTGCTCAGGGTGTCAACGTTCCATGGTGTTAGCTGTGAGAGTGAAATGAATGAATCTGAACAATCATTTGAGTTTATGAAAATGCAAAAAGGACTTTGCAACAAGGTTAACAAGGTTGACACTTGACAACCTATCACTAAATGCCAATTACCAATCAGGCTCATTGTTGCATGTGCACTTGGTTCAAAACACGGATCAGGAACCAATCACAGTGGTTCTGTCATATTTGCAATTAATTGCTAACCTTTGTTACTGGGGCAAGAGAGCATTTCAAGAAAGTTTGTTGTCAGCACAAAAATTGTTGCCATTGTTAGTCACCAATCAGTGCTCTGTCAATGAAATCTGTGGGCCCCATCTTACAAAGAGCTGCGATCGATCCGATCAACCACAACTGTGGATGGCCAGCAGCGTCAACATCTAAAATGCAGGTTTGTTCAAAAATATTTTCTAGATCTGCTGTTTTATCATACATTCATTGCTTTTTTTTGAAAAGTTAGTAGGGCACTTCTCTTTGTTAACAAAGGACAGTGGGCAAATTTCCTGCAGAAAAAAAGTATGACATTAATGGATTTCCATATTTGATCAGATAAATTGTAACTCTTCGAAAGACGAGACCAAGGAGCCCCACCCCCACTGAGAGAGGTCTGAAGACACAGACCCCATTTTTTGCACTTATCATATAGCTATGATAGACAATGGGAAAGTCAAGTAGTAGACTTGATTAACTCAGATTAAGTTAAGCAGCAATTCTCGTCCACAACGTTCACAACATACTGGACATCAGCTCAAGTACACCCAGCCTTTTTGTAGTGTGAACTGCTACATGTACAGTATGTTCCCAAGAACCATCCGTATTTGGAATACTCTCCCAAACGCTGCTGTAACTTCCGACCTCTAGAGCTGGCTTCAGGGGAGCAAACTTGCCTATCATTCAGCAAATGTTGCCTCCCCCTCCCCTTAAGATGCTGTAAGAGGGACACACACGCACCACCCGCACACTGCACCTAGCACACTGTATATAGTGCACCAAGAATACCACCACAGGATCACCACATCACCTGAAGCACTGGCAGCACCTGACACAGCACAACCCTCTCCAGGACAGCATGTATACTTTTCGGGAGAGTACTTCTTCAAGGTTCAAAGTAGTATAAATCCCGCACAAAAGAGGTATTGCCACCATCCATTCAAGCTTCCCCACTCCCCAGCATTTCACATAATTTTCCACAAGAAAAGATGAGTAGAATTTTGTATCACTGTCATGTCTGAGACCTTCAGTAAAGTGTTTATATGCATTTATCGCTTTATGAGCTAACATATTTTCTTGCTACATCGAGTACACTGAACTCAAACCAACAGTATAAAAGAGGTAGCAAGTGGTCTCATACCTTTTCTTTCTTTTCAATTTCTGCTTCTTTCTCTCTCCATTTCTTTTCCTCGTCCTCAAGTTCCTTCAATTTAGCTCCAGCCTTTTTCGCTCCTTCCTGAAAATTGTAAATGGTACAGAATCAAAATAAATATTAAATGACTCAAATAACTAAATAGAATTTGAAAACGTTAAAGTACATGCAAAAGAACAGCTTATCAAATAAAGACATCCTAACATATGTCTCAGAAAAAAAAAACATTGCAATCTTCCAAGAAATGAAGACAAGGGTAATTGGCGCCCCCCCCCAAAAAAAAAAAAGTCAGAGATTTGTATCTTGTATACCCCATGATTTAGCATCATTTTAGACATCTACATATATTATATATTCCAAGAAATTTAGACAAAGGCACTTGATGTGGGAATAAATATTGGGACACTAAAAGAACAAACAAACAAAACTAACCCATGGTTTTTAGTCATTAATTACATACCTCGTCTCCTTTGGCTTTGAGATCAGCAAGCAAATGTTTTGTATCTTCAACGGCATTATGAGCCCTAAACAAAAAACAATATTGAGACAACAATAACATTAATAATAATGACAAAAATTGATTTAAAAAAGTGCTTTTGACCTCAAGAGGGTTTCTTTGAGCAGGAAACCATGAAGTGAACTAACCATTTGAAATTGAAATTGAATTATTGTCATGTAAAACCAGACACTTTTCAAACACACCCCATAAATTCCTAGTAGTCTAAAGTTGTACAGAAAAACAACTGTATTCCAGCAAACCAGGATTTTCGTTTGAATTAAAATAGAATTCCTATTAATGTAAATCAATATACTTTTTAGACACAATACCTTCAGCCTACACTTATGATGAAAAACAAGAACTACCTTTCAGTAAATAATAAATCTTGTGTTTTAAAATTGAAATAAAAAAGTTGCGATTGATCCGATCAATTGCTATGGAAAGCCAGCAAAGTCAACATATCAGATGAATGTTTGTTCAACATAAACGTATATCCATAAATTAATTGATTTCTTGACAATTTGGTGTGTTCTTTGTTTACAAATAACATTTTGCAAATTTCCTGTAGAAAAAACTATGACACTGATGGATTTCTGTAGAGTTACAATTGATTGGATCAATCTTAACTCTTTGTAAGCCCTGGGGGGTGTTTCACAAAGATTTAAGTATGACTTAGGTCGCACTTAAATGTCGACGCGTACATGATATGCAACGCGCAATCTTATTGATCAATACGCAGTAGTGCGCGTCCTCTTGGCATGATCTGACCAATGCTGTCATGCCTTTACTACTATGCGCAACTAGACATTTAAGTGCGACTCTAAGTCATACTTAAATCTTTGTGAAACACCCCCCTGATGTCAATCACAACGTTTTTCAAACACACAAATTCCTTGAAGTACACAGTAGAACATTTTGCTGAAAAACAAGAACTTTCAGGAAACAACTAATACCAGTACTATAATATTTATCAAACACACCCCATAAATATATAAGAGTTTAGAGTTCTGCTAAAAAAACAAAGAAATACCTTTCTGTGCCCTGCTCCACATTTTCTCTCTCCTTCTTCTGCTCCTCCATGCGTTCTACTCTTGCCTTGTGTCTCCATCTAAACAGGCTAGGAGTATCAATGTTGGGATGGGTGTCATCCTCATCATCAGATACCTACAATTCAAAAAGAAAAACATTTTGTTGTATTCTAAGTTGTGCAAGGTTTTGAATTTGAATAAAGAAATAAACTTGTGTACAGAATGTAAAACAAGGTTTTAAAAATCTTTGAAAATTCCTCCAAACACCATGTATGATGGGGTGTCCAAACTTCGCGGATATTTCAAAAATATTCATCAGGTATAAATTTGTTCACAAAATATTCAAAATTTATACAAAACCAATTCAAGAAATAGTTACCACATTGATGGCAAGATCATAAACTATAAGATCATGGACGAAAATGTAGAGTAGGTCAAGGGGTTTCGCCGGTATTGCAATCTCAAAATTCCATTCTGATCAGCTAATGTGCGCTGTGCTGGAAAACCGTTCTGAAAAAGTGCGACCCAACTTCGCGGAGCGAAGTTTTTGTGGAGATTTAAACAAAAACTCAAGCTCAAAAAGTGAAATATTTATATCAGATTGACAGCAAAATGCTATAGAATTGGTTAGTACCACATTTAACTCACATTTTTGATGATTTCTGCTTGCAAAATGGTGATATCGTGATGCTTGTTGAGAAAATCAGATTTCTTCAAAACGGGCGCTAACGGTGACAAATTTGCCGATCTTTTGCCAATATTTTCATGAATACTGAACTCATCCTAAAGAAACTTACGCTAGAGGGTAAATTCAGGTCGCTTTTCACGTTGATGTCAGATTTTCAGGATAATAGCTGGTTTCTTAGATAATGACAGTCCGCGAAGTATGGACACGCGCAAGTTTGGACTCACTGCCATAATTAACTGTCAATTATTATCATCACTATTCCCAGCTTGTGCGAGTCACATTAGATCATCTGACAATGTCATGATTCATGGCAATTTTGCCCAATTGTGTCACATTTTTTTGTTGGAACTATCTTTGGGGAATTTTGTCATACGATTGGGTTAAATACTTAAATTAGATCTAGGCCTAAAGTTAAACTAATTATCCAATCTCCTGTTCAGATTAGATCTATAATCTTATTACAATGGATTTAATACTTTTTAATTTTTGGCTTGCAACAAAAAAGTTTGTCACAAAGTAACAAACTGTTTTGAAACAGAGGGAAGACGCAAGACTAGTCGAGACTCAACTTGCGATTGCACACAAATGGCACAGCTCAGCACATGCATGATGATGGCTGATGCACCATTTCATTTTCTGAGCACACAGACTTTACCGCGTCTTTTTTCCCAATTTAAATTGCCAGTGTAGTGCCAAATTTAAATAAACTCACATATGAGAGAAAAAGAAAATCTGTCGGACCTGATGAAAAATGAAGTCCGCTCATTTGCAACGTTCCCCCACGCAACTTTGGCACAAGCTAAAGTTAGTAAAGTAAAATCAGAGTCTGAGTCACAAAAATCACTTTACATCAGTCCCATAAACTGAAATTGGTGGGGTTCAACAAATTGCAAGAAAGAAAATGAAGACTGGCTTTGAAATTGATTGCAAATAATTTCAATCATCACAAAAAAATACATTATGTGAAGTCACGAATGATAAGTCTAAGACTGAACATAATATTCTTCAAAAATCACCTCAATATGATCCCACTTGCTGTAATCAACCATTTTGTCAGAGCTTCAGGATCAACTTAATTCGGTCAGATATGGACGAATGTTCGGGAATTAACCCAGCCGAATATCATCAACAGCTGGCGCTAGACCGCTTCCTTTCTGGCTCGCTGCAGAGAGTGGCTTGTATCCCAAACAAGCCATCCTATTTTTGTTTTACCCCATGGAAGTCCAGGCTAAAGATATTTATATCTTAATAAATAAAGTAATATTCACAGAGCAAAATGCTGAAAACTTTATATAAATCGGTTAGCAAATAACGAAGTTCATGAATTTTAAAGATTTCCATTATTCCGTTGAAACAGTTCTAGGCATGTCTTGATGAATATTCATCAGGTTAGCTGATGATGTCATATCTCCACTTGTTCTTTTGTATTTTGTATTTTTTTCATATGAAATTAGATTTATTCAAAAATTTTCTACCAAGAACTAAAACAATTGGATTGACAAGAATTAGTTTTTTTATTGCCACATCTAATTACAAACTGATGGAGATACATCATATACACATTGTATGAAAAAATGAAACATTTATGATTTCATGGGATAACTTAAGAAAAAGGAAAGTCTGTGGGAATGGGACATCATCAGCCCACCTAATTATGCAATGCTCAACTCTAGGCATGCAACACTATAGCTGCCTTTATGATTTACAATAAAGTTTGGTTTTTGTGACATCATATCACCATAACCTCCCCCCCAAAAAAAAAAAAGTGATAGATAATAATAATGATAAATCAATTGATTAATAAATGGAATAAAATAATATAAATAAATGAATATATAGTTTAATTAATATTGAAAAATAAATGAAACAAAATAAGAATTTCAAAAAATATAACGACCAAGATAAAAGGAGGGAAAATAAAACAAAGGAACGGGGTATATTATTAGATAATGATATCGAATCTTATATGTCAAAATGTCACAAAATTTGATTTTTAAATAAAAAAAACGTGTCGCCCTGTTGTAAATATTAAGATGCTTGCCCAATATGCCACATCTGACCTTCTAAGCATTTTTTTTGGGGGGGGCATTACGCTTTACCGTATGCATCATATCAGTATTCAAAAAGGACATTTAATTTGCAATCAAACTGATAATAATTCACTCATCGACTAAAGTATTTTACTATACGAAGAAACACTTTCGCGTAAGTGAATTTCATCCCTTTTTTAAAGGACAAGTCCACCCCAACAAAACTTTATTTGAATAAAAAGAGAAAAATTCAACAAGCATAACACTGAAAATTTCATCAAAATTGGATGTAAAATAAGAAAGTTATGACATTTTAAAGTTTGCTTCATTTCACAAAAACAGTTATATGAACGAGCCAGTTACATCCAAATGAGAGAGTTGATGATGTCACTCACTCACTATTTCTTTTGTTTTTTATTGTTTGAAATATGAAATATTTTGATTTTCTCATCATTGCAATGTGAAATGAAGTTTCATTCCTCCACGAACACGTGGAATTCCATTATTTCAACATTTTGTGATTCAGGCAAGGAGGTCCTCATCATTAAATTCGTAAAAATTGAAATATTGTATAATTCAAACAATAAAAAACAAAAGAAATAGTGAGTGAGTGACATCATCGACTCTCTCATTGGATGTAACTGGCTCGTTCATATAACTATTTTGTTAAAAATAAGCGAAACTTTGAAATGTCATAACTTTCTTATTTTACATCCGATTTTGATCAAATTTTCAGCATTAAGCTTGTCTGATTTTTCTCTATTGATTCAAATCAACATTTTTCTGAGGTGGACTTGACCTTTAAACAAGTGAACTATCGCTTTTCCAATATCAAGGAAGAAATAAAAGGGTTGAATTTTCGATTCGGTTAATGAAAATCATATTAAATTTACTCTCCTGATTTTGCAGTTGTTTATTTATGAAAACTGTCGATACAAGCAAATCTGATAATTAAATTGGTAAACTTTATTATTTTCTTTAATCAATGAACTGAATATATATTTTGCAGGTTTTGTATAAAAAAAGTCCAGCAATAACATATTACGTGGAGAATCTAATAAATGATTGGTAAAAAAAATAGTTTTGAGGTATCAAGTTCATGCAGCCACCACCCCAATCACTGACAGTTCAAATTCAAATGCAAGAATTACAATGGGGGGGCATCGATTCAGCCGGATCAGACACAATACATTTTAGAGGCCATATGTTTATTTTTGCATGATAGACGGCCTCTCAAAAAAGTATTTTATCTAATCAGGATATATCCGCACCAGGGGGGTGGTCCAAAGGGCACTTACGCACGGCAGTATGGGTTACTTGTGCAGCCCTTATAAGTCACCCCCCCCCCTTTATCTCCTTTTATACATGTAGCAGTCCCCAAATAGAACTCACTGTGACCTTTTATACCCGCCATTGGCGGTGGAACCCAAAAAATTTAGGGGTGTTCCACCTGAAATCCAGAAATATTGTGTGATCGAAACAGGTAAAAAAAATTGACAAGCAAAAAAAGGGTTATATCAACCAAAATTTTAGGGTGGACCAGAAACATTTTAGGGGAGTTCATCTGAATTTAGGGGGACGCATGAAAGAAAAGGGGGACCGCCTCCTCCCCCCCCCCACCTCATATTTAGGGGGATCTGTCCCACGTTTCCGCCGCCTATTACACCCGATCTCTCCCGTCCCCAAGCCCCAAGCTGTTTAAAATTCAAAGCACATTGTTTTAGCCCGTCACTCTAACAACCTTTGTTTAGATTCTTTAAACAACTGCTCTAACTCTTTAAACAACTGCTTAAACTTTTTAAACAACTGCTTAAACTTTTTAAACAATTGCTTAAACCTTTTAAACAACTACTAAAACTTTTTTAACATCTTGTTTAAAAAGTTTAAACAACTTGCTGTTAGAGTGACAGGCTTAAACAGGGTTTCAACAAAATTTTCATCCGAAAAAGTTTTCAGATCTGATATCTTTTCATGATTTTGATTGGCTGAGAGGCATTGTTACTATATATTGTAACTGTCGGATAAAACGTCCGACAAGTTCTTTCATGAAACGCTCCCATGTGTCAGTTTTCACGAGTCAAATTCCAGATCCCATGGCCTCTGAACTAATTCGGTTGCCTTTAAAGAAACACCCTGTATAAATATTGTATAATTAAAAAAAAACGAAATAGTGGGCATCAAACCCCCCCCTACACGTTTGGAAATAAATTTCCCGAAATTGGATTCCAAATTTCCTGAAATTCATAAATATTTCCTGGAATTTTCAAGTTTGATTTTTAACGAAAATCGGGCAATAATACGAGTGTAAATTTGTTCCAGGTGGCAAAAATCAGGGAATTTAGCATTTTTTTTGTCCCCGCCCTCTTTAAAATTAGGAATAACATTACGAAATGCGAGCGCGGAGCGCGAGAGAAAATTTTTGAGCTACGTATGGAGGTTAAAATCATGTAAATATAACATGAATATTAATAGTTGCTATATTTAATTCTTGTTTCATTGTAATTTTCGGATTTCCCGGAATTTCCTGGAATTTTTTCATTTCCCGGAAATTACTTGGAAAACGTCTGGATTTCCCGGAATTCGGGTAATTTCCTTCAAAGTGGGAACACTGTGAAGGTGGGAAAGATTATGCAGGGGGTGCCTAATAAAACGGTTGGGATCTTGCTACTTCTGATTATTTGCTATCGGGCAATTGCACTTTATCTAAATTATTATTGTTTTTTTGTAAATCATTCCAGAAATGAAATGTTTTGGATCGTGATCGATACATTTCTAATCAAGTGGCAATTGCAATGTTTATATTAAAATACTTCTTTTATTCCTCTTTTAAAGGTGTTTACAATATAATTCCAATCCTTCTTATTTGGAGATGTTATAAAAGGTATTTGACATTGAAATCACTTAAAAACGATAATACGATAATAATTGCGAGCGCAAAGGGCGAGCTGATTTTTTCTAAAAATTTAGACCTAAAACAATACATTTTATGCTCTCAATTATGAATAAGATGGGTATCTCCCTAAATAAATAATGCGAGCGCTAAGCACGAGCTGAAAATTTTTATATTCCTAACTGGATACTGAACATTCTAAGCAAATTTACTGGATGGGTTTTTCAACAGTCGTGCGAGCTAAAACTTTTTATATTACGACCTAAGAACTAGATATAAGCACTTTAAGTAACCATGAACATATCGGTTTCTGTTGATTTATTTTTTCTATTTGCCGACCTGAAAACTGGACATCCTAAGCACTTCATTTAGCCATGAACCAGATGGATATATCTAAACAGATTATGTTAGCACGAAGCGCGAGATGAAATTTTTGATATTCTGTCTTAAGAACTGGATATTGTAAGCACTTTTTGTAACCGTGAACATTTGGTTTCTAACATTACTAATCAATTCACGCGATCGCGAAGTGCGAGCTGAAAATTGTTGATAACTAGACTTTTGTCTCATAGGTATCCAACTTAAAAATTTATGTTAGCGCTACGCGAAATTTGTATTGTTATAATACCTAAAAGTTGTTCTTTACCCTTTTCATGTCCCTGGTTAACCCAGCCTGTCCTCACTATCGGTACAGAGAGCTCTATAAAAGTCGCATTGCGTAAGCATCACAATTTACCGATAAACGTGTACAGTTTAATTGACATTTACCGACAAAGATGGTGGAACTAAAAAACGAATCAGTTGGAACAGCCCCTTGTGTCCGACAGTTTGTATTTTTTTCCCGACAGTCTGCAGTCCAGTTTTTGTTTTCCCCCTTCTCTTAAACTCTTTCTTCTTTTTCCCCTTCCCCCTTTTATTCTCTCTTTCCTCTTCTCTTTCCCTTTTTTCGCTTCCTTTTTTTTGCTTGTGACTCGTCAGGGGGGGGGGGGAGTCTGCCCCCTGCCCCCCCTTAGGTACGCTAGGGCCTTCATCCTTTCCCAATCCAAGTGACCCACTGGCATAAAGATAGCCTGCATGGTTTGGGGGGCCATGCCCCCATCGAAAAAAAAGTATTACGACCAATTGAGAAAAATAGAGGAAAAGACAGAATGGGAAAGGGAAAAGGGATAAAATAATATCCTCTTTGGACGTTAGGCCTATGTCAAATCTATCACAAAATTTGATTTTTGCATTATTTTGCTCCCTCGCAGCTTTGGAGAAAGTTTGCCCCCATATATGCGATACCATTAGCAGGCTACGGGGGGGCAGACTGCCCCCCCCCCCTGACGAGTCACAACTGATCCCTGACGAGCCACAAGTTGCCCTCTCCTTTGAACTTGAAGACTTTTTTCTGATACGAAATCATTTACATGTAGTTGAAGACTTTTTTATTTATGTTTTTTTTTTTTTATGTTTTGCTTGTCAATTTTTTTGGGGGACGAATTCCCCCCCCCCTTGGAAAATCCTAGGTACGCCACTGCGCCATACTAATCTGCTTTGCCCCCTCAAAATGGGTAGGAGGGGCTCATCATGTCACTCATATTTGACTGCACGATTTTCTTTTCTAGGAGGTAAAATCGTTTATTATGCAGGAGCGAATCCCCATTTCTGGTACCCCTGGCTAAGGCTAGCCTAAAACTGGTTCGGAGGTTTAAAAAAAATCGAAATCGCTTTTCGTTTCGCTGGAAATAGTGGAATAAATTCCTTTTCGCTGACAAATTCCCGGATGCGATCCGGCGAGCAACATTTTTCATAAATTTTCGTCACGTGGATAAGGCTGACCAATGAGAGTCGTTGTTATGTACACAATTTACTAATGGGCGACGAATGAATTGACAGATCCGAAGCCATTTAGCTTGAAGTCAGACAAGATTTTTGCTTTTATTTCACGAGAGTGTCAAGAAAAGTGATCTTCATCGCCAGGATATCATAGGGAATTGAACGATGTATCATAAAGAGTGAGTATTATATGATATTACCTCCGCTTATTACTAGATATTTGGCTTTTGTCGTGCAATTCTCGCTGAATGCGACCAGCGGCAGTGCTGGCCAGCGGCTGGACGACATGCTCAGCTCAGCTCATAGCCCTATACAGTACGCGAACGGTGTGCCCACGGCCCGGCGGGGGAAAGGCGGATTGCCGACCGCTGCATTCTGCAGAGCCAGCGCCAGAGCATTTAAACGCGCTGTGCGAAAACGATGTGAGCTAAGTCTTACATATAGTTGTAGCCTACTGGCACTGCAGGCTTGTGAGTTGTGGCTTGTTTCGTGTAAACTGATAAATCTGCTGTTTCGGAGGAGTTTTTCTACATTTTCTGATAGGTCGGGTGTCCGGATTATTTTGAAGCATTCTTTTTGTAATTTGTCCGGACACCCGAAAAGAGAAACTGTTGAAATAAAAAACTCATCCGAAACAGCGGATTTGACTAACCCTATGGACTATATGAATTGATAGTTGTACTTGTTATCATCTTCTATTTTGCTCTTTATGATATTTCCTAACATTTTGTACTAAAAATTGATGAAACTTCGCTTGTAATTTTTTTCCAAATGACTTGGACACACAACCCGTCCGGACACGCAACAACTTTCTACTGTACACAGACGGATGATGGTCATCTCGTAGGCATAGTGTTATGGTGGAGCAAATGCATTTAACTGTCTACTGTCTACACAGCATTTATGAATACCATTATGACTAACTTATGGAGAAACGTGCGCTTTTGCACCCTCCTCGATTACTCCTAAATTTTGCTTTTTGAGGGGGAAAAAGGAAGAAATAATAAAGATAAATCTATATCAAATACAATCAACTTTTTACCTTTCCCAAAAATATGCTGGAAAATACTGAATTGATTGTGATGATAAACAGATCGGAATCAGCCACATGTGTTCTTCCTCGATTGCCAGCGGAATGGCAGCTGTAGCCTGTACATGTAGCTGAGCAGCTGCGCTGACGGCGATCGAAGAAGAAACTGGCTGATCCCGATCTGTTTGTCATACAAATTTGCTATTTTCTGGTTATTTTTTGTTTAGATTTGGCCTTTTAGATGCGAAGAAACAAGTAATATCAAACGTATTGGTGGTGATGATTGATGATGATGATGAGATGATGATGATCATCATCATGGCTCATCATCATGGTGGTGGTGGTGTGATGGTGATGGTGGTGATGTTCTCTTTTTTCCCCCTGTGCACCTCAACAATGCCAGTAAGGCAGTAAAACCCAGCTCCACACATTAATTTTATACTTCATTTCATTTGCGATCATCCCACAACCCGCCAAAACCTCAGCAACTTTTTAGCTCTAACAACCCTTAGGAAGTGTCTGCATTTGTTTTTTACTGATACTAGCAAAACCCAGCTCCACACATTAATTTTATACTTCATTTCATTTGCAATCATCCCACAACCCGCCAAAACATCCTCAGCAGCTTTTTTAGCTCTAGCAACCCTTAGGAAGTGTCTGCATTTGTTTTTTACTGATACTAGCAAAACCCAGCTCCACACATTAATTTTATACTTCATTTCATTTGCAATCATCCCACAACCCGCCAAAACCTCCTCAGCAACTTTTTTAGCTCTAACAACCCTTAGGAAGTGTCTGCATTTGTTTTTTACTGACCATACTAGCAATCTCTGATACAAGAAAAAGAGAGAGGTGATGACGATGGTGATGATAATGATGATGTTGATGATGAATGATGATTAATAATCATCATTGATAATCATTATCATCATCATCCTCAAGTCATGATGGTGGTGGTGTTGATGATGCTGATACTGATGATGTTGATGCTGCTGCTGGTGATGTTGATGATGGTTATGATGGTGATGGTGATCAACTGATCGTCATCATCTTTATGATGACGCTGAAGATGATGATGATGTTGATGGAGATGATGATGATGATCATCATCATCATCATGATCATCATCAACATCGTCAGCTCATGGTGGTGGTGGTGATGATGATGTTGGTGACAGTGATCATGATGATGATAATGATGATGGTGATGATGATGATGATGCTGCTGATGATGATGATGGTGATCATCATCATGATCATTATCATTATGATGATTCTGACGATGTTGATGATGATGTACATCATAAAAGGCGCTTGTAACCACCATGTGCATGTATAATGTAATTCTAATTTGCAATTTTATATATTGACTACAGCTACATGTATATAGACTGTACTTGTTGTAGAAGTTGTTCGTGTTCAGTGCCCTCAGGTGTATTAACATCTCTTGTGGCAAAAATTGGGAGACATTTGTAGTAAAACAGATACATGTAGATTCGGACAACAAAAGTGGAGTAATATGCTGATGTCTTGCATTTTTACTTCAATCTTTATTTCCAATATACAGTTAACAGCAATAGGTCAATTCCATTCAATATGTTACATGTACGACCGACCCCCTATATTTTAAATTTTCTGTCTCTAATTTCTTGTTTTTTGACAGTCTAATGTTTTCAGAGGACCATGACTTGATCACTTTATAAAGTGAAGTAAAACTTGAGAAAAATGGGGGTTGGACGTACAAAAAGGTTGATCATTTTATGGAATTGCCCAATAGTAACATGAATATAAAACATAAACATCAAAACACATCTAGACTAGAGCTTATAAAGAAGAAAGAGAATGATTAGACTAATCAGCATCAAAGTGGAACCTACATTGGCATACAAAGTTGATGTGTGTATTCAGTTGTCTGTAATAAGACATGATAGTTTAACAATTTTGAAGGGTGAAAAAAAAATCTTATGAACTTTAATTTTTTTTTCATGTTGATTTTAGTGAGATGTACAGAATGCTCATATATATGTAGACATAAAGGATTGTTCTCTAGATGCAGTCACATCCCAAACAACATGTATTTGATGTTGGTCTATTTTATTATATATGTCCCATTCATTTCTCTGTGTGTTTCATATTTGATACTCTTTTGAGGTCCTTTTGTTCTTACAATAATTTTGGTAATTCTGTAGTTCAGTATAATTGGTAATTTCTGTAGTTCAGCATACAAAATACTAGGAGATTTCAGAATTTCTCATCAATCACATTGAGGTATTTTCTTTCACAATTAAATTTTGAGACCAGGGGCCCATCTTACAAATCAAAGTCAAATTGAGGTTCATCTAAAATTCCCTCTGGATTTACTGTAGATGTGCACATTTCAATAGATGAATCACAATTTGAGTTTTACTTCGATCTTTCGCAGAAGGGGCCAGCTCTGGGGGCCTTTTCAATTTTCATAAACTTCTGTTTGTATGAGAGCAACGTCTGGTGAACCTTGCCTACACACTTAAAATAATCACCAATGAACATTGTCATTGACCACAAAAATGGATCACCAGTCATTCTTAAAGTACCGGTAATGATAAATAACAGTGTATTTACCCAGGGTAGCCACTTCAGTTTTAAAGTTCAGTTCCAAAAACTGTTTTTCTAGCGGGCCCTGCTATTATTATTTCCCAGCTAAGCTAAGCTACCGATTCAGGTGCACACAGCTTTTTGAGGAATTATTTCCTGCGGGTACCAATTTACCTCACCTGGGTTGAGTGAAGCAAAGTGGGGATAAATTTCTTGCTGAAGGAAAACACGCCACGGCTAGGATTCAAACCAACAACCCTCTGTTCGAAAAGCGAGAGTCAGAACCACTAGACCATGACGCGCCCACGTAAGTCAGTCTTACATGTAACTTTCATACAGACAGCTTTATGAAACTGCCCCCTGGTTCTATGACATTTGCGGCTGTAATAAAGCTCTGTATGTGTCTTCAATGCAGGGGTAGTATCTAATAAAGTCAGTCATAAACCAGAGTGTAAACATTGACTCTTGTTGAGATCCCCTGACACCACTCTGTCATCCTTATCAAATCAGTGCTACCGACTTCCCTACCCTTTGCTACTTATGCTAATTTCATTACAACCTGGTATTAATATCAAACCCAACTTCCTCTTGTCATCGATACAGCGAAGGGATATTAAAATTAGGTGGATCCGATCATGGGCAGATCGTCTTCAATAACCTGAAGCTACAGGACATGTTCATGGGGAACTTTGCACTGGAAAAGATTGTGAAGATTGTACGTGTGCTGTTAGTAGACTTATTATGATGATATGATTGTTGATGGTTGCCTAGCAACTATTGACTGGTATGGGCAACTGCAATGTACATGTTTACATAAGGTGCTGGAGACACCGGGACCACTGAAATTAAGTGCAGGCTTTTTCAGGCGGATGCAGTTTTGATATTTTCAGTAACATGTACTGCAAACATATTGGTCTATGCATACATGTACCTGTATAATTGTGTAACAATGATATGTATATTCAGATTCACAAAAATCTGTTATCACTGCTGGGTTTGTTCAGCACTGAATGAGGTCAAAGTTCATTATTGCGATGGTGTACAGACCTGTATGGTAGTGATAAAATAAAAAGCCATACAGTAAACCTGAACCCGCAAACAATGACAAGCACTCCAGGGGAGATTTTGCATCAGTTGCTAAACTATTAATTGATTTTTAACAATGTAAAACTTCTCTACAGTATGAATGTACACGTAGGCCTCTGGTATTATTATACTGAAGTTATAGTAGTGTAGGCTTTTATATGGATCCTGTCTTTAAAGCTTGGGTATAAAAGTGAATAGAAGGGTAATTTTTAGTTAAAAAAGAGAAGGATTCTAAAGCTTTGACTTCACAATATGTTTAAAAAGTAATCATAATTAAAATTATTGGCAATTTATTTCAGAATGCATGAAATCCAAACAAATAAGAAATTGTGTAGACCTCCAGTGTGTTTGAAATCACATTCCCCCTGCCCCCCTCTTATTTTAAGGTCAATTTTTAGTCATGAAATTTCATGCATTAGATTTAATACTGTATTGAATAGTAGTTTCACATGATAAAGTGTAAAAGGAGTGACACTGTTTTCATCAGTTTGAAAGGTTAGAGTTGAAACCAAGATATATGTTGAGATGAGAAATTGTAATTTGTAGTGCTTGCTAAAACGTAGTCACAATGTATTTTAAAACAAATCGAACAAGTGAATTGCTGTCACCCAATGTTGTCTATAAATGATAGATTTAAAATACCGCAGTGACGCAAGGGGCCTTGGGTGTGCTAATGTAATTGATCTGCGCCGATGCCTTCAAATATGGCCCTGTAATTGGTGAGCAGTCCTCTCTCTATCTGCCTCTTGTTGCCATGCCAACCCTTAGCATTGTAAGGAAGCACTTAGAGTGATGTGCTTTTTTATATTGCAGTGCGAGCCAAATATCTGAATTCATAAAACCAGCCATATCATTTGAAATACATGGATGTATTTATCTATGCCCAGCTGAGTGGTTTGCAGTTGCTGGAGCCTGGAGATATTACTGTCAAGTTTGACCGCTGGCTGTTCAATGGCTTTTCAACCCGCCTGTGCTTTCAAGCAATAAAAACATTTTCCTTTGGTGCTGTTGGCTTTGTTTTCACTCTCAAGTTGTTGTGATAGTGCTATAGGCATGTATTGCTGGACGGAGTGTCCCCTTTTATGGTTGGCACCCGTCAAAGCAGTTTTGTCCACATATTTTATGTCTTTTTTAATTAAAGTCCCTACAGATAGTGCTACATGTACGTGTAGCCTACTATTCATCATGGAATGTGCAGAGTTGCTATTCCTAATTTAGTTCTGAAAAAAGAGAATACTAATGGTTTCATGCAGAATACTGATTTCTTAAGTTCCGGTCCTGTGTCATTTCAAAATACTGATTTCCTCACCAATATTCAGATTTTAGCTTTTTGTAATTTACTGAAATGTTCTTGTTCAGGTTGGCAGCACAGCCCGTCACCATCTTGCTATGCAATGCCAATGCTGTAATATTTTTGATGAATATCTTCATGATTATCATACAGCATACGTATTTAATCATATAATTATCATACCCAGTATTATGAAATTGGGGATTATTCCCTTAATGATAGGATTCATCCCGGGTCCCATCTTACAATGTCGATTGATCTAATTAATCTCAACTGTATGGAAATCCATGCTTACCATAATTTTTTTACAGGGAATTTGCACAATCTTGTAACAAAGAGAATCACACTGAATCTCCAAGAGAATGATGAATGTATGAACTAGTTTGCATTTTATAGATGTTGATGTTGCTGGCTTTCCATAGTTGTGGATGATTGGATCAGTTGTAACTCTTTGTAAGACACGGTCTCGGTATGCGTAGACTCCCTTTTCTATGTCTGTCTACAATGCAGTTCGTCTACCACCAGTTTATTGATTTTGATTACTAATGCACAATTTGATGTTTCAACGAAGGGATGGAAGTGGGCTGAAGGAGATACAAAAGGCCTTCTGGCTGTTTCCTTCATTTAACTGATCAATATCAAATACAAATTTCAAGATCGAAGAATTCAGCACATTCCTATTCGCATGGTCACTATGGATACATCTTGATACTTGTAGATCTGCAGGGGTATATTGGTTCCCAAAATCTTTAAAATGGCCCATATATACATGTAAGATCTGTACATGTATGTTGAAAGACCCTCGCTATTTGTTACATATTTTAGTTATGAAAAAAAATGCTTAGAAAGGAAGGTTCAGGAAAACAAAGCACCTTTGAAAAAATAAGACACCTACATGTAGATGTTCTTGAGTCTAAAATTTATGGCTGGACATTATGATTTGTAGACCAAGATTATAAATAGCCATGATAAGTGTTCTAATCTGAAAATTACAACATCTGCATCCGACTTTTATGGGTTGAAAATTTGTTTCGAAAAATTTAGAACCCAAACATTTAAAAATAGATTAATAGGGTCGTCAGTCCAAGGACATTTCATCTTCTCAAAAAAAAATTGACAACCCCCAAAAAGAGATGATCTCATTTTACTGGGTGCGCAATGAAGGCATTGTATGGCGTGTACCATAATGTTTTCAAATGTCAGAGGGTGCGTCCCCACCTCCCCCGACCCTCCCCCCCCCCCCCCCGGATATGTCCGCGCCTGTGCAGCTTGTAGACCATGTGGATACATGTTTCAGATGTAATCACTACCACCAACACTGAACTAATAAGCTTCACATCATTACTGAAATACTCCCCATACCATTGACTTTGTAACTGACACTTGATATAGCGCTTGGTTTTGATAGAGTAATTTACAACATCCTTTGGATATTCTATTAATAATGTAACCTCCGGTCTGTTCAGACAAGTCAAAAACATAGTACATTAAAACAAACCAAATATTTGATTGTATAAATAGTGTGATATATCGACCAGTGGTGTACATTGTGCAGTGTAGCAAGGAAATATTACATGGGGGTTGGTAGTCTGCAGGCACACACCCTGATTGAAACTTTGATCAACGATTGGGTCTCTATGCAAAGACTAGCACATACAAAACTTAGGGCCTTCAGTGCAAAAGGCAAATACTTTTAGGCTGCACTCTCAGACCCTTAACTCCAGTGAAGGGTTTGCACAGCAGACTAGGTGCTCGGGGTGATTTTTCCTCCGAAAGAGCGCTGGAATAAATGGTGGAAATTAAAAAGGAGCCTGGGAAAATCCCCATTCATGGCAATGTTTAAGCTTTAGATTTTAGGCTGTAGGTTGTAAATAAAAACATGTAGCCCCAAAAAATAAAATTAAATTAAAAAAATCCCTGAACAAGTAGTGAAAGTAGGTCTGGGGAGTGTTTCATGAAGAGTCTAGTCGGTGATTTTTACCGACTGATTTGCTCTCAGCCAATCAAATGCAAGAATATTCAGTAGCTAAGCTTATAACAATAGTTTGAGAAAATGCCCCCTGATGAATTTTGTTGGTTACGTGTAGCTCATACGCAATATTACATTTCAGTATACCAATTTGAAAACCAAAGTTGCATCTTTGAACTTGCTGAAGTTTTTTTTCCTATTTTTTTTTCAACTGCGTCGAGAAAGTATGTACAGAAGAGTTTATCAAACTTATAGATACATGTATTTTCTTAATATTTACCAAGATTGATGTATTAAAGATTATCTGGAAAACCCCTGCAGACACCACACTAAGCATTAAGTGTCATCAAAATAAATGTTCTTGGAAACAGAATCAATACTGAACAAGAACGTCTGCTCACTCGGGTGATGAGCATGTCATATCTGGAAGGTTTTGCAGCCTCTTTCTTATCTCAACTGTGAACCTGATAAAAATGGGGAAATTATTCAGTTGCTATGGATAATAGTGCTTTCTTGCAAATACATGTACATACATGTAGATGACTGCATTCTCTTGGAACATGCTTTCAGCTCTCAAACGATGGCAGTGCTACTATAAAAAAGATGGTGTCTGTCTTTACTCTAAGACACTAGTATTGTACATGTACCATGAAAACTCTTTTGTTTGTCAGCCCCCTTTCGAGTTCACACTCGATCCGCACACCATCTAACTTTGAATTCACAAAGATTTAAGTATGACTTAGAGTTGCATTTAAATGCCCAGTTGCGTGCGTTATAAAAGACCTGACCGCATTGGTCGGATCTTGCCAAGAGGACGTGCATTACTGGGTATTAATCAATAAGATTGCGCGTTGTATAACATTACACATACGCGACGGCATTTAAGTCCGACTCTACATGTAAAGTCATACTTAAGTCTTTGTGAAACACCCCCAGGATTCTCAAATAGTGTGGCTTGTGAGATCGAAGGTTTATTGCCCGCGCACTGCCACGCTGCACCACGTGTATGTGCATACTCTCCAACCAGGCATGGTGGCTCAGTGGTAGAGCGTCTGCCTCATGAACTGGGGGTCAAGGGTTCGATCCTTTGCCGAGTCATACCAAAGACTTATAAATATGGGACCTTCTGCCTTCTTGCTAAGCGCTCAGCATTTAGATTGGAGAAGGGTAATGATAGCATATTATGTCATGTAGGGCCCACTACACTCTTAAAAAATATTCCACATTATTTTTTTTAATTCATGAACACATTTTTTATTGCTGAGTCGACATTCTCATCCCCATTCTATCTGGAATATGATTAATTTGTGAAAGGAACGACGCTTAATGTGAAAGTCCCTATACTGATGTGCAGTGCTTCCTCTCTATACATGTACATGTAGATGTATGGAATCAACATGAAATCAGGGTTAGATGTGAACTGATCCCATCAAGTTTGCATACAGTACAGCATGCATGCAAAAATAGGAAGCTGTGAAAATACATGCAGTGAACTCCTTGAAATGACATTTTTCCTGCCCGAGTGATAAAGCTTGTGTATTTGAAACACGCCAAATAGCTGAGTAAATAGAGATTTATGTCTGATTTTTCAAGTGAAGGAAATTGTATGTGTATGTTGAGAAGAATCTAAATTGCAAAGGTGATAGATGTGGAAGGGTAGAGAGGCTGTCAATCGTAGAGGACTAATAAAGGAAAATAGAATACTGGTAGATCATAGAACGATATATAGCACAGATTTAAATCCACTCTTTACGTTTTAGTATATCTCCCCAAAAGTGTTGTTCACTGTTCCTGTAAGAACATGTAGGGGCAAAGGGGGAGGGGGCACTCATTTTTTTTTCAAATGTGGATGTGTATTTGTCAGTCTCAACTCTCAAAGTGGGTGGGGGGGAGGAGCTACGTAAATGGCTAGTTGGGGTACCCATGTTGGCGGATATTGGGAGCTAAAGTTTGATCACTTGAACCTTATTAAAACCCTTTGCGCTGATGTTGCAATCTTGCTGATTCATACAATTAAATTCAACAATCATAATTAGTTTTTTCCCCTACCTTCAAATTAGATTAGTTAATACAAGGCAGTAGTTCTTAGATAACATTATTACAGGGTGCTACATAAGCATTTGCCCGATTGCCCGGGGCAAGTAAAAGTTTTAATCCGCTCTTTACGTGGGCAAGTGCTTTGACGTCAAGACCAAAACTAATTGCCCAATTTGGGCAAGCAAAATTCTCACATTAGAATGACCAAAATTAGGGTCGATATGATGGATTGACCCTAATTTTGGTAAGATAAAATCACTTTGGAAAAGAAATAAGAAAGTAGATCAGTTCATGTAAAAAAAAAGAAACAAAAAGGTCAGTGGTTTATAAAACCGCAAAACTTTCTTTTGGAGAGGTAAAACTTTTTTTTTCATTGATTTTTTTCAGGCAAGTGAAATAGATTTTGGGGCAAGTATATTCCAGTGCTTCTAAAAAGTAGCACCTGCATTAGTATCAATGGTGCAATATGGAAATCTTGAAGTAAAGAAAATTAAATGGAAAAAATTGTCATTATTATCCCCCCCAAAAAAAAAATTAATTCAGCTTGCAAAGAGTTAACAAAGCTTACACTGTACAACATGATGTCAATGCAAAATGTATTTTTTTTATTTTCAGGGCTACTTTTCACAAGTTACTGCGTAATTCTGCAACATTGGATAAGCTTTCCAGGGTTCTTGTGAGGGGGGTAAATCGCCCCTAGCCCCCATGCAATTTTTCCCTGCAAGAAACGAATAGTACGAGATGACAGGAAATAGATTGCTCTTTATCAAAACAAGGATTACAACCTCCATAAAGGGAATAGAATACTGCATTTGGAGCACCAATTAAAGCAGATTCTGTTCTTTCATACATTGTCAGCAGGTCATTGCAAAGGCCTGCTGATAGTGGTAAAAAAAACACAAAAGACGCTTTAATTCCAGAGAGGGTTCATTAGAGAAAGGGCTAATTTGAGTCATTAGTTAATGTTTCTCAACCATGATGCTAAATGACAGGATTAAACGTTCAATGAATGGATCTAAATGGAGCTAATATATGCATATCCTGTTCTTTCTTTGTGTGGGGGGGGTCCTAGGGTGTCAATTGAGGCTTTTGTCTAGCAGGGCATGGACTGGAATTGTATTAGAAACCCCATGATCAGACAAATAAGGGATAACTTAAATTCAATATTAGATTCCTTTGATCATTAATCAAAACACAGGGAATTCCCCGATTGATTGCAAAACAGTGTTGAGTTTTAAAAACAATCAGAATCACTTCGTAAGTTGAAAATAAAGTAATGAAAATTGTATAGAAATGCACCACAGATCGTTATTATGAAGTGAGATTTCACAGATAGTTACAATGTAATTCAATTGAAGTGTCCTGCGTGCTCACTTTAAGATTGTAGGGTGCCCATTGGCCCCATTCCATATTAAGGCTAATAGTAATACTTTTATTGTAAATCTTGAATTTTCATGGATAGAAAATGCTCTGTAAACATGTGTATACTATTACTGTATGCCCCATCCATATGAACCAAGTTGTAACAATACTGTCAAGATTACCTGTCAGTCTATGCTCTATATAAATATATTTATTTTGCTCATAATCACTGCCAACAACAACAAAAAAAGATAATGAATAAATAAATCAAGGCTCTATTTCATCAACTTTTTATACTGTTCAAACTGCTCAAATATTTAATTTGAAGAGATTTTCAAAGTGCATAATGCCATTATAAAAGAAAATGAAGTTTATAAAGAGAAGAGAAGCAGTTTCAATTACTTGCTGAATGCATCTCGTTATTTATTCAAGATGCTATCATGATATTACTTGATTTTCCATCTGGATGGAATCCCTTTATTGGTTAAGATGTGATAGACAATCACCAGTGACTCTCACAGTAATCCTATCCCTTGGATTTATTTTTCACACCAATCTGGTATCATTCACACTATAAAAATCAACCGTTCTCAAGCAATATCAGTTGCTTTAGGTGCATAATTAACTATTTCAACTCTGGGCCCTCTAACTTAAAGCTTACTAATTGGTCGGTCCGAGTCAAGTGTACTATACACTGTAGTCTAAAGGCCCGTCTGTACCATCCCAAGTTATCAAATTAGCGCGCTATTTCTGATCTGGCAAATTATCCAGATCTGAACAATCTTGAGATTATTTGTAATGGAGACGCAAGTATTGCTCTAATTCATAGGATTAATTTTGAGATTGCAATCCCAAGTCAACTATGGATTATTTGCAAAATAGCGCGATATTTTACAAATTATCGCACTAATTCGCAGGTGCAGACGCACTCGGGATTATTTATTCACAGCATCAGACCATAATAAATCGATGCCTTGCTCAAGCAGGAATGGCTCTTCTTGCAATGGTGGAGACGGGGTTTCTTGAATCTCGAGATTAGTCGCGGAGAGGGCCGACCAGGCTAAAATCTCAAGATTGAGCAAACTTGAGATGGTGCAGCACCGCCTTATGGGAGGTTTTCACCGATGGCCTCGTTTCTCGGAATTATCGGCCTTGACCACATCCTTGCACAAGTTCACTCAACATGTAAATGTTTTGAATGAAGGCGCTTGGTGCATTCAAAGAATCAATCCTGTCGGTACCCATTGGCATTCACCTCACCTGGGTTGAGTGCAGCACAATTGGATAAATTTCTCGGTGAAGGAAAACAAGCAATGGCTGGGATTCGGACTCACATCCCTCTGATTGAAAGACAAAATTCGTAGCCAATAGACCATGACGCCCCCAGTAAATAGTCTCAAATTGAATTGGGAAAAATTTGATAATATTTTTGCCCTCCACACATGATCAATATAGGAGAAACAGGGCAAGGTGGCTGGCTGCAAGCAAAAAATCCAAAATGGAAATTAATAATACAAGAAAACATTTTTATTGAACTATGCCATTAGCCTAAATTGAATTTTGCTATTAAAGTGTTGACATGAAGGTGTCAGATGGTTTTTCACGTAACACCCCTTGATGCTTCTTTTTAACGGTATGTTCAAAACTGGATGTGTTATACATTTGAAGGTTCTCCATTGATTCAATTTTACACCAGGGAGTGATGAAATAGCTGAAAAAAAAAATTAATGAATAAAAGCAAAGTTCAGATGATTTGATCAGTCAACAGCTTTCAAAAATTGATTAAGGCTCTCAGTGAATACCATCATCTTTCTAACTGTCCTTGATTTTTTTTATATATACATTTTTAGAGATGTCTCATTCTGATGTTGTGCTAAATAAAATCAGAATATACATGTAAGTATTATCATTTTTATCTTTAGAGAGAAAAGGATATGTTTTGTTACATTTTGAAGATAAATCAGCAGTTCTTCATTACCTGTAGATGAACAGATTTGATTAAAATTTCCATGAATGCTATCCCATTTACAAGCATGTTTTGTGTTTTCGATTTGTGATTCTCGCTTGAGCAAAATGGTATGAACACAACTCAAAATAATTCCCAACTTTACCTAGAATAGGGACTCCATCATCCGGGGGCTTACAGTTTATAGGAGCTATTTGTGTGGTAATTTCATCCCATCGCCCAAGATCTGCACACGCTCCGTATCAGATGTCAGCCATCAATCTGGTGGACCGCGCCGTAAGCTGACATTCGTTTGGATAACGAATTCAGTGATGAACCCCCCGTTCCGGGCGAGGGCCATCATTGAAATACATAGATTCAAGAATCAAATACCGTTGCACGCTGCCCCCTGTACAGAGGGACAGGCAAATGTTTGTGTTTTTATCTGCTTCAATTCGAGCCTTATGTTCTTGTTGACCAGTGAATTTTGTAATTCCCGCAGGCTTTTGACAGGGATCACTCGGTTCCGGTAGACGAGTTAAAATTTCATTCCTCCGGACATTGTACTGCCTCTTGGGATTCGGTATGTCTGAGGAATACTTCATTTTCAACTTTCATGTAATGCAACTCTTACCAAGCCTGTACACATTGACAATTCTAGGATTGGTCTAAAAAAAGTCCAATTTGTAGATACAAACTTTTTATAATAATAGTTTGCATTATTACTTTCTGAGTTGTATTAAGATAGTGAGGTTTTAATGTCTCATTCCCTGCTTTCTCTTCATTCTCTGTTGTCTCTCTATCCCTTACCCCCCCCCCCCTGCCTCTCTCCCCTCTCATTCCCTTCCTCCCCTCCCTCCTTGTGCGCTGTGCAAACCCTTCACTCAAGATAAGGGTCTGAATTGGCAGCCTAGTCATACCTTGTGTACTACTGAAAGCCCTCTCGCTCATTGTTTTGTATTTGCTAGTCTTTGCATGGAGACACACTTGTTGATCAATGTTTCAATCAGGGTCTGTGCCTGCAGACTACTTTCCTCACTGCCTCCATCCCCTCATGGACCCTACTTGGGTCCATGCTCCCCTCCCTTCCCTCCCTCCCTCCTCCCCCATGGACCCTACTAGTGTCCATGCATCCCTCCCCTCACATTTGCTTCCTCACCCCCCTCCCTCCCTCCCTTAGAAATAAAAGAAAAAATGTAGAAAAATCCATTCATACTCGGTATGACATTTAGAACATTTTCCCATATAAAAGGACCCTATTTTTCAACACAAGTTACATGTAGTATGTACAATGATTAATGTCAAGGCATGGCTCAATCAGTACATGTAGCTTGTGCAGTGTTTCTGCTTTTGGATACTGAATGCTTTTCTTCGCCAACGTTTTGTGCTGTACGCAATCGGACAAAGTATAGGTCCAATCTGCTAATGGATGTTGGGAGAGCGCAATGTTATTCATGCTTGACTTGGTATTTTTTATTCGTCCGGATGCACCGTTTTGCTTGACTGCTTGTCATTTAAATTTAAAGAAATGTTCATCAATTATTAATATATATTTAATTCATGGTGCTGATTCAAACAAAATAAGAGCAGTCTAATGTAATGAATTTGAAAAAAAAATCTCACTTCTTTTATACTTTTTTCCTACTTAACACAGACATGATCTTTTTTGTTGATATTTTTGTCGGCTTTTCAGTCAGATTTGACTATTTAAGCCATGGGTATTATTAAATCCACAATCCAACTGATGAAAGTGATAATGGTATTTTTTTAAATTGTTATGGAATTGGTGAAGGTATTTAGAAATAATACTTCATTCCAAGGTGATTTGGATACATATCTTTCCCAAGCAAAACAAAACTTACAGTGTATTTGGTGATAATTTGCCTCATCCACTGAAAGTGGAACATGATTGTATCATATTGCACATATAGAATTTTTTTTTTTATATATATAAGGAAAGCAGGTATATATATATATATTTTTTTTTTGGGGGGGGGGAAGTGGCCTAATTCAGGCAAGGATTATAGTATATCTTCAGGGTACAGAAAAACCCAATTAAATCTCATCTACATGAACCTCTGTCTCAGATTTTATTCAATTAGTATCATATCAATCTAAAATTTTCTCTTTAAAATCATTTGATTTTTCAAGGAAACAATTACTTGACATCATGAATTTTCTGAAATATGATTTGGGTTTCAGTTTTTCAGTTCTGAATCTTCTTGATATACTCTTTTTTCCTGAATATATATATTTTCTTTATTTTATAGCTAACCCTAACTTGCATACATGTAGTGTAACCTTTTTTATAGAGCAATTCAATGTCCTGAATATCAAATCACAACTGACCCTACATAGCTTGCCTATACCTTAATGCAAATGGGATGCCTGATCACTACGGAATAGATTATCATTAAAAATCAAATCACAACTGACCCTAACTTTGAATTGAAGCATGACTTTCTGCAATGCAAATAAGGTATAGATTTTTTTTCATGCGATAGGTGGGATGGGTTTCGTTAATGTATTAGATTTCAAATGACAACTGACCGTAACTTTTATAGTAGCTGGTTTCACTGTGATGATGGGGTTTAAATTTTTAGCTGGGTAGGTTTTTTATTCTGTGCCTGATTGAATCTCAGCTGACCCTACTATTTGAAGTATCCTTTCTATCCTATCAAAGTACTTTTCAAAAATTCTATACATTGTAACCTAGAAACCTAAATAATAGATAATATAGGATTTGTATAGCACATGTATCCACCTTGCTAGGTGTTCAAGGCGCTCCTACATGTATATTACCCCGGCTAAGCTAGTCTACTGATTCTGGTGCGCACAGCTTTTTGAGGAATTACTTTCTGCTGGTTCCCATTTACCTCACCTGGGTCTAGTGCAGCACAGTGTGGATAAATTTCTTGCTCAAGAAAACAGAATGGCGAGGATTCGAACCCATGACCTTCTGTTTGAAAGGCGAGTGTCAGAACCACAAGACCACGATGCGCCCACATATGTACCAGCATCCCTTTCCTTCACTGATCTTTAAGAATAAATTTGTGAGAATATTTTTTTTTCACAAGATATAAATTTACCAAATTAAGATCAGTTTGTACACTGCGAAAATTGTTACAAGTTAAAACTACACCATGAGAGTCTTGTAGAGAATCACACTGGAATACAGGTCAGTGCTGAAGTAGTGGTGTAAGGTTCTGTTTGTTATTGTAACACTCTTTGGTGTAATGTTCAAACTCTGACATATTTCTAACAGGTCCTCGACATTTGCTCTGGAGACAAAATTACTCCACGATAGATTCCATGCACTAATCGAATCACTATTTTTTATTAAACTCTAGATTAAAAACTCTAATATACTCTAAACGTACAGGTAACACTATCTTATTGCAACCCTAACCCTACCCTTTATAGGATGGGGGGTCGGGTGTCCGGACACTTTATATTTTTGAAGCCGTGTTTTTAGTCATTGGATTACACTAAAAATATGAACTCAATAGTTGTAATCATCGTCTATTTTATTCTCTATAATATTTCCGAACGTTTTGGACTAAAAATTGATGAAACTCTGCCTTTATATTTCCAAATGACTTTTAAAAATTGATCGTCCGGACACACAACAACTGGGTATACATGTACATGTATGTACATCTTTAATAGACAAAAACCAGGAGCAATTGTAGGGCCTGTGTGATTCAGTTCATATCTCCCTTAGATCTATAATACGTGTATGTATACTTGGATGCACTGTAGTACATTCTGCTTCTTTTTTCCTTTTTTTTTGGGGGGGGCTTTGTGCATTTTTCAAGCGGACTTGTATTACCCTACAATGCACGTACCCCCCACCTTATAATAAAAAAAATCTACGGATTCTAGTGTATCTCTTATTCTCTAGACTCACTCTAATGTACCTACATGTACTTCTGCAGACAGTCATCATAAACAACGGGAAATTTTTTTTTTTCGGGGGGGGGGGGCTATTTTTCACATCCTACATTTGTACATTGTACTGCCTAATTGGCAATATTGGAATATGAATTGAATGTTGATTTTCTGGGGCTATATAGTGATTTTCCAGGGGTCTTCTGAGCATTTTGAGGGGCAAAATCACCCCTTCCCCCTTTTGTTCGGCATGAAACAATTTTGATTTTAATTCAAGCTACATGTTACATGCTACAAATTTGTAATGTAATAATTTGCATTTAACATGCAGTAAACCTACATAAAACAATTGACTTTTCATATCAGAGAGCCTATTCGTGTGAACGTGATCATTTGTTATGCCTTCCATAATAGACAAATAATGAGGTTAATACATGGTGATTACCCAGATTGAGGGGAGCTCATTATCATTGATTGTGTAGCCTCCAAATTGAAATCTAACATCGACCTGCCATAATCATTGCAAGATAATTGTTTTTCAAAGTTTTTTTTGTTATGGTTGAGTATAACACAGAACACAGGTGTGTGGTACATGTATAATCATTATCATACTGATCATCTAAAAAGGCATTGCAAGAAACTTGCAATCACTCTCAAGTCAGTTTGAGGTCAGTCTCAGTTTGAGTTGAATTAGATAATCTGTCACAAGTCTATTATAAAGACAGGCCCTAATTTTATGGCCTTAGAGTTTTTGTTATTTATTGCTAAAGATGATACTTGTATGCCTCTGAAAATATTATTTCATGTAGAAGTGCTGTCATCACCATCATCATCATGTCCTACAGTGTAAAGATGCCTATTTTTATTAAATGTAATTGGTATCATCATTCATCATTATCACTATCATCATCATCATCACCATCATCATCACCATCATCATCACCATCATCATCACCATCATCATCATCATCACCACCATCATCACCATCATTATCACCATCATCACTATCATCACCACCATCATCATCATCACCATATCATCATCACTATCATCATCATCACCATCAACATCATCATCACCATCATCATCACGACCATCATCATCATCACCACCATCATCACCACCATCATCACCATCATCATCACCATCATCATCACCATCATCATCACCATCATCATCACCACCATCATCATCACCACCATCATCACCACCATCACCACCATCATCATCATTATCACCACCATCATCACCACCATCATCATCACCATCATCATCACGAAAATCATCATCATCACCACCATCATCACCACCATCATCACCATCATCATCACCATCATCATCACCATCAACATCATCATCACGACCATCATCGTCATCACCACCATCATCACCACCATCATCACCATCATCATCACCATCATCATTACCATCATCAATACCATCATCATCACCACCATCATCATCACCATCATCATCATTATCACCATCATCATCATCACCATCATCATCATCACCATATCATCATCACTATCATTATCACCATCAACATCATCACCATCATCATCACGACCATCATCATCATCACCATCATCATCACCACCATCATCATCACCATCATCATCACCATCATCATCACCATCATCAACACCATCATCATCACCACCATCATCATCATTATCACCATCATCATCACCATCATCATCACCATCATCATCATCATCACCATATTATCATCACTTTCATCATCATCACCATCAACATCATCATCACCATCATCATCACGACCATCATCATCATCACCACCATCATCATCATCATCACCATCATCATCATCAATACCATCATCATCACCACCTTCATCATCACCATCATCATCAATACCATCATCATCACCATCATCTTCATTAAGCACCACATTTTTTTTCTGGATTGCATGTTCAGGGTGTACGACGACACAGCAAAATACTCTATGATCCCCCCCCCACCCTTGAGTTGCATATTTATGATCATACTGTATGTACATGTAATTTCAGGGGAATGCTCAGGGGAATGCTCATGGTGATTTTGCTCGGAAATTATCAAAAGGGCCTTGGGAAATCCTGGGCATTCCTTCGATGTTAGTCCATCCAGTGTTGCAGATTTATGCAGTAGATTGAGAAAAGAGGCCCCTGAAAATTAAAAAGAATTTGTTTTGCATACACGTATGTAGTTGCACAGACTATGAATATCAATCAGCCTCGATAGATGAACTGGAACTGTTTCATCATTATCGAAAGGGAAGGCACTTTTCTTGCTATGGTTCGTGGTTGGACATCTCATAGTGTGGGGAACTCGTGCGTTGCATTGCATTACATGCTTTACTGATTGTGACATTATTTGGAAGTACATAATGTATACTGTGCGTATTAATGAGGTGGAATGTTCAGAATGATAAATGAAACAAAGATTAAAGTCTGACTTAAGACAAGTCATACTTTGTATACCCTGTAATGATCAGGGCCCCGTCTTTAATACAAAGAGTTAAAATTGATCAAATCAATCACAACTACATGTATGGACGACCGGCAACATCAACAACTATTATGCATGTTTGTTCAAAATATTTTCTAGCTATGAACTATATTCATGCATTCATTTTTTCTCTTGAAAATTCACTGTGCTTCTCTTTGTATACAAAGGACATTGTGCAAAATTTTGTAGAAAAAAATATGACATTGATGGATTTCCGTAGAGTTAGGATTGATTGGATCAATTTAACTCTTCGTAAGACGGGCCCAGATCTCATATTATGATATTTTCATTTTAAATATTGCCAGTGCTGAATATATCTTACTTTAGTTTTGATCAGTCCTTTAAAATTGTTAAAGTATTTGATCTACATCATTCCAATGACTATCACAGGTAACAAAACAGCTGAGCAAGAAATATTATTTTAGGTTTGTTTGATCATGAATTTGTACTTCTGTTTGTAAATTTTATACTATTCCTTGTCAAAAGAAACTTTCCTTTTTATCCTGCATTGATTGCCCTACATCAGCATGGCTCATTTTATTGTTTTGAATTATGATGGATTTATTTCCTGTATATACATGTATGAGTAAAATTATACATATTGTGCACTGTAATCTGTTTTTTACATCAACGACATATACCTTGTCAAGGCTTTCAATGGAGACTTTTAAACATCGGAATTTCGAGTTCCTGCTTTATCAAGAATTATGGCTGCTGCTGTTGCCATGGCAATGGGCATAATGAAATATTGGTTTTGACAATTTAGTCAAGCTGTTTTCATGCATCGCTGAAGCTGTACTGAGTGTTGCACTTACACTAGAGAAAGATCATACCAGATGAAGTATGTGGATTGTACATGCAGAAAGGCTTTTTAATGCATTTACATGTGAACTTGTTTTTCAAGATGAGTAGGGGGAGGCATAACTTGACAGATCTTCCATAGGAAAGTGTTGTCATTTTAGAGCCCAAGAATGTCCTTTCTTTTAATATAAAACTGTAAAAGCAAAGTAGTTCTAAATCAGAAACAGAAAGAGATCAGTATGTGGCAGGCATGCCACTTCCCAGAATTACATGGGAGTACAGACATTTTCAATCTGTTTTCATTTAAAAGAAAGAGGTCATTCTAGATGATTTTCCGACTTTTTCATCGAGACTATGATTAAAATGGCATCCGTGTCATATCATTCCAGTGTGAGCTTTGAGGGTGACTATTTTTGCTGGTGGATGTTTCATAAAAGCTGTTTGTAAGATACGAACGACTTTACGAATGACTGGTGGTCCTTCCTTGTGCTATGTGATATCCCTATGTAATTGAGTCATGACCTATTAAACATGTTCCGGTCATGGGTAAAGTCATTCATAACTTTACGAACAGTTTTAGAAAACACCCACATTGACTTTATCTCGCTTGTATCTCGCACGCATTTGCCTGCAAGAGTGCAGTACAGTAAGTCTGATTTGCATGCACAAGGGTTTTGCACATGCTCAAATCTTAGTTGCGTTTATGATGCTTGTGAAGTTGTGATAACCTGCAACTCACCCACAAGACTTGCACAGGACAATGTGACAGGGTCTTTAAGAAGATGTGGAGAGAAGATTCTCACTTCTGATAGCAATCATTTGATTTGCATAGATGAGCTACCAAACACTTTCTCTGTTGCCTAGCAACGTCAAGTGTGTCATCTAGCAACCTGTAATTTGCTGTCGTGTTTAGTGAACACGCATGGAATAGGTAATTCAATTAGGGGGGACTAAGCTGTCTTATACATTGTGAAAGCAAATTGTTTGAAATCTATTGAAGTATAATTTCCAAGAATACTAACATGATATCGTGAAGGTTTATATTTAAATGTTCACTGTTCATGCATGTCTGTATTATTTGATAGTGTTTCTTGTAGAAATAATTAAAGGATAATGGTATTGAAGCCATGAAGTAGAAAAATGCTAGAAAGGATTTTTATCCCACCTCACTTGCACTTTGAGTTTTTTTTTTTTAGAAACACCATCAAACCAAGAGTAACCAGCATGAATACACTTCCCAAACACAAACTTCAAGAAAGTACAGATATAGAAAGTACATGTACATAAAATGTAAACCTGTAGAACTTTGTGCAGGGTACAGCTCCCTCTCACATTCAACTTCCTTTATTTTCATTGTGACTTAGAAAACTCCAAACTACATGTACTGTAGGTGGTCTAGTATGAACCGGTTAACGGAACCATCGATATGGTGTTTAATATCGCTTTTCTTCATGAACCTTGTCTTTTCATCTTGAGACTTGCGGCCGTTTTTAGAAAGAGGTACAACTATGGTGACTTTATAAGTTTCTAGCCATTATGGTAACTACAGTACCATGGCAATTAACAGGGCTCAGCAGCCAATCACACTCAAAGATCCCATGGTAGTTGCCATAATGACAAATAACAACAGTTGTATTAAACTCTAAATGAAACGGGCCCTTGAATGTTCACCCAGTTTTTTTGTGCAGGATGGTACATCCATGGCGTAATAAACATATCCAGGGCCCTGTCTTTCAAAGAGTTACGATTGATCCAATCAATCGTAACTCTATGGAAATCCATCAGTGTCACAAAGTTTTATACAGGATATTTGCACTATGTCCTTTGTAAACAAAGAGAAGCACAGTGAATTTTCAAGAGCACAATTATATGCATGAATATGCATCATAGTTGGAAAATATTTTGAACAAACAAGCATAATAGATGTTGACGTTGCTGGCCGTCCATAGTTGTGACTGATGGGATCAATTGCAACTCTTTGTAAGATGGGGCCAGGCCTGTAAACATAAAGCTCAGCGATTTATTGTTGGGCTGATTTTTAGGATTAATTGCATTGACTATTGTGTATGACCAATCATAGAAATCATTTTCACAATCAATCGCAAAGTCTTATGTTACCGAGCCCGGGAGTTTCGCATTCAAACTAATTCGACCTCATTGCCTGGCAGTGAGAGTGTTCAGATCGATACAGCTTGCTGGCAATGCAACTGTGAATGCTGGAAAAGCAATCCTCTGAATTTTGAATTGGTTCGCTGAATTGCTTCATTAGGAACCGGTTCAACCAGTTGACTACATGTTGCCTACAGTACATGTATGAAAAGGGATTTGCTCATTTTCTGGAGTCTTAAACTTTCATAACCTTATAATGTTCATGAGTCGTGCAGTGTAATGCATGAGTGATCACATATACTGTACATATAGATGTATTATTATTTTATAACGACTCCTTTAATACTCATTTTCACACTTGGGACATCATCTCTACGATGGAGATACCGGAACTTAGATTTTCATTGCATCAAATGTGCATGAGTCGTGCCGTTTGATTCATGAGTGATCACATATACATGTAGATGTACAAATGTATGTACATATTGTTTTATAATGACTCCCTATTAATTTTCACTCTGGGGATATCATCTCTATAATAGAGAAACCTGAAGTCATTGCATCAAAATGTACACGAGTCGTGCCATGTGATTTATGATTGATCACATATAGATGTACATATTATTTTATAACGACTCCTTTAATACTCATTTTCACACTTGGGACATCATCTCTACGATGGAGATACCGGAACTTAGATTTTCATTGCATCAAATGTGCATGAGTCGTGCCGTTTGATTCATGAGTGATCACATATAGATGTATGTACATATTGTTTTATAATGACTCCCTATGAATTTTCACTCTGGGGATATCATCTCTATAATAGAGAAACCTGAAGTCATTGCATCAAAATGTACACGAGTCGTGCCATGTGATTTATGATTGATCACATATAGATGTACATATTATTTTATAACGACTCCTTTAATATTAATTTTCTCACTTTAATAGGACATCATCTCTATGATGGAGATACCGGAACTTAGATTTTCATTGCATCAAATGTGCATGAGTCGTGCCGTTTGATTCATGAGTGATAACATATAGATGTATGTACATATTGTTTCATAATGACTCCCTATGAATTTTCACTCTGGGGATATCATCTCTATAATAGAGAAACCTGAAGTCATTGCATCATATGTACAAATCATGCCGTGTGATTCATGAGTGATCACATATAGAAGTACATATTGTTTTATAATGACTTCCTATTCATATTCACACTGGGGATATCATCTCTATGATGGAGAAACGGGAGAATGGTATCACGTTCTTACCACCCTCCTCCAATACCCTACTCCATGCTTTCTTCACACACACCATCACTGCCAGCCATCACCATGGCAACCATGACAGCTGATATTAATCCAGACTCGCTTTATTATTGATGGCTATAATCTTCAGATTGCTCTCTTTCCTCGACCAGACCGCTTCTTATTCTGTCGTGCTCAGAAAAGGAAATTGCCCTCATATTTTTTTCTTTGAAATGAAGATGAAGCGGGATTTGAAGCTGTATGTTTTTGTTTATCAATTTTTGCCAGTGTTTTTCGATTGACCTTTGTGGGAGTCACTTGGTCGTTTGTTATATTTGTGAAAAAATTATTTGACCCTGACAACAAAATAAAATCAATTGCCTCATATTTTTTTCAGAGATGAGAAGATTAGTTACATGTAGGCTGACTCTGATATGAATTTCCTAGATTATTGTTTGTACCTGTATATTTTGTTATATCAACTTCTGCAATATCTTTTAAGCCTTGTATTAGAATCAATAAAACATACCCTTTAGAAAAGAAAATAGATTAGAAGATACAGGGCAAGATGTTTTGTTTACATGCCTGTTTAGAAATTTTGCGAGTGTTTTGGATTTGCTTTCAAGGCAGTCACTAATCTTTTTGGCGTATTATTAGAATGAAGCCATGAAGGTTTATGCAGTTTGATCCTTTATACACGGAAAAAGATTTTTGAAAATGTTCATATTTTAATAGATCTTCAATTTGAAAATGCATTAAGGTCATAAATTGGAATCTGGGGTTTGATTTAATACGGATCATTCTTTATTTTTGTCCCATAAATATCCCAAAATTCTATGGGATTTTTTTTTAAAGGCAAGGCAGAGGGCAAAAACATATACATCTAAACGGGACTCGTGGTAAAAATCTCAAAATAAGTAAACAATCTGAAAATAATAATAATATGCAACATTTATATAGTGCTCAATGTAAATGTTTCTTAAGCGCTGCATACTATTACCTCGGCTTGTGCACATCTCCTGATTGGACGCTCGAGCATTCAAGGAATTCCCCCCTACCGGGTACCCATTTACTACACCTGGGTGGAGAGTGGCAAATGAAAATAAAAGCTTTGCCAAAGGACAAGAGTGCTGCAGTGGGATTTGAACCCCAGACCTTGTGGTTCAAAGTCAGGAGACTTATCCACTGAGCCTCACCACCTCTACATGATCAAATGACCTCACAAATGATTTTGGTAGAAAATGTGTAATTGCCACGAAATGGACAAAATGAGCTTTGCAGCCATGTGTCGGGTCTTAATCCAATGATTAAGCAATGATGATTAATACTCTGTCCCACATGTCCTCATCTGTGTTGGTGATTAATGGTGTGATCAGTATATTTCTCAGCTTAAATTTCATGATTTTACAGAGTATGGTTTATGTTGAACTAGATCTAAATCTACAATTAGAAAGTCAAAACCTTGATTCTAAAAACTCTCATGAAATCCTTGTCCGCTAAAAGTACAGGCACTCGGTTTTAAAGTGGAAATTAAAAATTGTCTTCTGGGGGTGTTTCACAAACAGTTTAAATGCAACTTTGATAGAGTATCAACACGCACATGATATGTAATGCGCAGTAGTGCGCACGTCCTCTGAGCATGATAGTAATATCTTCTATGCTGCCTGCCATTGGGAATTTAAGTGTGATTCTATGGGGTGTTGCAACAAAATATTTGCAATCAATTGCAAATTTCAGTTGCAAATTTACAAGTGATATTAATTTTAACTCAAGCAAATCAATACTTGTTGATGCGAAGCAGATCATCAATCAATTGCAAATTGGCAATGTAATGTACAACTTTCAATTGATTTTTGGACCTGAAATTGACTTGTGATCAATTGCATGTTTCTTGCAAAACCGCATTAGCTACACTTAAAGGAGAATGAAACCTTTGGAACAAGATAGCTTGTGTGAAAACAGAAAATCAAAGAAACAGATCAACAAAAGTTTGAGAAAAATCTGACAAATAATGAGAAAGTTATGAGCATTTGAATATTGCGACCACTAATGCTATGGAGATCCTCAAATTGGTAATGCAACAAAGGTGTGTAATGTCACTTGTGAACAACTCTCCCCATTACTTATGTATGCCTCTTTTATCACATCTATCAGTAGATCATGTGTTCTTTCTATAGGAGGGCATGTAATACAGATTTTTAAAGAATACATCATGGATAAAGAGTTTGTATCACCATGAGAAAAAGAAAAAAAGAGAAATTTTGAGGGTATTTTATAGTCCATCAAAGGAAAAGTTGTTCACATGTGACATTACTATCCTTGTCGCATTGCCAATGGGAGGATCTCCATAGCATTAGTGATTGCAATATTCAAATGCTCATAACTTTCTCATTGTTTGTCCGATTTTTCTCAAACTTTCTTTGTTCTTATTCTTTGATTTTTCTGTTTCGACACAAGCCTACTTGTTCCAAAGGTTTCATTTCCCTTTAAAGGGGAAGTTCACCCTGAAGAAAACTTTGTTGTAAAAATAGCAGAAAAAATATTAAAAAACATTGGTGAAGGTTTGAGGAAAATCCGTCAAAGAGTAAGAAAGTTATTAGAGTTCAAAGTTTTGGATTTGTGACATCATAAACGAGCAGCTGCCCCATGTGTTACATGTATGTAATATAAAATGCATGAATTTCTAATTTTGCATGATTCCTGATGACTTGATTTTGTTACCTATTCATGATCGGGTGTGAAATGATTTGTCTATTGATATACATATTAAGGTACAGTGAAAAAACATTTTTAATTTTCTGAGAAAATGAAGTTTCATTGATTTTTTACCATTCGCTATGTAGGAATGCTGCTCGCATATGACGTCACAAATCAAATTATTGAAATTCTGATAACTTTTTAATTATTTGATGAATTTTTCTCAAAACTTCGGCAATATTTTTTATTATTTTTTCTGCTATTTTTACAATAAACTTTTTGTCAGGGTGAACTTCCCCTTTAAATCTTTGAGAAACACTGCCCAGTACTTGGCAAACCCTCATGCGTTTTTCATTCTCTTTTCTATCTCCTCCTTAGAAGTCGGACGAGCCAGCCACACAGTGACTGGAGCTCAGGAGGGAGTGGTCCACCGGGCGCCATCATGGATGACGATCATTCCAATTCACCCAATGTCATCAGACAACAAAAACTTGAAAAACAGGTGAATTTCAATCGTTTTATTAATTGAGCTTTGCAGCCATGTGTCGGGTCTCAATCCAATGATTAAGCAATGATGATTAATACTCTGTCCCACATGTCCTCATCTGTGTTGGTGATAGGTGTGATCATTATTTTTCCCAGCTTAAATTTCATGATTTTACAGAGTATGGTTTATGTTGAACAAGATCTAAATCTACAAATAGTAGGTCAAAACCTTGATTCTAAAAACTCTCATGAAATCATTGTCCACTAAATTTTATTAATTAATTAATTTGACATGATATCAATCAAAAGTCACAACTTGTACCTTGCATGTGCAGTATGTTAGAGTCTTTGCAAATGGTACATATCTTTGAGGACATGTATGGGGCGGCTTGTCATATAAATCACAAAATCAAAATAACATACTTTTATTATTCTCCAGTGTATTTCTGTTTTAATAGACTTTCATTGGTATGTTCCCTTTTTTCTGCTTTAAACCAGCACAGGCACAAAATCATTATTTGTTATAATAATATTGTTTTGGGAGGCTACATACATGTACATGTTCTTTTTACAGCTTACTGCCTAAATCTGCAACATTAAGCTTTTGTTGTGATGAATGAGGGTTTCCCTTTCTTTTAATAAGAGTTTCCAGGGCTCATTCGAGCATTTCGGGGGCTAAATCGCCCCCAGCCCGTGTAATTTTTTCCCTGAATCAACTAGATATCATTGTGCACAAGTTTCCCCATTCAAGTCAAATTTGCAAATTTTATTGAATGACTCCTTTGCAAAAGTATACAATAATGTAAAAAAAACTCAATTCATTTTTTCATCTTTATGGATACTTCGAAGAAATAAACCTCAATTATGTAAAAAAAAATGTTTCTTCATCTTTATGGATCCTTTCAAGAAATAAACCGCAATAATGTAAAAAAAAAAACATGTTTCTTCATCTTTATGGATCCTTTGAAGAAATTCATAAAAGCTTTATCCTTCGGAACTGAGAGCCTTGTCAAGCAAAGCTTCACGTCATTGCGTAACAACCTTTGATGATCACTCTTTCATCGCTATGGTAACTGTTTCCAAGATTGTCGTTGGAAATGATTACTTTTTATAGGTTCCACCCACTTTATGCTCTGAATCCTCAATATTGAAAGAAATTTCTAGAATATAGATTACATATGACTACATGTACATGTGAATAAATCTGCTTCATGTGTGACACTTGATTTTGATTTAAATGTATTTGATACACATCTTTAGCAAAACAAATCATAAATTTGTCCATGTTTTTTTCAATGTTTGCTGATTACATGTAGATTCATTAGGCATTGAAATATTTTTAACAGAGAGTATTAAAATAAAATGCATGGTAATATATGTACATGTACAATGTAGATCGTGAATTACAAGATTTTGATAACTTCAAAAAAATGTGTCTGAACTCCATGTATACAGTATCTAGCAATCCCAATACAGTGTGGTGTGATAGACATTTGGCTTTCTTGATTTTGGGGTTTTTATGAAAGATTGAAGAATTTTAAGAGGAAAAATGTGCAAGAACTCAATTTATATTTAAAAAATTTCCATGACTACTTGTACTCAATATATGTGCCCCAAAATGCATTAAAACATACAGTATGTGCATGGTCAGATTTACTGCAAGACTTAAATGTGTTTTTAATGATTGTTTTCTTGCTTCATCATAAAGCTTGTTACATTTATGTTTATCAGGTCGGCTTTATACAATAATAATAATGTAAATGATAATAGTAAGTATAATGTTAATGATAATAATATCAAAAATAATAATGATAATATATGATAATAATATTTAGTGATGGTGATCTACTTTTGATGTACATGTAGCCAATAGGGCTTTGATATTTAGAACAATGTCTCAGTGCCATTTGTACATGTAATAGCTTTGTTGTTACATGTATCTCGTTACGCAAGCTTTATCCTTCACAGATAATGACAAAATCATCCATCTTTTTAATAATACCGGAACAAATTATAAGATGGCAAAAATAGATAAAGAAATCTTGAAGGTTGGTACAAGAAGATGGATAAACAACTCAGTTGGGGGGAAGGGAATGCTTGTGGTCAGTCTATATCACCGCGCACCAATCATCCCCACCGCGAGCTCAACCAATGTTTGCAGGTTTAGTCTAGATCCGTTTGAAGAAAATAGGCAGAAGAAGGCGTTGTGATCTTGATACATACATGTGTTCATCAGTTGAGGATGTTTATTTCTGCATCGTCTTCGGAGTGGTGCATCATCCTGTATCTACTGTATTGAACAAATCTTTGAGGCACATTGTCAGTTTGGAAGACAACGTTGTTTTACTATCATTATTATTGGTAAATTGTTGAGGATTTTTCCAGAACGTAGGGAAGGGGTGGACTGGAGTCCGGGAAAGGAGATATCTGACTAATAGCATTTCTTGCCAAGTCGGTGAAGCAGTCCTTGGAGACTTTGTGCTGTGCGTATAAATTTGTCTCTCTCCAGTGTTTGGCAGCTATCTTGTCATAGAACAGTGTTGTTCCATCATTAGTTTTTATAAATTGTCGAAGATTTCCCCACAAAAAAAGGGAGGGGGCATACCATGGTATGGAAAAGGAGATATCTGACTAGTGTTTCTTGTCAAGTCGATATTACACAGTCCTTGAAGACTCTACACACCGCGTAAAAACCTGTCGCCTGCCAACGTTTCCCAGCTATCGTTTGCTGTATAAATTGCATCGTGGTTGTCAATCACCAGGAATTTTGGGTGTGATATTCATGACTATCGAATAGTTTTTGCCATGGAGGATAACAGTGTGCATGAACTTTATCACAGGCTTCGAGTGTCAGTACCCAGTGGGTTGTTTTCCGATGATGACGTTGGTTATCCCAAGGTAGCTTTATGAAGGATGTTTTTGGCTGTTTTTTGGCTGTTGTAGTACAGTGCTCTTTATCTTTCCTTCCCTTTTTGTGTTTGTTTCTTTTTTTATTTTGGTTTGTCTTTTTGTTTTGTCTCAAGATTCTGAAATCTTTATCATTCTTGAACTTCTTGTCCTCCTCCTTTACTTTATATTCTCCTACTCATCCACATCCTCCTTTTACTTTTCATCTTCTTCTTTTTCTTCTTCTTCTCCTTCTTCTTCGTCTTCTTCTTATTCTTCTCCTCCTTCTTCTTCTTCGTATTCTCCTCCTTCTCCTCCTCCTTCTTTTTTCTTTTTTCTTCTTCTTTCTTCTTCTTTTTCTTCTTCTCCTTCTTCTCCTCCTCCTCTTCTTCGTCTTCTTGTTCTTCTCTTCCTCCTCTTCTTTTCTTCTTCTCATTCCTCTTTTGATCTATCTTTCTTTAGCTGCATCCTCCCCTCTTGCTTCTGCTTCTTCTTCCTCCTCTTATGATTTACCCTCTTGTCCTCATGTTTTCTACTCTTCATCCTTCATCTCCTTGTTTATTCCCTTATGGTCCACTCTCTTTGTTTTTCAATACATTGCATTCCCACAATTTATCTTCTACATGAAATTTCTTGGAACTTCAATATTGCTTTACACATGTGCTATCTAGAGCTGATGTGAACTTATTATACTATTATCCACTTCATCATTTCATATAGAAATGCTTTACAAATGCCAGCTTCACTTATGTAAAATGAGTGGGAGAAGGATCTAGATGTTACAAGACTTGTCTCTTTCAAATATAATCCTTTTTGCCTTTTTAGATATTCAGGACTCTCTCGAAATGTTAAATGCACATGATTTTTCTGTCCCCTTTGATTTAATCCAGCGTGCTTTACTCAAAGAGAAACGTGCCAGACACAACCAACCCCTAATGGTACAGCCTAATGAAGAAAGGCAGGGTTCCGGTGGGAAGACACGCAGAAAAGTACCAGAAGAAGTGCGCCCTCTGGTGTCACCATCACACAGTTCGTCAGCGAGTGAGGGCCTGCAAGGTAAGATAAGGGTGTGACAGATCCCATGGCCTACTTTATGTGGAATAAAGATTATAAGTGTATAACCATCATATTCAACAGGGCTCAGTAGCCAATCACGATCAAAGATTCCATGTTGCAATGTGTACCGGTATACATAATTTACCATAAAATATATGAATAAAATCTTTATGAAATGAGCCCAAGCAATAAATATATTTGCACTTTTCCCCCCTGATAAGATGTATCTGAATTTTAGTTATCATCATTTTGTGTTTTTTTTTTTTAATTTATATTTATTTGTGATAAACTGTCTTGATTTTGTTCAGTTTGGATAAACATTGCATTGACAAAGGGGATATGAAATTACATGTGGACTGAATTTTTTAAAAAATGAATTTCAAACATATGAAAAAAAATTGCCAGAAGATGACGATGAGAGTGAGAGTGTGGCAGAAAAAAAAACTTTCATTAAAATGCACAAATGCATGAAACATACATGTATGTATTTGTGTATTAAAAACAAAATTAATTTGTTATGTTATGTTTGTCATATTATATACTACTCTGAAACAGAAATCAATAAATCAAATCAAAGGGTGGGGGAGGGGGTTAACAATGATATAGAGCACTGCTTGGATGAGTATGAAATGAGGTAGAGGCAAATAAGGTAGAGGAATGGTAGGGAGCAGTCACACTTAACAAAACCAACTCCTGGTGGGTGTTTCACAAGGATTTAAGTATGACTAGGACACCGTTCTCACTACCTTTCTAAAACTAGTTTACTGGAAAATAGCTTGACATATAACGAATTGTAAAAATTGTGGGGGGGGAGAGTTGAGACAGAGAGAATCAGATTTTAAAAAAGAAAGCACAAGGAGAATTGAATGAGAGGCAAAGGGAATTCAAACAAATGTGGATAGGGATGAGTGTGAATCTTTTCTGGAGTTTATAGGGAGGGCATGACGACAAATGATCAGAAAAAATAGGGAAACATATATGCTTTCACACTGCCCTTTTTTCACTTAACCCCAGGAAATTGGGTGGGGCCAATCACAGAAGTCGAAATTGCGCTCTGTATGGTAAAATCAATATTTATGGGCTGTGTGATTGCCTGGGTTAAGCGTTAACCTCGGCTAAGCAAATACATGTAGTATGGGGTTAAGAAAGACAGTGTGAATCGAAAAAAGGATAGTATTGGGTTAAGGATAGACAGCGGTTAAGGATAGTATGGGGTTAAGGAAATGCAGTATGAAAAGCATAATAGAAGGTTGTTGAGGGAGAGAGACAGAGGAGGGGATGGCAGGAAGGTTGGCAGACAGAAAATTAAAATCATGATTAAATACTACGAGGAGGAATGCTGTTCTGTGTTGAGATATATACATGTAGTAGCTCCCTTGAGAGTCTGGAAATCTAGATTAATGAAAACCAGCGCCTGGTTTGAGAAGCATTTGAGGCTTTGGTTTAATAGGGGGAAAATCCCAGGTTTTATTGTTGGATCTGTTCAAATATCCTATGGGTACATAGGTAAATTTTTACTAGCACTTATTTACAAGCATTCTCCTTGTTTCCTGCTACTCGTGAAATGAAGACATTGACTAAACGATTTTGTTCTTTGAGATGGAATGCAAGTTGGACAAATACATACAGTTGATGGGGGATCAATCAACTATTGAAGTACCCTTAAGAAATAAGATTTCAAGTGAGATCTAGAGTCAATATCTGATTTGATATTTACAGCTTTTAAATAAAGGGATTGATGTGTGTTGGTGATTCCTCCCCCCTGCTAGGATTTAGGCATTTCAAGACTCCTTTTACAACATAAAAAAATTAAAACAGTTGTAACTCTTCTCAGAGATCATAAAATATACGTAATATATATTAGAAAATCCATGCATGCAGGGCTGGATATTAAAGAGAAATTCCAGTATTTGTAGTAAAAATTGATTTCATGAGAAAGTCTGTAAGAGAAGGCTTTAATTGTCAGTATATCATCGAGGATCTAGATCTGGTACAGTTACATTAACTGAACTTTGTGAAATCTTGAAATCTACGCTGAAAAATGTTCACACCGAAGATCCCCAACACAGATAAGCGCACGTGGGACAATGTATAACTACCCGAATCCTGTGCTTATTTGCTGATTTTTCACCAATTACACAATTTCTTCCAGAATTTTTTGGCACATGCGTTTTATTTATAACAGACACTTTGGTAGTCATTATATTGGATTCTGTACAAACTCATTTTGATATTGTTACCAAAACTAGCATAATTTACCTTTAAACTTTATTTTTAAAAAGCCTACATATTCCATTGCATTGGATGCTCTAAATGGCTCTGATTGGCCCTGCATATTTTTTTTTCTTTTTTTTATGATTTTACCTTAGTACATGTCTGTGTGCAGTATTAGAGATGTAACCTTTAGGAAGGCACATTGCAGAGATGCCGAATGTTCTTTTTTTTTTGCAGTGCTTTATTTTAATATCTAAAATAAAACTACTTGTCCCGCAGATTTTATGAAAAAAATACTCTTCTCAAAATTGTATTATACGCATGTCTAAGGGAGATAGTTCAGATTTACTTTTTTCCACCCAAAATCCTTTTTTTTTTTTCTTTCTTTTAATTTACAAATCTAATGGATTGGCAGCCCTGTCCTTGCCCTAGAATTATCAAAGTTTAATGCATGTACTCGTGCATTCATGTATTTCCAATCCAGCTGAGTAAAATTTATCTATTAAACACCCGGCAGACAGCATAAATCAAGGAGTCCTGAATATGTCAGCGTTGCGTTGAGTAATCATGATACGGAGACCCATCCTCCGATAACTACCTGACTCTCATCAGTCCGAGATAAATCACTTTCCTCATAAAAATCGGTGATGTTGTACCGTGAGAGGCTTTCATTTCCTGGCGTCTGATCTCGTCTTACACGGGGTCGTTCGTGACGATGACTTCATGCAGGAGGAGGTTTTATTAGGTTGGGAAACCATGATATCCGGGAATACGGGTGATCGATATGAACCATGGCATTTTAGGGAGATGATTTTGTTAATAAAGAGGGGGAAATATAGTCTGACTAGGCAAGAGCTTCGCCATTTTATGAATTTCATTAAAATAAGACATGGCTATTGCTTTTGAAATAAAATGTAAAAGAAAACGTGCATTTACATACAAGTATATTAAAGTTTAGATGTACAGTAATGTTACTGACATATTGTAAGTAATCAACATGGCCAACATATGAGCTTGTGTTGAATAGATTAATGATCAACAAGTACATGTAAATACATTGATTAAAATCATCAAAATTGAATGATGAAATAAACTAAGTTATGACATAAAACGTTTGTATCATTTCAGTAAAACATTTGTCATGTAAATTTTCTTCATTGTCTGAAAATATTATGTGTCACAAAAATGTACTATTCGATATCTGTGGTTTTGCATTTATTGAAAAAATTGACATGCTCATGTATCCCTGTATTATAATTTTTGTTTTCGTTGAAAGCTCTGCCTGATTCCTGAGTACCGGTAAATTTGTCCTGTGGGGATAAAGTTGGTTGCTTCCTCAGTTTATCTTTTATATTCATTTCTTCTTGGAAAATTCAAACTGGAGTGTGCATAATGAACATGTAGTTCTGTGAATCTACTGTCTAAAATAAGAACTTGCTTTTAATAAAAAATAAATAAATGAACATGTATGAAAAGTGTTATTTCTGTGTACACATATCTGCACCTTGGCTCCATTGATTAAAATTTACCATCAATAGTTAATTAAACTTTGACACCATCATGGGAACTACATGTACATACCAGGGGCCACAGAAAAGGGTCAAGACAACAGCTCACTACTTGTGTTTTACATGTACCAACTTGGGGAGAAAGAGCTTCCATTTTTAATATGCGGATGCACTGGCTTTGGAATCTCCTCTCACGAGAGATCTGTGCTAGCCAGTCTGTATACATGTAGATTGCGGTATAAAACTGAAAATGTGTTTAATTTTTTTATCAATGATTTTAGTATAACATCTCTGTGCTTTTTGTTATTTTGTTGGCTCCCATTCACTTACGCTCCTGGGGTATATTTAGAATTAAATGGATATGGCACCTTATAAACCCCTTTTGTTTTTATTATTGTTATTATTATTGTTGTTGTCGTTGTCATCATCATTATTCAGTTGATTTAATTTTTTTAGGTTCCACAGCCATTAAATACTTTCCTTTGCTGTTTTGTATGCAGGGATAGATGGACCGGCAGCTACATACACACTCAATAACTCTGGATCTTTCACAACGGTCCAGGTCCTAACCGTGGAAGAATCTTCTACCGACCCGGAACCAATGCCAAAATCCAAAGGAGCAACAGGTATGGACCTAGTTTCACAAAGGCAAATGTGTTGTCAGCCAGTTAGATGCAATGATTTGGTAGCTTCATAGAGTTGTCAGTGAAATTAATTGATAAAATCATTCCATGGAATGCACCCCAGTTCAAATTGATGATGGCATAGTGTATTGATCATCTTCCGATGACAGTGGTAATATAAAATCGATTCAATTTAGTTGATTGGTCCAATGTTAATATTAATAACAGGACATTTTTTTTATCGCATATTGGTGCAGACATTACCAGCTTAAACATAGATGCACAAAATACATTACAGGAATTTCACTAGGGAATCATTATTGGTGGAACCTCTTTTGTCCCTCCCCTTGTTACAGGAGTTCAGGATGACAAAAACCACATTGAAGATGGTTTTTCAGTGCTTAGCCATTAGAAATTTAAGTTTTTCTTTCTTTCAGTGGGGAAATTAGGCTGGTGGGTGGGGACAGTGATTTTCCGTTTAAAAAAATTGCCTTTTCCATTTCAGAAAATCTCAAATTCCGTTTCAGCATGTCAGAAAATGGAAAATTTCCCCGAAGACTTTGTATACACAGAAAAGTGACAATACCGTTTACCCATTGAATAGCAATATCACAACACTGGCGCTGGTCAAAATTTGTATCTGCCACTGTACCAACAAGGCAATAGAATCCGTTCTTATCGGATCTATGTGGGTGCACAAAATATTTTGACAAACACATTTAACATCAATACATCCTCACCTTTCACATTGTAAGCATTATTTTTATACATGTAGTTAAATGAAATTTTATTGATAATTTTGGGGCTTTTTGGACATTGTTATCAGCAGTCAATGACTTTTTCCAATCCGCCATCTTGGATTTTGAGACCTCGATATCGTGCTGTTACATCTTTGAATGTAGAAGGCAGCAACACACGACTGTGTTGTTCGAACAATGTGTGCATGTGAAGCCTAATCCAGCGGCAGGCCGGGTATTGGCCCAGGGTACGATCGAGTGTGATGATATCGAGTGCAGTCACAATGTGTGAATTGTCATGATTGTAGCGAAGTAAGATCGTGTTTCCTGGGGTTTGTGGCCATTTAATATTCATATTTTGATGAGATTTTGAAGTAATTGCTGTTGCTGTTCTGTGTATTTCGAGGAAAAATACGTTTTCCATGATTTTCCATTTATAATGCCACTCCGTTTCAAAAGGCCTTTTCCGTGAATTCCGTCCATTTTCCGCGATCCAGAAAATCACTGTCCCTAGGTGGGTGTCATGTTCCATTGAGTGCCCATTGCAAACTTTTAGAGGTGGAAAGTTCCAAGCAGCACAGTCCAGCATAGTGAAGACACTAAGACTAATGTTTTATTTTAACACTCTTCCATACTGTATCTGCTGTCCTATGTAGAAACGGAACGCAAACTGAAAGCCATGGGCATCTCCGGCACAGTGCCTTTTGAGGATCCAGACGATGGTATACCGACCTCGACCCTACCAGAAGGAATTGTAGCCCCAGCCAACATCGGTCCCGCACCTCCCCCTTACACCTCCCTCCAGACGTCGGGGTACGAAGCCCCTGTACAGACCCTCCCCACAACAGGGTACACAGCCGGTGGGGGAGGAAACTTCACCACGCCGACACAGCCAGTGCAGGAAAAGAAGGTATTTAATCTCAAAATGCTACAGCTGCTCTGGAACTTGAACCCTAGTCCTTGTGGTTCAAAGTCAAGGGGTTGTATCCTTAAAATTGTCTTAACTTTTCTTGTAACTCATCAGTATAGCAGCTCGCTAAAATTCTCTTAATTATTAGGGTTTTCCTCTGAGCCAAAATATCTCTCAAGACCTGAAATATTCATTTTGTGATGAGATGCCCTTACATGCAAAGCATAAACAAGAAACAGTTTTATACTTTAATCGAAAACCATTTGTTTGTAGTCCCAAACATGATTTTCTGTGTAGAGTGCATGGAACTCTTAAAGGAGAAATTATGAGCTTTTGAATTCATGTCATGAACTGTTGAAATGTCGTAAGAAAGAATGATGAATTTTACAAGGTCCACAACGGCCAAGATTCGTATGTTTATTGTTTTAGAGTTTTATCAATGATTGATAACAGTCGTTCTTTGAAGGGTAGTTAACATGAATATAACCCCCCCACACCAAACATAAAAAAATAAATAAAATCTCTTTGACACCACAGCAGAGACCAGACAGCGGGAACAATAACCTTGCCGGAGCAGTAGGGGGCGTCCTTGATGGACCAGAGCTTGATCGGTTTGTCCTGGCACCTGCTCCCCAGGGACAGTCCGTCAGATGTCGGATCACGCGTGACAAGAAGGGCGTGGATCGAAGCGTTTATCCCACATACTACTTACACATGGAGAGAGAGGATGGAAGAAAGGTAGGTTTCAGATGGCTATAACCAGAGCTGCCAACCAGTATGTTTTTTGCAGCATTTAGTACGTTTTTGCAACTAAAATAAGCAAGTACTTTTTTTCTTTTAAAAATACGATTTGGTTTAAAAAAATAATAGTAAATAAATAAATTAGTTTTTATATTTTATTTATTTTTTACAAATTTGTAATTTATTGAAACAAATCATCTCTATATTTCTATTTACTTAAAGAGAAATTCCAGTAGTTGCAGTAAACACTGATTTCATGAGAAAGTCTGTAAAACAAGGCTTAATTGTCAGTATATCATCGAGGATCTAGATCTGGTACAGTCACATAAAGTGAACTTTGTGAAATCTTGAAATCTACGCTGAAAAATGTTCACACCGAAAATCCCCAACACAGATAAGCGCACGTGGGACAATGTATAATCATTGCTCAGGGCGTCGGGCCCGACGCCCTACCCGAATCCCGTGCTTATTTGCTGATTTCTCAGCAATTACACAATTTCTTCCAGAATCATTTGGCACATGCGTTTTATTTATACAAACAGACACTTAAGTGGTCATTTCATTAAATTCTGTACGAACTCATTTTGATATCGTTACCAAAACTAGCATTTACCTTTAAAGTGACACAAATTATTGGATCAATGTAATTTCACAATGTATTTGTGAAAAGTCATGGAATTGCATTTACCTCTTGGCTTTGGCAGCTTTCCAGTATGTCGTGTCTCGCAACTCTCATACTCTGCTATTATAACTGGTGTTCATGATTTCCATTTTTCCCAGTTTTGTGACATCTCATATTCTACATAACTCCCGGGACGTCACGGGAAGTCATGGAAAGCAGCAATTTAGCCATGGAAAAGTCATGGAATTCTGTTTTCGAATTTCTGTGGGAATCCTGTATAATCATTACACACTTTCTTTGTATTTTGCTACAAAAAGTCAATGTGTTATATATTAAGGTTTCCTAATTTTTTAAGGAGTATTTTTTTTTGCAGTATTGCATATCAAATTGAGATAATACTTATTCAGTGACAGCTATAAAGAAAGCATGAATCTTGATAGTAAGTGATCAGAGGACATAGTGCTTAATGCCTTCTACAAGGGACCCGGTAATGATGATAGATGCCTTGACAAAGGGAACTTGGCACAGGCAAAGTTTAAAACCTGCCATGAGTGGCTGGGAATAAAGACAATTGCTCTACCCACAGAGAAAAGCTTAGAAGAAAATATGTATTTTAAGCTATTGTGACCTATTAACATCCAAACTGTTAAGATTTAATGCCTTACGATAGGGAACAAGACACAGTAAGTTTAGAACCTGAGTGTCTCTGAATACAAGACTGCCACTCTACAAACTGAGCCATTACGTCTCCTTTTCATTAAGAAAAGTGTACAAAAAAGTATGTATTCTAGGCTATTGTGACCTACTAGCATCCAAACAGCTCACATCGCTGTGTAGCTTACATAGTACATCCTTTTAAATTCTACATTCATAGTATAATTTGTTAATCTATTATTATGTTTTACAGCAATTTCTGCTAGCGGCTAGAAGGCGTAAGAAGAGTAAGACGTCAAACTATCTCATGACAACAGACCCGACAGACCTTTCTAGAGATGGTGAAAATTTTGTTGGTAAACTAAGGTAGGTTTTTTTTGTACAGTGATTAGGGGTATTTGTCTCACCTATTTAATATTCTCCTTCTGTACTCTGGTATTTAAAATTAAATAAAATAATAAGCAATATGGTTTGTTAAAATGATGCACTGGATTCTAATAAAATAATTGGTTGCGTAAAAGCTTTTTCGATATACCGGTATTAGTAATACCTTACGGTATGAACGTCATACCGGTATGGATACCGCCGTTGAAATTTCAATACCGAAATACCGTCATACCAAAAGTTGAAAATATCATACCGGTATTTTATTCAGTATTGTCATCTGGGTACTTTACAGTAAAATTAAGCCAAAACAATAAGTTGTTTGGCTCTCTCTCAACATATTTAATGAAATCAGAATCCAATAATCTAACCTCGAAATGAATACATCACCCCTGAACTAATGTCTGAGCTCCGCTAGCCGCTGCATAAGGCACCAGCCCCACAGCTACATGGGGTGCATGTCGGCTCCATGCACTGTACTTGTGTACTACAGTAACAAACGAAGCCGATCGAGACAGGGAGCATTTCATGAAGAGTTTTTCAGTGGTTTCAACAACAGATTTGCTTTCCGCCAATCACATGCTAGGGTTTGCCATAGCTTGTAACATCCCTCTATACAAACAAAATCACTGACAAAACTATTTTTGAAACATTCCCTAGCCTGCCTTTTGACCACGTGGTGTAATACGGGCTTCAACAAAGTATCAACCTTGGGGCATTGACAGACAAACCACAGGGATTAACAGTTGTTTTTTCTTTATGCAAGTTTTTTTCTTGAACTGCTCTTAACTTGTTTCAATGGGAATTCCACTGTTTTTTTGGGGGGAGGGGGTGTTGGGCATTGACAGACAAACCACAGGGATTAACACTTGTTTTTCTTTATGCAAGTTTTTTTTTCTCGGACTGCTCTTAACTTGTTTCAATTATGACAAGTTTACTTTTATACCATAAGCCTGCTACCAGTGGCATACTGTAGGTCACGGCATTGGGGGCACCAGCAAAAATTTCGAGTCACTTCGGGAGCGCTGATTATCCACATCGTCAAGTCGGAGTGCGAGATGTTCCGACTCGACGATGTTGATAATTAGCGCTGACGCTGTCGCAATTACCAGCTGATCGCATACAATTCTGTGATTACCTAGTACACATAATATACCGTATACGATGCGGTCTCTTTACCAGCTGTGCAGTCTAATCGTGCACGCGTACATGAACATAAGTCATGCGGCCCAGGGCATGTTAAAAATATTCTAAAGGTGCCTCATATATGTCATTATAACGGATTTGTATGTTTTGTATTGTAAAACTTAAACAAATGCACCGAATAAATAAATAAATGTTAATGACAAATCATGAATATGTCTCTTTCTTGTCCTCTCATGTACAGAGCAAATTTCATGGGCACACAGTTCACAATCTTTGACGGAGGCCTTGCTCCAGGTAAACCTGGCGCATTACCAGATGGTGGCAACATTCGCAATGAGTTGGCTGTAGTCTATTATGTAAGTACTTTCTTTATAGCTGGGGGGTCACATGGTCCTCTTGATTGATAATAATAATAATAGGCCTTTATATAGCGCCATCTATCTAGAAATATTCTATTCCGAGGCAAGTTATTGTTATTACCCCGGCTTTAGCTCGAGCCGCCTTTCAGTGCTCATGCATTCAAGGAATTAATCCTGCTGGGTACCTATTCACCTCACCTGGGTTGAGTGGATAAATTTCTTGCTGAAGGAAATTATGCCATGGGTGGGATTTTGATTGCCAGAGGACTTAGTGCACAGTGGCTGCCGGGCAAAGCAAATTTTTGGAGTATTTCATTTCATGTATTTCGCACAATAAAAAATGATTTTCTTTAATATTATTCAAACCAGGATACCAATGTTCTAGGATTCAAGGGACCACGTAAGATGACGGTTATCATACCAGGAATGAGTCTTGATCATATGAGAGTAGAACATAAACCAAGGAATGTAAGTAACGCATTTATAAATCATATCTTAGATTCATATCTCTGGGGGAATGAGTTTTGATTATATGAGAGTAGAACATAAACCAAGGAATGTAAGGACCTCATTAACAAATCATATTTCAGATTCATATCTGGGGGGGGGGTAGGGGGAATGAGTCTTGATCATATGAGAGTAGAACATAAACCAAGGAATGTAAGGACCTCATTAATAAATCATATTTCAGATTCATATCTGGGGGGGGGTAGGGGGAATGAGTCTTGATCATATGAGAGTAGAACATAAACCAAGGAATGTAAGGATCTCATTAATGAATCATATCTTAGATCAAGGTACTGATAGGGTTGGAGGGTTTTATGTAAGGGACCGCGTAAGATGATAATTATCATTCCTGGAATGAGCCTTGATCATATGAGAGTAGAACATAAACCAAGGAATGTAAGTAAGTCGTCAGAAATCTTTTGTGAAGGGGCTTCTGTCTCATTAGAATTAGCATATGCTGACATATATATATATGACAAGCTTTTTTATCAGCTGTTATTTCTTGATACTAAATGCTCTGTCACATCATTTCATGCAAGCCTTGTGTATGACTTGCAAGTAATTTTTTGCTAACCGCCGGTCACCCACATTGACAGTATCTCACATGTATCTCACATGCAGTTACCCACAGAAGCGCACGCAAGTCTTATTTGCACGCAGAAAAGTTTTGAACACGCTCAAAATTTTGTTGCGGGTGAGTTGCGGTTGATTGCCTTCAACTCACCCGCAAGGCTTGCACGGAACGATGTGACAGATGCTTAAGAATTTTATTTCATGATTATAAGAAATTATTGATATATAATGAATTGGAATTAAATGCACTGCGAGCGATGTCGACCCCAAAATTATAAATTGGGCCTATTCGCTGCAACAATATGGTGCACCATATTGTGAACCACACAAATTGTACATGTATAACCAGAAGAAATACATGTAGATACTGATATTAATATAATTTTTTTAACTTCTCTGTTTTCTTTGTTTTTGTAGGAACGTGAAAGCATGTTAGAACGATTTAAGAGGAAAGACATGGAAAATCTTCTTGAGCTGCACAACAAAACCCCTGTCTGGAATGATGGTAAGGACTTTGTACAATGTCAATTAACCATTGCATGCATTTTTAGGGCAATAGTGAACACTATGCCCCATTTGTGATCTTGGATTCTTATTTTGATTTTAGGGGTTTGGAAGCTTTTGATTGAATGCTCCCCAGGGGGCCGTTTCATAAAGCTGATCATAAGTGATAGTAAGAATGCTGTACATAATTATTTACCATTGCATGTATATAAGGACATTAGCAAATTTTAAAACTATATCTTATAGTACCATTACGCATGGATAAAAAGACCATTTTAAGGTCATAGAATGTGTATACTCTGTGTGATTGCATGCTAGCCAAAGTGCAATGATCAAGGTATTATAAGTGAAGCAATTACCTCACTACTACGAGTAAGTGGATATATCACTTCTGTGGTGCTGTAGCAAGTGCAGAAGAAGACCGTAGAGTGGATAGAGTCGTTAATGTTTAACCACTCCGTTTGATTTTCTTCCTTGACAGATACGCAATCGTACGTCCTGAATTTCCATGGCAGAGTCACGCAAGCCTCCGTCAAAAACTTTCAGATTGTCCATGACAATGATCGTGAGTATGAATATAATAATGAACATGAATTGTGATGTTGATAATGATGAATGGTGATGGTGTTGGTTTTGGCGGTGATGCTGGGGTGGTGGTGGTGGTGGTGATGGTGGTTATTACGATGATGTTGTTGATGATATGATGATCATGATGATCATGGTGATGATATTGGCCATCATGATGATGATGATATTGATGATAAAATTGATGATGATGATGATGGTGTTGGTGGTGGTGGTAACAACTATGATGGTGGTGGTGATGGACACAATGATTGCAAGACAGAGTACTTATCGATGGTCATAGAGCAAATTGAGTCAATTTAAATATCCTGGAAATGCAACGAGTTTATCCACAAGCATCTGTCAATTTTTTAACCCTAAATAGACTGGGCTATTTCGACGCCTAAGAAGACTGGGGGGGGGGGGCTGATTCAGCCCCCCCTTATGATCTCGGCCGTCGATCGCGCGATCGCGACGAAAATTGGCACACGCGTTACCCATGGCATTATCTGCAAAACTATAACATCAAATTCTGCAAAAAATCTCATGTCTCATTGATTATGCTAATTTATGCGTAAATCATAAGTTTGCTCTAATTAGTAAAATAATGCCCCTGAAATGCTAATTTTTGTTTCAGATAGGCATCTGATCAAATTGGTTTAAAAAAAAATCAAAATCACATTTATTTTCTTATGTATTCTATTGTTTTCTAAATTTCTTATGTATTTCTTTGTTTTTCGACTTTTTGTTTTTAATTGTTTTTTCAATGGAAATTGTCGGGGACTTTATTTTGACCATAAACAAGGTAAATTTAATTGATTTTAAGCAGTAAAAGGAAAAATAATGATACATTTATGAATTTTGGCTAAGAACACTATTTGCATTGGATTTGTACACAAATTCACGTTTTTGAGTAATTTTGGGTCTGCATGCACTTACCAGATGTTGCGTAATTTTGGAACCGCGTAGCCGGGGTCACAATTGTGGTCTCAAAAGTTGCGTGAGACTTGAAAGTAAAAAGTCAGCGAGCGACGCGGTCAAAAAATTTTGCGCGGCAGATTTATCGCGAAAAACGTCGAGGGGGGGGCTGATTCAGCCCCCCCCCCCAGTCTTTTTAGGGTTAAGACACCTCATAACAGTTTGCCATTTCTAGATATTACAAAGATGATCTCATTTTCTCCATCTTTCTCATCCTCTCCAGTGGACTACATCATCATGCAGTTTGGTCGTGTCGGTGAGGAGGTGTTCACCATGGATTACAGCTATCCTCTCTGTGCAGTCCAGGCATTTGGTATCACGCTAAGTAGCTTTGATCACAAGCTGGCTTGTGAATGATCGTTACCCCCCCCCCCCCTTCCCACATCTCTCCCCCTCTCCCTTTTTTCTCCTACCCTGTATTCAAGAATGCGAGTATCAACCTTCTCTTCTCTACCGCTACGGTCTCGAGAAACCTGCTACTTAAATTGAAGTGTGAATCATCGGAATTGTCAAACCAGCTGTACGTTCAGACATTGATACAATACAATCACCCTCTGTATATTTCCGACCCCAATTTTCTCCATTTCTTTTTCACTCCAAGCATTTACAGCCTTTCATGTATGGCCTACTTTCATATGAATTAGAAAACAGAGACGAATCTGTCCCACATATTGGGTGTTGGATGTACTTCGTGTGCATTGTAGAATTGCCCAAATGTTAATGTGAATATTGCTGTCCGTACGTTACGATGGCATCAGCACATATGATGGTTTGTGGGTTTAAAGTAATTCTGCACTTTATATCTTTTTGGTGCCCTAACAATACTTCTTTTTTTATATGGATGTCTTTTGCAACCCCTTTGTGCCAATTCAACACATTCAAGTAGTCACAACAGCTTTATTCATGAAAGACAATTAGTGATGCAAAATTTCAAAGTGTTTAGTAAATTTGGCAGTCAATCTGTGCCTGACTCCCTTAGAACTTAAGGTGTATTTTACTTTGATTAAGAAAGGTTAACTTGTCTTATTACCTGACACAACACGTAGAGAATTCTTGGATACTGGTAAACAATAAATAAGTGTTATCATTTGATGTCACATCAGCCAGAAGCTGGTATAAAGGTCGTTACTGGGAGCTTGAATGTGATTGGTCAGGCAGAGATCACATGATTATTAGCATTTGATTGTAATCTCCAGTTGGACAATTTAATGAAGATTGATTATTTGAATATATCCTTCAAAATATACATCTTTTCACTCAAACAAGTCCCTTCATTTCATGTGTCATTTTACTTCAACGATAAACAGGTGTATAGATAGAATTTTATTCCAGACTTGTTTTTTTTTAATTAGTCTTGAGTGACCAAATCAATGCTTATGGTCTGTTTTCTTCAAAGCTGTCTACATCACTGTCACCTTATTTACTTCTTTCAGTACTACTAATAGAAGAAACAATTATTGTGTTTGTTTCTTGGGTCAGATTGTACAGTATCTGTAAAAAGAAAAGAAGAAAATAAAATATGCCAGATATATAGTGTTGATGTACTATAAGAGAGAAATGGACTACTTAACTTGGAAAATGGATATAGTTTTAAAAGTGTGTGTGTGTGTTGATGTTGTTTATATTGTACCAAGAAATTTCTATTTTGAACCTTGTAAAAAAGGGATTGCATTTACTGATTTTCATGGCAACACTGAATGAGTGAAAGTATGTGACTTTTTTAGAACATCTTTCTAGATTGTTGATATGATCTGTATTAGTAGACAAAGATTTTTTTAATCATTATTATTTTGAAAACCATGCGTCTCCTTTTGATTACTTTGAAAGTTCCATGCACACCTTAACCCGTTTTTGTTTTTTTTTCTTTGAGTTCTTAAATTTTGTTATGTTAAATGTTCTGATAGTGGTTTGAACTGATTATTGATGGCTCTGAATAACCCATAGTAATAATAACTAGACACTTAGGCCCATATTCTGAAGTTAAACTTGACACTTTGCATGCTGATTTATTTTTGGGAGGATTATAATGGCAATTCAAGATTTCCATATTGCACCATTGATACTTTTCATTATTATATACATCTTACCCGAGAACAATTACTTTTTATTAGCTTATCTAATTTGAAGGTATGGGAGAAAACAAATCATTACGATTTTTAATTTAATTTTATGAATGTGCAAAATTGCAACATCAGCGTGCAGGGGATTCTTCTAGGTTTTGAAGTTTAGCCAACGCTATGGTCTGAAGTCTGTGCTCAAGTTATGGAAGCCAGAAATATAAATTTTGTTTACATGGTATATTTCTGAATACTGTACTTTTTTGTCGCGCTTTAATGGTGAAGAAAATTATTTATTACTCCCACACAGCTATGAATGATTTGAGTGTCGGGTGAGCTGATAGATTGTACCGTTAGAGATTTTTATACCCCTTCAAAGAGTTTATTTGTATAATATTACACTTACTTAAGGCAGACAGGCTTAGATTTAGTGTTGTCCATATGGTTAGCATATGCAATGAATAAATCATCTAAACTTACCACTGAAAGCATTCCTTTTGAAAATGAGAAAAATATGGGTTCTTGTATGCACCGATGGGTTGTTGGGAGGCTTGTTGGATTCAGCTTTAAACAACAAAATTTTGTTTGACATAATAGACAGATATCCATGACCAGTTCTGTACAAGCACAATTGAATAATGTGCTCATACTTGTGTCTATTCTAACCGTCCATTCTTAATCTTAGCCCTGGCTGTGATTAGCACGGCACCAAAATTCACAAATACCTTGAACATGTTGTGCTCATTGAGAAATTTTAAGTTGACAAATGTAATTATTATAGCTACACTTTTTGAAGATTTATATATGTATTTATGTATCTTGTGTGTTATACCCTTGATTATATATGATTTGTGATTTATATGTATCAGCTGAGTATACTAATTGTATGTTAACAAAAGTAGGATCGGTTTCACAACGGTCACATTGATGTATATCCAATAGAACTGTGTGTTGATTGTACAACAGTTTCAATTGGATGTTCAAGAATTTAGACTGAGAAAGGTTTTGTGAAACAGGTCCCGGGTCCCCTAATGCAAATTTGAGTGATCGATCATACACATGGTTTTCACAATTGGTTACACATAGCTGTCAGTTCAACCAATCATGAAACATTGCTCAGTGATCATTACTAAGCTTTGCATCATGGGGCCTTTATAATATATCTTAAAGAAACTTTAGATATTTGAAGTATGTTAAACATTGTTTTCTTCTGACACATGTATGGATTCAGAGATTTCAGATGGTACACATCATTAGCTCATAAGGCTTTAATTCTGGGGGCCGTTTCATAAAGCTTTCCTTGAAAAGTTCAGAGTGACTTTAAGAACGACTGGCTTGCACTAAACCATCGCCAATGAACATTTTGGTGTATGCCATTTACCACAAGAAAGGATCACCGGTCGTTCGTAAAATGGCTCTTATGAACATCTTTATGAAACACCTACATGTACCTGGTGGGTGTTTCATAAAGCTTTTTATAAGTTACAAGTGACTTTACAAGCGACTGGTGATCCTTTCTTGTGGTATTAAGTGATACACACCATTGCTGTTGATTTAGTTCGTAAGAAAGGGTCACTAGTCGTTCATAAAGACAATCGTAACTTACGAACAGGATTATGAAACACCCACCTATCCCCATATTTATCTGATTATTTTAACCATGTATTCATACATACATAATTCACATTTTACCCAAATTTAATGTATCAGTAAGTATACCTTGAATAAATACCAATGCAGGAATATTCAAAATGTAAGATTCAATTTAACAAAAAGTTTTATCCAAACAGTATTCACTTTACATCAAGCAAACCAGGGTCCCGTAACACAAAGGTTAGCGATTGATTGCACATTGTAGTCAATGGAATCAGTCGTAGAATAATGTTCTACGATCATTGCTAAATTTTGTGTTACGAGCCCCAGATTACAATTGAATAGAAGCATTGTTTTTATACTCATAGTTTGCCAATGTAAAAAGTAAAAAGAATTCAAGCATGAATGTGATATCATTGGTGATTCCTGTCTAATAGTGATGTAATCTTTTTTCTATCAGTTATACCGTGTTTACATGTTCAGAACCAAAAGCCGATGCAGAATTGGCTTTTGGTTTGCGTTTACATGTTGGTACAGCTCGCGGTTCAGAACCGAAATGATACGCACACCAACAATCTAATCATCATAATAAAGACAACCCTGGATCAGTGCGCTTAAAATTACATCACAATGGTAAAGTAAATGAAATGCGCACAAATTGCTGATGCAGAATCGGCTTTCTGTTTACACGTAGTAAAAAAGCCGATTCTGCATCGGCTCGCGGTTCAGAACCTACTACTTTGGTGGTGCAAATTGCCGGTTCTGAACTGCGAACCGATGCAAGTTAATCGCGTTTACACGCTATGAAAAAAGCCGATGCTGCATCGGCTCGCGGTTCAGAACCGCGAGCCAATTCAAAAGCTAATTAAGTGTAAACACAGTATTTGTTGTATTTACTGATTTTCTTTATTTCATGTATTTATATTATTGACTGTAACCACTGATTTGTTGTATGTCTGTTTTCTTTTCGAATCTAATACCTTGATTTTGTAAAAAGAAATGAAATCTTTATGAAAACAAAATGTCTGCACCTTGATTTTATGAACTTTGTGTTGTCAATGCTCAAACTGTTCACAGTAGTAATGTATATGTTGATGATTTGAAATGATATGTACTGATTAATAATATGAATTTTTACATAATGATTCCACTCTTTGTGGTGAAAGTGGGGAATTTGTGGGAACATTTGAAGTCCCTGTTCATGGCAAGAAATTAAAATTGAAGATGTGGCTAACATCGTCTGACATAAAGTGTTAAGAGGAATGCAGACGGTGTTGTTAAATACACCAGTTTAGTGAGTGGTTTCAAGTTTGGTGTTTACTTTATGGTGTTGGTGTTAAGTCAGTTTTATATCAGCACAGCACCAAACTTGATATTAATCAGGGTCACTCCTTACAAAGAGTTATTGATCCTATCAACCTCAACTGTATGAAAATCAATAAATGTCATAAATTTTCCTACAGGAAATTTCCACAATGTCATTTGTTTACAGAGGAGCTCTCTGAATTGACAATGATTTGGTGGTTAAGGGGATTTTTTTATGATTGCCTTTAAGCAAGCAACCAGAGGACTGATAGCTTAATGTCTTCTCCGAGGGACCTGATGATGAGGATGAATGCCTTAGCAAAGGGCACTAGCGCACCAAGTGGGAATCCAACCCAGGTCGCTGGAATCTGAAACCCCCGCTCTACCGAGTCTGCTATCGCACCTCCTGAATACATGATGAATGTATGAACATTCATCATCATCATCGGAAAAAATTTGAAATAACATGTATTTTATGTGTTGACATTGCTGGCTTTCAATAGTTGGATCAATTGCAATGTTTTGTAAGACAGGGCCCATGTTTTGGTACAAGTCTTACATAGTGTCAAACGATCAATAATGACATCCGCATCAAGTTTGTAAACTCAGACTAGCTTTGGCGCTAGGGCAGGCAATGTAGATTTTGCTACCAACTCCAAACTCAAAGTCAGTCACTGTGGGTGACGGCATAGTTACATATACATGTACATGTAATTAACATGAAATTATGTATATGTACATGTCTCACAATTTGGTATTTCACTTCAAGTACTTAGACCTCAATTCATGTCTGTGTATAGTGTAGTGGTGTATTTTAGGTTTGATTTGAAGCACTAGAATAATTCTGGGCTAAATCATTGCCAAGGCTTTTTTTTTAGTGGAGTATATTATGTGTGGCATTTTTCAAAGATGATACCTATCCAATATTACTGTTTGCAATGATTCCTTACTTGTATTTGAAAACCATGACTATATGATGTTGGAATTATAAATTTGATATACACATGTAGATACTCATTTTTATTTTATTTGGAGATACCATACATATGATGTTAATGACAGTGCCTCAGTCGGTGTGTAATAAAGTGTATGGAAAGCTAAAAGTTGGATCTGAAACTGCATGTAAACATGTAAAGCTCTGCAACCCATTCTGAATTATGGAGTGCTAAATATTGTATTCCTCTGTGCATTATTTGTAACATGTGTCATCTTGATGAAATCAATCGGATCATTTAATTGAACTGGAATTCTATGCTTATTCAGCTTTCTTACAATAATTTACTATGAAAATTGGTTTTGAAATGGAACTGTATTCATGATATTCAGCTATTGTTATTTTCATGATTTGCACTAAGAATTTTTTTCATTTAAAGGAAAATATATTTATATAGTCTAAGTTGTAAATAATTGCGAGTTAAATTTTGTGCTTAATATGTTGTAAGTATAAAATGGGTGATCACACATATCTGATATTGTTGTGCACTTTTCTTAGATATCTAAAATTCTTTTTCCCTTTATAAAATAAGAAAATAAAACCCTTGCGAGTTATGTGGTATTACATGCAATTTAGATTACTCCTTGAACAATTGATTTGGGTAAAGAAAATCAATATTTTTTCCAGTTTCAACTAATGATCCAACTCCTACGTAGAGACTGGAAATAGACTCGTATGAACCAATATGTATTCCAAATATTATCCGAAATTTCATAAGCTATGTTAGACCTTGTACTTTTTTTCTTTGATTTAAACCGGTTTATATTGCTTGTTCTTATTGAAAAGTTAGCCTTTGAGAACATTTCATTATTCAATGTGCACAGGTTATTTCGACTGTTGAGAATTGGCTGTCTTGTATTAGACACTAATATCAAGGCGTGGTCACACCGCCCGAGCGTTGTTGGAGCGGTCGTGGAGCGGTAGGGAGAGGGGGTCGAATTTCTCTCACAAAATTTGGGAAAAAATCAAAAACAAAATAAAAACAAGAGGGGGTCGAAAATGGTGAACGGGAGCGAGCGTGATGATTTTTTTCTCTCCGCTCCACGACCGCTCCAACAACGCTCGGGCGGTGTGACCAGGCCTTAAGAATGCATGTGTGGATGTGTCTCACAACCTGTTAATACACATGTATATATATCTCCAGGGTGGAGCAGACAAAGCTTATCGGTTGATCATATGCTTCATTTTTACATTTGATTATACATTATCGTCAATGCGATAAATCACAGGCAATTTTTTTACGATCAGTGCTAAACTTTGTTTTAACGGTCCAAGAATATTAACGGCAATGTCAAAATACCAGTAATCGTACTGTACAAATTGCTCTCATAATGAGCCAATTATTCCTCATCTGCTGCTACTTTAAAACCTTGATTGCTCAGTCTCAGCAACTTTCTTCATGAAAATTACAGATAGACAAGTACCCCACAAGAGCCTTGGTGATAATTATTATTTCACCAAGATAATTACACGTGGATGCCACATTTCAGACTAAACCATGAATTCACACTTTTTAAACTATTTTCAGCGATAGAAAATATTTTTGTGTTTAAAAAATGGCTGATTGTAGATGACTTTCAGACTTTTTTAATAAATTGTAAAAGTTGCATCCTTGATCCCTGATAAAACTGCAAGAATTACGCAAAGGCGTTTGCTTTTCAGCAGATGCCGACAAGAGTCGTAGCATGTGAAGTCCTCCTTGACAGTTGCTCAAAGACTGATGACCTCCACTGCACTGACAGCACCTTCACATGTATACACAATGTTTTCACAGATGGTGCAATTTCAATCTAGTACTAATTATGCTTGCTTATATTGCGCTTAATACCTCTCTTAGCGCTTTACAACAAATGCAGCATATTTACCCTGGCTTTTAAATGCATGCATGTCTATACTGCAAAGCATTATTACCAGCTATTTCTAGGAGAATATGGTTTGGATTATTACTGCAACACATTTTTTCATCAAAATGCTTTTATTCAGACTATAGAAATGAAGTTGCAGTCAAGGTTGCAGTGGGCCTAAAATTAGTACCATATGCATTTTCCTCTTATGTACTTTGCTATTATCTGTCTGCGTCACTCTGTGAACTATTTTGCACTGTATTGTATTGTGTGTAAACCATTCATTCGGATCCACTATAAATGTAAACTTATGATTGAATATATGAAAAGACTCGGAGTGCATTTCTAGTCATTGTGTGTTGTTGAAATAAGAGTGAATGGATGGTAGCGTTGAATTGAATTGAGGGGAATTGACCTTTATTACCAAGTGTCACAGTCAAATATATTTCCATGATTCAGTACATCACATATGAACAAAAACATTTGGTCTTTGGAGCTGATATAATAGCAAAGGGCCATAATCAAGGTTAGCCTCAAAAGTTGTTTTTGAGTGTAAATTTGTATTCATAATACAATAATTTATTTGTCATTACTTACAATGCACACATATTTCAACTGTACAGCACAGTTATCATTATTTTTGTTTCCTTTAATGGTACTTTCTATGAGATTTATGCAGCTAACATTGCCAACGTCATAATTTTTCATCATTAAAATGACAATGTTCATCACCATTATGATCCATACACCATCGTGGCCATCGTCATTATCCTCATATTAGTATAGCCAGCTTCATCAAACATGACATCACCACCATCATCAACACCACATCACCACCAACACCACATCACCACCATCATCATCAACACCACATCACCACCATCATCAACACCACATCACCACCATCATCAACACCACATCACCACCATCAACACCACATCACCACAACCATCATCATCACCATCAGCACCACATCACCACCATCATCAACCCCACATCACCACCACACCATCATCAATACCACATCACCACCATCAACACCACATCACCACCGTCAACACCATCATCATCAACACCACATCTCCACCATCAACACCACAACCATCATCACCATCAGCACCACCGTCAACACCACATCACCACCATCATCATCAACACCACATCTCCACCATCAACACCACAACCATCATCACCATCAGCACCACCATCAATACCACATCACCACCATCAACACCATATCACCACCATCAGCAGCAGCACCACATCACCATCATCAATACCACATCACCACCATCAATACCACATCACCACCATCAATCTCATCATCATCATAACACCACCACCATCCTCATCACCTCCTTCATAATCATCACCATCATCATGACCACCATCACAATCATCATCACCATCATCACCACCACCATCATCTTCATCATCCTCATTACCATCATCATTACCACCATCATCATCACCTCTTTCATAATTATAACCATCATCACCATCACCACCTTTACAATAAAACTATTTCTAAGATTTTTTTTTTCAAAAGTAAATATATTTATTGTTACTTTGCACTCCAAGCACATCTACAAGGCATTCTGATTTCATGAGTAACAAATTTGATTCATGATTCATTGACTAAACTTAGAAGTAAAAAAAAAATGGCACATCTGAATTCATTCTCAATTAGCAGTGCAGTATACTTGGAGAGGTAAACTGCCGATTCATCTATTGCCAACTTGTCCACTCATCACATGGTCTACCTTCATTTAGTCCAACATTTCATCTAACAGCATTTGGTCCAATGACCATTCGATCCACTAATCACTTTGTCTAATCACCAGTTAATCTATGACCATTTCGTCCCAAAACCAGTTGTTCTAATACCCATTTTCTTATCATTCATTTCGCCCAATTAACACATCATCCAATTAGCCCAAATGGTATATGGACTAAATGGCTATTGGACCAACTGGTAATTAGACGAAATGGTGAGTGGACCAAATGGCAATTAGACCATGTGGATAGTGGACGAACTGATGGTAGACCAAATAATAGAAGACAAAATGGTAATTGGATGAGCTGGGATTAGACCAATTGGAACTAAACCCTTAGTGGGAAACATGCTAAATCTCCAACTTAAAGGGGAAGTTCACCCTGACAAACAGTTTATTGTAAAAATAGCGGAAAAAATAATAAAAAATATTGCCGAAGGTTTGGGAAAACATCAAGTAATTAAAAAGTTATTAGAATTTCAATTATTTGATTTGTGACGTCATATGCGAGCAGCAATCCTATATAGCGAATGGTTAAAAAAACAATGAAATGTCATTTTCTCAGAAAATTGAAAATGGTTTTTTACTGTACCTTATGTGCATCAATAGACACATCATTTCACACCCATTCATGAATGAAAACAAAATTAAGTCATCAGGAACCATACAAAATTTCAAATTCATGTAGTTTATATTACATAAACACATGGGGCAGCTGCTCGTTTATGACGTCACAAATCCAAAATTTTGAACTCTAATAACTTTTTTACTCTTTAACGGATTTCCCTCAAACCTTCACCAATATTTTTTACTATTTTTTCTGCTATTTTTACAACAAAGTTTTCTTCAGGGTGAACTTCCCTTTAACAGATTCGTTCTAATGGACTCTGGGAATCTCCAAAACAGAGGAGGGATCACCTAAGAGAGAGAGGTGGCCACTAAGCTGTTTTCACGAACTCACAGCAGACACTGAATCTGCGACAGGTTTTTGGTTAATCTTTGCCCATTAAGATCTAGATCACACATCTGGGCCTTGTCTTACAAAGAGTTACGATTGATCCAATCAATCTCAACTGTATGGAAATCCATCCATATCATGATATTTTCCACAGGAAATTTGCATAATCTCCTTAGTAAGCAAGAAGAATCATACTGAATTTTGAAGAGAATGTTGAATTCTGCATATACATCATATCTGAAAAATATTTCGAACAAACGTGTTTTAGATGTTGATGTGGCTGGCCATTTATAGTTGTGGTTTATTGGATCAATCCCAATTCTTTGTAAGACGGGGCCCTGGGATCCGTAACACAAAGCATGGTAATGATCGTACAACACTTTTCTACGGTTGATTCCATTGATCATGAAAATCAAGTGTACAATTACTTTGTGTTACGGGACCCTGTTCATTGGAAGGAACAACTGATTAACCCACTGACTATTGTATAATGTCATATATCACCAGCAAAGATACTCGGTCATTTCTACGACCCTGTATACTCCGTTCATCATTACGCAAAAACATGCTACTACTGGGTAACAAGCAAGACTTCAATTATTTTGTTTCAACCTTGCTAGACGAAGGAATCGCCAAATTACCCTTGTTTTCAGCTGTAAATACTCGCTAAATATAAGCACCGTGGATTAATTATCAAAACCAAAATGAGGAGTATTTAAGTGGAATGTTAAAATTGTTCTTTTTCACTAACGCATAAATGTTTTCAGTCATCCATGGGACTAGTGTCTTGACGTCCTCTCTGAGGGACCTGGTAAAAAGGAGGATTCGTGGTATCTTTATTGTACTTGAGTAATTGAAAGATTAGCTCAGAGCAAAATTAAATCCACTAGAACACCCATTTGTATATATGTGAATATAATCACCCAGAACACAAGAACAGTACATACTTGAGGCTAAACTCAAGTAATTATAGCAGCAATGTTTGCATGAGATAATCTTTAAAATCAAGATTGTCAACATATGAATCATAGATCAGGTGGGTGTTTCATAAAGCTGTTCGTAAGATAAGAGCGACTTTAAGAATGACTGGTGATCCTTTCTTTTGGTAAATGGTATGCATCATTGGCGATGGTTTAGCGAGTAAGAAAGGTTCACCAGTCGTTCTTAAAGTCGCTCTTATCTTACGAACAGCTTTATGAAACGGCCCCCGGAATATGTTTACATATACTCAACTCGAATTGAAATTTAATCTGAAATGCGAGCACATTGAAGATCGGCAACCCAGATAAGCACATGTGGGACAGAGAATTATAATTGATTGGAAAAAGATACCAATCATGGCAAGAATGCCACGATTATTTTTTCATATTTCCCAGCAACTGCACATTTTCTACCTGTAGCATCTGGCAATTCTTTTTTCATTCATGTAACCATCCTCTTGGGTGGTTAACATGGGTTTAATCGGATTTTACTTGAAATCATTTTCAGATTATCACAGCTGGCATAACTCAAATTAAGGTGGTTTGTACTTTGCCTTGTAAATGATACACATGGTAAACTTAATAAATCAATCAATATGTTTCTATAACCTATTCCTTGCTCTGGCCAATCAGACAATATACTACAATTAAACCAATATATGCTTATAGATGAAAGTAAAGGGGAAATACATTAGCATCATCAAATAAAAAAATTAATGTTAGTTCTATATACTACACAGCATAACTATTAATATAAATAGAAATGACACAACAGAATATAACAAAATAAATTATATACAGATAAGTAAAATCAATGCATTTTGAATTTTATACACTCATAATTCAGCCATTTATATACTTAACATCCATACAAAAAAAATCCTAGTTTGCTACATAATTGATAACATACATGTAGATATGCTGAATGATGTCTCATGTTCAAATCCAGTCTGAATACACAATTAAGGCCTCTCATATGATATCATGTCACAAAAGATTTTAAATGTCATCTCCCATGTCTACATAGAACTTTTCTTCAAGTCGACTTGGAAAGATAACATATCTCGCTATGCCGACATGTTACTTTTTACGAGACGATTTGGCGAGAAGACATATCTCGCTTGTTACTTTTTTATGTCATCTTGCCAAGATATGTTAACTCGTGATGTTAACGTGGAAAGAAAACAGCTCTCTCCCTGTCGACATGTCACTTTATAGGAGTTAAATTGGCGAGATACTTTATCTTGCAAAGTCAACATTCTAATAACCTTAATATTTCAACATGATGACATGTTATCTTGCAAAGTCAACTTATAAAAAGTTATATGTCGTTATGCAAGATCATAGTGACCTATCTAGCCATGTCAACATCTAACTTTCAATAAGTTCGCTTGGAAAGAATACATATTTTGCCATCTTGTCAAAAAGATAGCCCTTTAAAGCTTCTGGACATGTCCATTGGGAAAAGCAGGGAATAATTTTGCTTTACAAATTTGAATAGCATTTTTGGTCATAAGAGAAAAGCCCTCAACTAAGTAATGTACAGTCCTATGTACAAATATGCTATGGCCTTATGCATAGCAGTCTTTTATAAATGTAGAGCAAATTGCAATGCGATTCCAAGAAAATTATTCCCTGAAAATGACATGAGAAGTTACTAGTTGTCTAGGTATTATACAGTAAAATAAATCTGTAAGCGCTTAGACACATACAATGTCATATTAAAGCACAATATAGATAAACCAGATTAATTAGTATTCATATGATAATGACTGCCTGTAAAATCATAAAACTTTATGATCCATAGTTTTCTAGTCTTTGATGTATTTTTGCCAAACTAATTTTCTCTCCTTTTTCTGGTTTACACCATATGACATAAGAGAAACTTCCCCTTTAAACCACACAGTAACCAACCGTTACATGTACCTTGCACAGAAGCAATTAGGGTTATAGATACATGACCGGTAAAAAAAAAAAGACATTATAATGCACTGATGACCGGTAAAAAAAAAAAATATTAAGAAAGACATTATAATGCACTGATAAGAGTGGCCTATCAAATTGCATTCTTGTTGACCTTGTTCTGTAACAAGATATACACTTCAATGAGTCAAGCACCTGCAGATTGTATGGTGGTTTGAGTATTAGCATTGCCACAAGAAATCAACTGAATATAGTACCATCACTTGCCAAAGTTTAAGACGACATGAAAATTTGTATCTGTAGCACGTGTGTATAATTGTGAAATGGAGCGTTTGTAATTGTAAAATGTGGAGCGTTGTGACCCAGTGGATTAGTCTTCTGACTTTGAAACAGAGGGTCGTGGGTTAGAATCCCAGCCATGGCGTAATTTCCTTCAGCATGAAATTCATCCACATTGTGCTGCATTCAACCCAGGTGAGGTGAATGGGTACCCGGCAGGATTAATTCCTTGAATGCATGAGCGCTGAAAGGCAGCTCGAGCTAAAGCCGGGGCAATAATAATATCGCACCTCGGAATAGAATATTTCTAGATAGATGGCGCTATATAAATGGCTATTATTATCATCAAAATGCTATGATAGTTTCATAAAAAAAACTGGCCTATATATCATTTATTAATGTTGATTTTCTGTTTGATTGGATTGATTAAAGGTAAATTACTTTAAGGAAATAGGCCAATAGCTGAACTCTTGTTGTTTAAAAACATTTTGAACTAAAAAAAATACTTTTGAAAACAAAAGGATTGGCTAGGATAATGGGCAATTTCTTTAAACTAATTTCCCTTTAACCATTCAAATCAAACACAGAATGAACACCAACAAATACTAATAAGCCTGTTACTGTTAGTTTATTACAATTTCTAGTATTAGATGAATTATTATACACACAAAATATTCAGGACGTCTTAAACTTTAACAAATGATGGTATATGGCACATTTGCCCACACATTAGGCTTTACTGTTATACAAACGTTGTCTACTCTATAGTGTAAATATCTATAATTAAGTGTACATACTATAGCATTTATACTATCCCAGAAATAATTATTATATTTTGTATGCTTTAGTTAAAAAACAAAAATTGCAGCTATTGAAATAAAACATTGAAAATAATACAAGTTAAAAGACTAGGTTAAGTAAAAATTGCAGAAGAAAAAACAAAACGTATTCAAACAAAAAAATATGAATATTAATGACAGATTGTGCAATGCATACTAAAAAGAAAATGAAGAATACTATGCTGGGCAGAGAGCATTTTTTTAAAGTAGGCACTATACTATGAAATTGCACCAACAACTAAAGCACACGTTTTATATCCTACATTTACCAATATACTAAATCCAAATTAAAATTAAAGAGATCTATAAACCGAACAGAGACACTTTGGTTTCCGTACCGTGAGCAAAAAGTCCCTCGAATCCGTTGACCTTTTGGCCATATGATATGATTAAAACAAGATGTAATTAAGGAAAAAATAAGTAAAAACAATTTGCTTGACTACCATCGATGAAAAGTCCCTTAAGTCCTTATTCCTTGGAGTGAATTAAGTCTTTTTGTCGCTTACTTGCGGGCGATATCGTAGTTTGCTTCAAACCATGCTACTGTCTCTTTCAGAGCTGTGAGAAAGGGAGGGAAAAAAGGGAGGGAAGAGAGATAAAAAGAGATGACATAAAAAATCAGAGTGAGCAAAAAGTTTGATTATTTCCTTATCTTCCAGATGACAAATTCAACTGTTTATTTGTACAGAAACTATTATTGGCATTTTTGTGGCTAAATGGATGGAACCTACAACTCTAGATCTATTGTTATATACGAGTAGAATTGTAAGAGCAATTACATTCATTTATTTAGTTGTTTCCTCTTTAAGGATATTCATAGCGTATAATGATTAAGAATATTCTAGAATGTCTCAGTTATTAAAGCTTTGTTACATGTAGGCAATAGATGCTGCCTGCAGTGAAAAGGACAAAATGATTAGCTATGTTGTTTACATTGTTAATTTCACTGAGGTCATTCAAGAGTCTTCCAGAAGTGGACTAATCTAGAAAGAAGGATAATGGGTGATTTCAAGTACGGTGTTGAAAGCTGGTGTTGGTGTTGTGACAACACCAACACCAGCCACAACACCATACTTGAAATCAGGCTGGTGTGAGGATTGACCTTGAAAAATATGACGTATTTCCGGCAGTTCGTGTTGAAGAATGGTGTTGAATATCGTCTGCTAAACCCAGCACTGCGGCTGGTGTTGACGATCTACGAGCAATTTCCCCATTCACCAACACCAACCCCTAGGGATTGGGAAAATCATGATTTCAAGTTCGGTGTTGGTGTTGGCAATCTCAAGCTGGTGAACAGGCGGCGAACACGATGAAACATCCCCGTAAAATTTGCTTTTACTGTTACAATGAGTTCAAATTATTTGAGCTTTATATATTTTGATGAAGGATAATGTTCACTCTTTCGAATTCTTGAATTAATTAAAGCATTTCTATTCTGTACGATGAGAATTTAATGCATTTCTCTCCGATTTCATTTTCGTCATCGAGACTTCTCGCGTGAAGTTGAGATGATTTAGCAGCGCAGTGGCGTGACGTCATGTGCTATCGATAAATGCAACCGGTATCGTTCCTCTGAACTCAGCTCGGTGTTGGAGCTCGGTTCAGCGGACTTTTTACGCTCTCAACACCAACACCGAACACCGTACTTGAAATCACCCAATGTTCTTTGTACTGTGACTCTTGTTATTCATCGTGCTCCAACATCAATTTCATCATCGCCGTCATTGTGAACTTTAATTTAAGGAAACTTCGCCAACCACCTTGGATTTTATCTGGATTAAATACTGGACTAATGTATCTTTGGATTTGCACATCTGACACTTCAAGAGATGTAAGATCATCATTATTTTTTATTTGTTTAGTGTATGGTTAATCATTTCCTGTAATAAAGAAAAGGAAATCAAATTTAAAACTAAAATTTCATTGTTATTTGTTGCAGTATCGTAACACTATTTATGATTCAACAGATAACGCCTAAATGGATGAAAAGCTGCACCAAACAACTAAGTAAATTAACATTGGCCAAAATATATTATAAACATGTAGGTTTCAATCTCTAACCTATGTGTTACAGAGCCCAGGTTATCTCTCATATAACTCACCTTGCTTTATAGGAGTGAACTTGAAATCCGGAAGGTACGATCGGAGCTTTGCGTTGCTAGCTGTCTTCTTATATTGACCGTCTGATTTAGTTGTATCATACTAGTTTCACAAAAACAAAGAATTAAGGAAAAACCTCATTCTCAACAAATAAAATACTCACCAAAGTCATGCTGCTTAAGGTACTTGTTGAAATTCTTTAAGAAACTCCCCCCCCCTTGGTAGATTTCTGATGCTGATTGTTTTAAAGGATACGACCACCTCTCCCTTGAAGTCGAAGGCCTCGACGACGTGCTCTGCACACTCCTTGATAGAAACCTCGTCTTCCTCACCGACGGAGAGGATGATCGGTGCGATCTCCTCGTACTCTCGTAGAACCCATACGAAAAGGCGGGCAAGGTCGTAAGAGTAGATGAACTGGCGAAGCGGTTTCCCTGTGCCCCAGATTGTCAAAGGTGTGCCATCACCTAGGGGTAAAAGAGTAGTAGAGAAAAAAAATGAAACTATTGAAGGTACAAGACAGCAGTTGCAACAAATGATTATTTTCTGAGTAAGTCTTTAAAATCAAGGTTAAATGCCACCATATTAACACAGATCATTGAAATAAACTCATCTTTGTGAAATCATGAAATCTTAGCTGAAAACCAGTAAATCAGATGGTCACTGACACAAAAAGGCATATGTGGGACAGTATATTAATATTGTTTGGAAAAAGACCCAACATTTTATGGAATTCCGGGCTTCTTTTTGCTCATTTATCAAAAATTATACATTTTTTTCCAGAGCCAATTGGCACATAATTTTTTTATATACATACAATCACTTGGGTTGTCATTTTAAAACCAGCCCGTGCCCCCCCCCTTTTGATGTAAAAATGCTGTTAAAACAGAAGTGTGCCCCCTCCCCTTTGAAAGAGAAGACCTATTTTTTTTTGCTTGTCAAATGCTTTTGTGGACTAAATGTCCTTATTTTTTGTTGGAAATCTTTTTTTACTTGTCCAATTTTTCCTCAGGAAAATGTGCTGCCCACCCCCCTTGAAAAATCCTAGATCCGCCCTGGAACAATCATGATGTCCAGTGTGCAACATATAAATGACAGTGTCTCAGGCTAGTCTACAGGTACAGACCCGATTGAAACTTTGATCAACAACTCGGTCTTCGCACAAAGACTAGCACATACAAAACTTGACGTTTCAAGAGTCTTCAGTACACAAGTAATTATAGGCTTTGTATTCAGACCCCTTAACTCGAGTGGAGGATTTGCACAGCAGACTAGCCCCCACCCCTCCCCATACAAAATTGCCAGAGCTGCCAACCTTTAAGTGAAAAATCATATCCAATATCCAACCCAAAATCTTCATCCAATTTTTCTTTATAATTTTGAAAAAACATACCACAAATCATCATTACAAGATTTTAAGACCTATTTCTAAGGGAAAAATCCTATTTATTGTCACTTTCCCCTTAAAAATCCTACTAAATAGGATAAAATCCTTAAAAAATTGACAGCTCTGCATTGCTAGGCTGGCAGCAACTGGTCACCCTCTGTTTTCTACATGGAGTGTTGTGCTACATGGAGCGTTGTGGCCCAGTGGATTAGTCTTCGGACTTTGAAACAGAGGGTTGTGGGTTCGAATCCCAGCCATGGCGTAATTTCCTTCAGCAAGAAACTGATCTACAATGTGCTGCACTCAACCCAGGTGAGGTAAATGGGTACTGGTAGGAAGTAATTCCTTAAAAAGCTGTGTGCACTATGAACGCCTAACTTAGCCGGGTAATATAGGAGCGCCTTGAGCACCTAACAAGGTGGATATGTGCACAATATAAATACCCTATATTATTATCATAATCATAATTACATAGTGGTTGCCTTACGTTTTGCCTGGTAGACCTTGTGCATAAGACCCGGTATCACGTGACCATCTTGTAAATTGAAGTTATCCCATTGACCGAAGACGTTGGTTGGAATGACGGCAGTGAATTGGCAACCGTACTGGGCATGGTATCCTCTACAATGGAACAAAAATAAATAATTTGATTTCCCGTAGTGATAATGATTCTTCATTCATTAATAAATGATTGTACATTACATGCAAGGAATTATCACAAGTCCACCCCAACAAAAAGTTGATCCAACATGCATAACACTCAAAAGTTCATCAAAATCGGACTTAGAATAAGAAAGTTATGCCATTTTAAAGTATTGGTAATTTCACTAAACAATTATATACACATCCAGGCGGGTATGCAAATGAGAATACTAATGACATAATCCACTCACTATTTCTTTTGTACTTTATTATTTTATACGAAATAGGGAATATTTTATTTTTCTCCTCATTATCAAGTGAAACAATAATAATTAATTCCTCCCTGAACATGTGGAATGAGCATTGTTTATATGATTCAGCCAAGTTGGTCCTTATTGGCAAATCTATAAAAAATGAAATATATTATTGAATTCAAACAATAAAAACAAAAGAAATAGTGAGTGAGGGACATTATCGACTGTCTCATTTGAGTTGTGCATAACTGCATAACACTGTTTTGTGAAAAATAAGTAAAACTTTAAAATGTCATAACTTTCTTATTTTACATCCGATTTCGATGAAATTTTCAGCATTTTTGCTAGTTTGATCAACATTTTTCTGGGGTGGACTTGACCTATAATGAGAAAGAAACTTCTTGAAAAGGCTGGCCTGTGTGAAAACAGAGACAAATTTTCATGTATAATCTATCTTATAATTGTTTTTCGAAAATCAATACCTACATTTTCACTCTAGAATGTTCAGATTTAATTCACAAACCGAATGTTTTCTTTTTTTTTTTTTTTGGTCCTGCCCTTCTTTATTTTGTATTTACATTGTAACAATTTATCTCTGTATGTTAACTTACCAATATGGGTCGCTTTTTAACAAGCCATTACTTGTGATTTTGATGATCACCTACTAACAGTACTGATACGAATTGAACATTGTATCATATTGATTTGTATTGTCATTTTTAAAAGGAAAAATAAAACTGAATTGAATAGTCAAGACATCTCTCATTCAATGTTAATTGTTGGTTACCTTTTCCGTACGTTTTATACTGTTTTGTATTCAATTGTATCATGGTGGTGCCCCACCTCCAAATTTTTTCTTTAAAAAATCAATCACATGTTTTTATCAAAATTTGTATTTGATGATTGATTGACTGAAATACACTTTTAATTCAATTGACATGAAATCTGCCTATAGAAGCTAAATTCAAATCAAAGATTCATTCCATGACTGTGAATTCAGGCCACAGCAACTCTTAACTTTGGGTGTGTTTATGCTTCCATTGCGAGGACAGAATCAGCGTTTTCAAACGTCGATTCAAAACACCAATCGTAAACGTGGTTCTGGGAGTGCTGTTTATGCTTACTTTTCAGAGGCGAAATCACGATCTCCAGCTGGCTTCGCAGGAAAGCGAGGTCAAATTGGGCGCGCCTTTTTTAGGAAGTTTTTTTCTGAGTGTTGTTATTACGTGGAGATAACATGGAGCAATGCGACTGTATTTGCCCGCGGATTTTCATCTCACCGGAAGCATGTACGAAATGACGTCATTTAAACACGTTTACGATCGTGGTTCTGTTTATACTTCCCCAGAAAGCCTGATTCTGGTCAAACGACGTTTACAAACGCACCTTTTTGCAAGTTTACGATCGGCGTTTTGAAACAGCGTTTAAATGAAAGTAAGCATGGACGCAACTGTGTTTTGGACTAATCACGTTTGGAAACGCTGATTCTGGCCTGAAAAGTGGAAGCATAAACACGGCCTTTGTCAAATAGGTATTTGCAGACTGTAGAGCTGGAAGTTCTCACCTGTTCTGTATATCGATGCTCCGTTTTGCGTAGGAATAGCCAAAGTTGGAATCATGCGGCGGGCCATTGTGGATCATGGTTTCATCGATGGGATAGGTGGTCTTGTCTGGGAAGATGCACGTTGAAAGACAGGATACAACCTTTTTCACACCGGTTTCGTAAGCGGTTTGTAAAACGTTGTCGTTGATTTTTATGTTGGTTCTCTAGAGTGATTGAAACAAAGATTAAAAATTAATTTAATCATGAACTATACATGTAGGTCAATACACTTATATAGTTATGATGACATTTCAAAAACTTATTAACCTTGGTTAAGATTTGAATGTTGATTGAAACAAAGATTAAAAATTCATTTAATCATGAACTACATGTAGGTCAATACACTTATATAGTTATGATGACATTTCAAAAACTTATTAACCTTGGTTAAGATTTGAATGTTGACAACGCCGCACAGTCAGAAAAGCAGCACCTCTAGTCTCACTCTGCTATGCAGATGAGACAAATTTATATTTTAAAAACAGATTTAGAAATTTACTATAAAATAATTCATGCATTAAAATAAAAATAAAAAAGAAAGGTGGGGCCATGATGTTATCAGCTCATTCATGAAGACACATAGAAAGTTCTGTTTCACCAACATAATGCAAAATGTTGAAATGCCACCACTTTGTACAGTACTGTGAAAAAAATGCTAAATTTTCAGTGTTTTAATTGTCTGATTTTACTTTCCAGCCTGGAGTATCCCTCCCTTTAAAACTACTCTGGTAATTTGGGGGATCTGATTTTTTTTATAAATACATGACTCACCCAAAAGTCAAGGTTGTGTGATAGATTGGCAAAGAGTCCGCCAACCATGGCTGCTAAATGAATGACATGCGTTGGCTGATATTTTTCAAAGAGGGCAGCAGTCTCCTCTTTTGACCTGTGAAGATAATACAACAACAACAAAATATGATAATTACAGTGGAGTAACTTTAGAGGTCTACCTTTAAGATATCAGGTGGCTGTTTCACAAAGCTGTTCGTAAAGTTATGCACAACTTTACGCGTGACTGAAACATGATCTTAGGTAGAGAGCTACACATAGGGATAGTGCCACAAGAAAGGTCACCATTCGTGCGTAAAGTCTTGCGTAACTTTACAAACAGCTTTGAAACACCCGCCAGGTGGGTGTTTAATAAAGGTGTTCATTAGTTAAGGGACTGGTGATCCTTTCTTCCGTGCTACATAACCACCGATGAGCATAAAATGTTGAATATCATTTACCGTGAGAAAGGATCAACAGTTGTTTTAAAGTCACTCTTAACCTACAAGCAGTTTATGAAATGGCCCCAGGGGCAAAAGGTACAACTTTAGGCTATAATGAGTGATATCAAGTAAGGCACTGGTGTTGGTGTTGTTTACATGTACGACCAATGGACAAAGAGGGCGTCAATGCTTTGCAGCCTAAATGCGACCAAACAACAGAACGGCTGCACACATGGACTAGGACTACATGATCAGTTCGGGCTAAAGAGGACAAGAAAATTGAGAAATCCTGATTCATTTTGTCATTACTTGATTGATCAAGGTTTGGAAATAACAGTTTCATATTAAAAAAAATCAATTACACATACATGTATAGAGGAAAAAGGGGTCTAAACTTGGTTGATAATTCATAGCCTTTTATAGCCACACTGAATTTCTTAAGTAGTTCTTTATTTCAGCGGTTCACCATGCTCCAACAAAAAATCCCAGGTGGTCACTGGCAAAAAAAAAAAAGGACATGACTTTGAGCAGACCTACATAAAATACATGTAGTGCCTATGGAAACAACGGTGTTTGACAAAAATCATCTTCGTAAAGGCCCATACAAATCAGCAATAACATTTAAAAGCAAAATAATTTGATTGGTTGATAGTTGACTTGTTGTCCATAACAAGTTTAAAAAAAAACTAGATCAAGGTCTACAAAAGGTAAAGCTGTTAAGTCTTGGCAATATAAAAAGCTTTTACCATTTGCAAGAGAAGACTATGTCACCACCCCCTCCCCCTTCCCTTCCTTTCCCATTATCCATGGACACTGTAAACTAGTCTGCAGATGCAGACCCTTGGTTTTTGCAATTTGCATTATAGTGAATAATGCAGAGTCTGCAGTAGAGAGTCTCTGCAATATGAACTGTGGCTGGCTCTACCAAGAGAAAGACAGAGCCTTTGGTGTCTAGTCTTTACTCTAGATATGGTATAATTCTGTTTCTGTTTCTGTTTGTGGTAACTCCCGTAGGAAGGAACTCTGCAGGACAGCATTTTTTGCTCGTAAACGCCAAGCTGGTATATACATGTGTAAACAATTACCTTGGAAACATTTTACGTCTAGATTAATCAGTCATAGTGGCTGACGTAATAGACGACAGATATCACTCTTGGGCCTTTTTATCAAAGTGGAGACAATGGCAGAGTCGGGATTCGAACTCATAACCTTGCGATTATGAGTCCAATGCTCTAACCACTGGACCACACGACCCGTCAAAATTGGTCAAAGTGTCAAATAAGAGTCTATGTTTGCAGACTAACAGTCACTGGTTCTGTATTATCAGACTACTCAGTCTCATCACAGCATTTATTAGTTTTCTTTGCAAGCCTTTGTTGCTATATTATAAGTCTTCCTATTGTTGGTGTTTACTTGAAGGCCAAGAAAAAAGGTAGTTTTTTTTCAAGAACCAGTAAATAGAGTGTGCTAATTTCACAGCCCATCATGTATGGTTTCTTTCATGGGCATACGTTGGTCCTGAAAAGGACCACTCCTTCTCGATGTTTCAACAAGTGTATTCTCAACTCACTAGGATGCGTGCATGTCTTCCAATAGCAGGGAGGAAAAAAACTTTGTTTCACATGACAAATGAGAAAATTAAAATGTTTCCTATTTCATATAATGGAACACAACAGAAACAGTGAGTGAGTGATATTACCCACCATGATGTACTGATTTGTGAAACTTTAAAATTTCATTGTTCTTTCTTTCTTATTTAATGTCCAATTTTGATGAAATTTTCAGTGCCATGCTTGGTGGATTTTTCTCCTTTCATTCAAATCAACTATTTGTTGGGGTGGTCTTTGTCCTTAAAGGTAAATGCTAGTTTTGGTAACGATATCAAAATGAGTTTGTACAGAATCCAATGAAATGACCACCAAAGTGTCTGTTTGTATATATAAATAAAGAATATGTGCCAAAGGATTCTGGAAGAAATTGTGTAATTGCTGAGAAATTAGCAAATAAGCACAGGATTCGGGTCAAGCGTCGGGCACGACATTCAAAGCAATAATAATACACTGTCCCACGTGCGCTTATCTGTGTTGGTGATCTTCAGTGTGAATATTTTTCAGCGTAGGTTTCAAGATTTCACAAAGTTCAGTTTATGTGACTGTACCAGATCTACATGTAGATCCTTGATGATATACTGAGTTAAGCCTGGTTTTACAGACTTTCTCATGAAATCAGTGTTTACTGCAACTACTGGCATTTCTCTTAAAACACCCAGACATTTTGTCACCTCACTACCATGGATGTCTGCAAGCATAGAGCCAAGTTTTCATCAGAATACTTTCCTAATAATCCCTTCAGTATACATGACATACACACAGTGAACAATAGGATACAGGAGCCAAGAATCCATGAATGAAAACCCCCCTCTTTGGCTCCCACTCAAGGGCTATTATTAAGAGGGTTCATAAATAAGAGAGCACTGGTGGAGAAAACATACAAATATTGAGTCTGAATGAGTTTGAGTTTACAACAAACAAATCTGTGAACCCCCACCCTAATATCCTTTCTTTCATGCACAGTACATGTATGTATTCCAAACTAGCCCCCTACCCCCCCCCCCTCTCTCTCTTTTCAGAGCATACTTGAGTTAAAGCCAAGTTTGAGTTCCGGGCCCCCCGTCTTATAAAGAGTTACGATTGATTCGATCAATCTCAACTCAATGGAAATTCATCTATTCCATATTTTTTTCTACAGGAAATGTAGGCTTCACAAATCACAATGTTCTTTGAAAACAAAGATAAGCAGACGGAATTGTCAAGAAAACAGTGAATGTTTGTATATACATCATATCTAGAAAAATATTTTGAAGAAATGAGCATTTTAGATGTTGACGTTGCTGGCTTTCCATAGTTGTGATTGATTGAATCATTCGCAACTCTTTGTACTACAGATGGGGCCCTGGTATAGAAATCTAATTTCAATAGAAAATGGTAATTGGTTGGAAGCAACACATTATGCTTTATATTTAATACAACAAAGTCAAATTTACAAAATAATTCAGGATTGATTTGTATAATATTTATTTTATAATTACAGTACGGGCAGCAGCACATTATTTTCTTGGTATGAAAAACAAGGGGGAGCACAAGAACAAATGAACAGGAGTTTTCTGTAATTTTTCTGATCTTCATGGCTCATGCGTTCACTACTCAAGGGCTGGAGCGTTGTGGCCCAGTGGATAAGTCTTCTGACTTTGAAACAGAGGGTCGTGGGTTCGAATCCCAGCCATGGCATAGTTTCCTTCAGCAAGAAATTTATCCACATTGTGCTGCACTCGACCCAGGTGAGGTGAATGGGTACCCGGCAGGATTAATTCCTTGAATGCATGAGCGCTGAGAGGCAGCTTGAGCTAAAGCCGGGGTAATAATAATAATAACAAAGCGCCTCGGAATAGAATATTTCTCGATAGATGGCGCTATATAAATGCCTATTATTATTATTATTCTGTAATAATACACTTTCCTGAAAAACTGTTTTAAGGTTTATAGCAGATTCATAATTTACAACATGTATTTATTATTATGTGTAAGTTTTGTTCATTTTTCGTGAACATTAATAATAGACATTCATATAGCGCCATCTATCTAGGAATATTCTATTCCAAGGCACGTTGTCATTATTAATTCCAGCTTCCCTTTAAAACCAACTTCAACAAGTGTAGTGTCCCGAGCAGGAATACATTCATTCACTTTTTCCTCAATCCCCATAATCCACACTTATTTGCATGTCAAACAGTATCAAAGACTAAAGGTAAACAGATTCAAATTGCTTGTGAAACTTGCTATTGACAATTTAAGTCTGTGCAGAACTGCATTTCTGCATAATGTTGAAGGTTAATGGTAAAAGAAAGTGATTGCAGCAAATAATTATTTAATGAGAAAACTTTTAAAGTCAAGGTTAATTAAATTTACTTCCATATTATAATAGATCTCTAAGATCTGGAGCCCAATCAGCCCATTGTATAAAACCTTTGCTATAGAAAAACTCTGGCAAATAAACAAGAACTATGCCAAAAAACAAAATAATGCCATTGAAAATTACACATTAAAATAAAAAATTCTTGCAAAAAAATTGCCAGTGTTTTTTTATGGCAAAATCAACTCATCAAGTTGTTAAATCATGAAATCTCAGCTGAAAACCGATAATTCTGATGATAACTAACACAAAAAGGCATATTTGGGACAATTAATATTGCTTGAAAAAATACCTTACATTTTATATAATTCTCAATTCTGTGCTTATTTTGCACATTTCTCAGCAATAACACATTTTTATCAAGAGCCAATTGGCACATATTTTTTATTTAAAGGACAAGTCCACCCCAACAAAAAGTTGATTTGAAAAAAGGGAGAAAGATCCAACAAGCAAATAAAAGATACGCCCTATCTGACACAGGGCCTTCCTATTGGCCAGCAGGGCTCCCACTGGGAACTAAAGATGATTTTGATTGGATTGCTTCCGAAAAGATGGGCGGGAACTTTGAGAGATAAAAGACAATGTTCAGA